>NW_011494764.1:4677825-4681728 GCF_000754665.1 Bison bison bison | reverse complement strand
CCTCCGTGAAGACGATGGCCGTCATCCAGAAGCGCTTGCTGGGCCGCGGGATGGAGAGCATGGCCCACAGGAAGACCAGCACGGGCAGCACAAGGGAGGTAGCTGAGGCAGTGACCATGTGGTTGAGGACGATCACGAAGTAGCACAGCAGCTCCGAGTGGGCAGCCACGCACTGGTACAGGGCCTCCAGCAGCCGAAGCGCCCGGCCCCGCCCCGCCGCGAACTGCTCCGCCTCCTCCAGCTCCGGAATGTGCACGCGCCTGCGGGGGACCAGGCTCAGGCCTGGCGCAGAGGCCTGGACGGCACCAGCACCGGCACCGGCTCGGAGCCTCGGGGGCCACCCGCTGTGCACCCCTCCCTGCTCACCTGTCCACCAGCAGCTCGCTGGCCGTGCGCATTCGGGCGCGGCCGCCAGCGGGAAGCTCCCCAGAGCTGCGCAGAGAAGCCCCAGGCTCGGTGACCACCTCTTCACTGCTGCTGCGGGTATTGTAGCCAGTGCTCAGGGGGCTGCTGGTGTTCTCGGTCACGCTGCTCAGCGGCTCTTCCACCCCCAGCCCGCTGCGGGAGAAGGCAGCTCATAAGGCGGCCTGTGCTCTGCCCGGGCTCTGGGGGCAGTCCTGGAGGGCCTCTGGGTCTCTGGTGGACAAGGGCCCAGCCGGCTACCGCCCCCTGTGCAGGAGCTCAGGCGCTGGGGCTGGACAGGCCGCGTGAGGTGAGTCCCCACTGTCCTGAGCCGCCCGCCCCTGCTCCTACCTCGATGCTGTGTTCAACGCATCACGGGCTGCCTCAGCTTCGTTGGCGTACAGCTGGTCCAGCACGTCCCGGCGCACCTCTCCGCCCTGCAGGGCAGCCAGGGTCTCAGGTCAACCGACTTGGGCAAATGGGGGGCGTGGCAGGCGTCTGTGCAAGGGCGGGGCATGTGGTGGTGGGCGGGGTGTCGGTGTAGGGGGCGGACCCGGGGGAGTGGCAAGGCGGGGCCGGGGCAGCCCGCTCACCCGGAGCAGCTCCTGCGTGAGCAGGTAGCGCTCTGCGCGCAGTACGTCGCTTATGGCGCGGTGGTGCCGCGTGAAGTCGTGCAGCCAGCGTGTCAGCCCGTCCACCAGCGCCTGGCCCAGCACCCACAGGAACTGCACGGCGCTCAGGACTTTCTGCATCACATGGCTGCGGCCTGCGGTGAGGGTTGGGCAGGAGGGCATAAAGGAGCGGTCAGCGGGTAACCCCCACTCCCTGACCCCAGCCCTTGGCACCAACTCACCGGTCACCTCGTCCTCCAAGCCCTCTGCCGGCCCTGCTTCCTGGCTTGGGTCGCCTCCTAGGCACAGGGGACCTGATCAGCGCTTTGCCTCCCCACTACCCCACAACCTGCCCATAGCCAGACTCACCTGTGCGCAGCTGCTCGGCCCTCTGCTGCCGCTGCTGCCGAAGCACCGTCTGCGCGTTGGTCACCCACGCCTGGTAGGCCATCTGCAGGCAGGGCCCTGGGTTAGCACCCCTCCACCCCTGCCATGGGATCCCATTTACCCACCTCTGCCTCCCGTCCAGGAGCAGCCTGGGGTCAGGAGGCCAGAGTGGGGGCCATCAGATCCCTGGGGGGCTGTGGTGGGAAGACGGGGGTGGTACATGAGCCACCCAGCACATCCTGGCTGCCACTCAGTGCCAGTCCCCATGCTGAGAACAGGAGCCCAAAGGTGGACAGGAAGGGTGTGTCTAGCAAACAGTGAGCCTTCTCAAGAGACCAGGCTGGTCAGTTAGGGCCCGGGGAGGTGGGCAGAGGGGCACACAACTGCCCATGACCTTTACCCCTAGATCCTGCCTTCCCCCCCATATGTGAGTGCAGGAGGTCTGAATGGGCTGGGTAGGTGCCCTAGGCCTAGGGAGTGTCGGGCCCACATGCTCACCTGAAAGGCGCTCTGTGACGATGGCCTGGGGTCCTCGGGCTGGGCTTCCTCCTCCTCCTCACTGTCCGACTCGAACAGGAAGTAGTCCCCAGAGTGGATAACTGCAGGCAAGGGGGGCACTGAGAGCCAGCCACCCTCCCTCCTCCCGCCAGACCCTCAAGTTCATCTCTTTGGTTTGGGATGGGTCCAGTAACAGTCTGGCTATTCTGGCCAGCTTGGGACCCTCAGCAGCCTGTGACCCTGGGGCAAAGGCCCGCAAGCCACCCTCCTCAGAGGGACGGCCACGGGCAAGAACCAGGGAGTGGCAGGCCGGGGGACAGCAGCACATGCACAGGACACAAGCAAGAGCAGGGGGGGACGAGACCAGACTGGACGAGAGGAACACGAGTGGGCAGGACTGGGAAGGAGGGACACTGCCAGCCAGCAGCCAAGACTCATACTTCTGAGTCCAAGAGTTAGAAAGCAGAAGACACACAGAGCCTGTTGTAGGGATGTGGCCCCTGATGACCCAGAGGCTCAGTGTGAAGCCTGAGAGCAGGGCTCCTGGGAGGTGCCGGCCAGGTCAGTGCAGGGCAAGAGGGAAGCCTGCCTAGCGCACAGCGGCTCTGAAAGGGTGGTCAGGGAAGGCCAGGTGGGAGCAGTACCTGTGGCGTGGTCCAGCCAGGGCCGCCACCACTGTTGTTGTGGCGGGGAGGAGCCCCCTGGACTGCCGGGCCCTGTGGAGGGGCAGGGTGCGCATGAGCCAGTGGGAAGGGGCGCAGGCGGCCCCTCAGCAGACACAGACTCGGAGCCCCTGGGCAATGAAGGGGCTACATGAAGTGCCACGGTGGGTGGAGGACAGCCCACAAGTGCAGACGGATAGTCATGGTCCGGCCATGTGGCCTGCAGGGACAGAGTGACCACACAGCACAGGGTGGATGGGCCAGAAGCCCCGTGGGACATCACACAGCATGGACATGGCTCCAGCGGGCGTGGACACATGGGATGTGGGCGCCGAGCCTCTGTCCACACTCACCTGGCTCTTGGCCAGGGTCCGGGGAGCCCTGAAGGCAGCCTCGGTTGGCCCGGCCCTGCCTGTGCTTCTCTTGCTTGGCCCGGATCCGCTCCATCCTGCAGAAGGGGAGGTGGCTCAGCATTGGGCAAGTCGGGAAAGCCCTGGCCTTGCCCACATGGCACCTACTGTCTTTTCAGCTGGGCCAGCGACTTCTCCTCCGCTCTGCGGTGGAGCTCGATGGTCTTGAGATTGGCAGCATTGTAGAGGGCAAAGCCCCTGTAGGGCAGCAAAGCTGCGTATTAGCTATGGCCTGGCCCAGGGGGCTCAGGTTCTAGCCGCCCACACCCCTCCTTGTCCTGCTGTGGGGAGAGGGAAACCCTCCTAGAGCCTCCAGTATCACAGGGAGGGAGGGAACAGGAGCAGCCAAAGCGCAGGGCTGGGGAGGAAGGCCTCCCAGTGGGGACGCAACCTCAGTCCAGCCAACAACCAAGAGGGGGGCGAGACCGCGCCTCGCCAAGGTCCTGAAAAGGTCCCAGGGGGTCTGTCTCCTTGGTTCTCCCTCTAGGTGACAAGTCAAGTCACAGAGGGGCAGCACACCTGGAGGCCTGCAGGGCGGTGGCGCGGAGCTCGGCCTGAACGTGCAGGAAGTAGTAGCTGAGGAACACCCTGCGCTGCAGCAGCAGAAACAGGAAGCAGACACTGTCCCACAGGACGCCCGCCTCCTCCACGGGCAGCAGGCAGTCCTGGTCGCGGCCCAGCATCTCCTTGGCTGCGGACAGATAGGGTCCAGGTCAGGGTCCTGTACGCCGGCTATCCCGGAGCACCCCCGGAGCCCCGGCCGCCTGCTTCGCCCACTCACGGTCGTAGTAGCCCTTGACGGTGCATACGAGGCTGAAGAGCTGGATGACCCAGCAGAAGCTGCTCTGCATCTGCTCCACGAAGACGCAGGACAGGAGCTGCGGGTGGAGGAGGGTCAGTCTGGGTGGCAGGGCGGGGCGGAGCCAGGGGGTG
>NW_011494764.1:4676628-4677616 GCF_000754665.1 Bison bison bison | reverse complement strand
AGGCCAGTAGGTAGCCCAGCCCAAAGACGCTGATTCGCGTGGCCCCCGTGATGAACACCACCACCAGCACCAGCCAGAAGAAGTAGCGGAAGACAGCCACCTTCAGCATGTCGAGGTAGGACCTGCCGAGTGGATGTCACCGTGGACCCAGGTCACCACCACTTCCCCAGCAGCCCGGGACCACGGCCCCAGGAGTCCCACAGCCTCTAAGACCCCCACCTGCAGTGGATGAAGTTGGGCACGGGGTTGGGCTCCCCCCGCAGAGGCTCCAGGCGGTCAGTATTGACGCCAGCCATGTGCCGCCACTCCTCCATGCGCTCGGCCGAGAACACCTGCCACTGCTGGGAGGCGCAGAGCAGCAGCAGGAAGTCACCTGTGGGCAAATGGGAGGCCACTGTCACGCCCTGGAAGTGCAGTCCACTTCCTGCCAGCTTGGCCCTTATCCTGGGGTGATGGGTTGTGTGGGCAGCTGGGCAGAAACACCCATGCGTATTTACGCCAGCATCTACACACCGTGCGGATGTGCACACAGGTGTCAGAGAACATACCTGTGTGCATTTTCTGTGTGTACATGTAGATCTACATACACACACACACACATCAGGAAATAGGCCAATGCGAGCCTAACTGTATGCCATGTGGCATCAGTCTCCACACCCGTGTCCGCCCATGTCCACTCCTGCATGCACACCTGTGCCCACACCAGTGAGCAGACATGTGTCTGTGTGGTGGACTGTGTACATGGGAGATGGGCCTGTGGGACAGGGTACATTCATGGAACACAGACCCCACAGGGATGGCAGGACTGAACTGCCTGGTGAGGCCTGGACAATGGGCCCCTTGCTGGCTGGAGAGGAGGGTTGGTGCCCACCCGCTGACCATCCCATGGGCATCTGCAAGGTCTCAGCATGGCTGGCAGTGGCACGTGTGTGTGAGGGGCTGGGGACTCACTGATGAGGTTGGTGGCATTGGGGGTGCTGAAGAAATC
>NW_011494764.1:4675149-4676528 GCF_000754665.1 Bison bison bison | reverse complement strand
GGCCCGGCTCCAGCGCCACGGGTAGTCTGTAGGCAGAGGGTGTGGTCATCCACTGTCCCAACCCACCTCCAACCCCAGTAACCCCAGGAGTCGCACATACACACCCTCTTGCACACAGGCCTAGGGAGCCCAGTTCTCACAGACATGCACTCCAGACGCCCTGGGTGGGCGGGGGGATGTGGGTGGGGCACAGGGGTTGAGGGGGGTGGGGCCGGAGCCCTGCGTGTGGGCCACAGCCCAGATAGACCCAAATGAGGCTTCACTGCACACCTGTCAGAATCGCTAAAACAGTGTGGACGCCCAGTAACGGAGCAGAGGGGAACTGGCAGGACTACCTGGGGTGATCACCCCAGAGAAACAGAAACCACGGCCCCACAGACACCTGCACACTGGTGAACAAGCAGACCTCTGCAGCACCTCATCCCCGACATCTCCTGCACCTCTTCTGGTTCTTAACTTGGGTCGCTGTGCCAGGTCGAGTCAGAGGCTGACGCTTCACAACTACGTGAAGCATGTTTACAAGCTCTGTTGTGCTTCTGCTGCTCTCTGTCAAAACTCACAGACTGTCAACCAAAAGTGGCATTTCCCGGGCCAGGGATCTGCCTTCCACAGACACTGAGGGAGGAAGGGCTGCCTGGGGGCTCCAGGCACCGCCGAGACGCTCCGAATGTGAAAGGGAGCACAGGACATTACAAGGCGTCCAGAGAAACCCCTGTACCTGCAGACCACAGGAAACAGCAGGAGGGGGAGAAACCCCAACTCCTCTCACAGAGAGGACAACTAACGAGTGCGCCAGGAGTAACGGAAGTCGGAACCGATGTGCACCGCACGCAGGCCTGCCCGCAGCAGGGAGTCTGCAGGTGTGGATGTGCACACACAAGACCGCGAGCCAGCCCCTCAGCACGCAGGGCTGATGGCCGCTCACTCCCCCAGCTGTGGGCCGTTCCTGCCCACGTGTTCACCAGCCTCTAAGCCTGGGGCATAGCCCACAATTCCAAGATCAGGGCTTTCTGCCAGCCCGTGGCCTGACCCCGGAAAGGTCCCAACAGAAAG
The DNA here is from genome assembly GCF_000754665.1 of Bison bison bison. Lineage (NCBI taxonomy): Eukaryota > Metazoa > Chordata > Mammalia > Artiodactyla > Bovidae > Bison > Bison bison. The sequence continues at coordinate 4,675,475 of NW_011494764.1, read as the reverse complement.
GTGACGGAAGGAGATGGCCAAGCGCTCCTGTCAGGTCCTGCTCAGAGCCAGCAGCCACCAGGGACACGGCCTTGAGGATGCGGCCACTGAGCTTGGATGGCACACCAGACCAAGGTGTCGTCCAGGGATGGGCGGCCGAGCATGGTCACCGCCCTGCACACAGAGGCCTCCACCCTGGGCATACTGGACGTGGACTCCAGACAGCCCCCACTAGCCAAGAGAAGCGCACGCCCAGACTATTTTTCAAACTCTCAACCTCTCTGATCATTTGAAACTTTTCAAAATAAAATTCTTGGCAAAAAGTAAACAACGGATTCAGGGAGAAC
>NW_011494764.1:4673315-4675049 GCF_000754665.1 Bison bison bison | reverse complement strand
GGTGCAGGTGGGAGGGGCCTGACGCCACACTAGTGGCCAAGGCACCCAGCGTGTGCCCAGCCAGCGGCCCACTCACCAATGCACAGGGCGGGGGGAACACCCAGGCACAGCAGGTACTGGTACAGCAGGAAGAGCGCCAGGAACAGGCAGTAATTGGGCCAGAGGCGGGCGATGGCCTCCCGGCGTCGGCGGGTAAGGATGGCCACCAGCCAGCAGCCGTGCAGGATGACCATGAAGTTCATGCGCTGCCCGATCACGTTCACGGCCGCCAGGAAGCAGACCTGGGGGTGGCAGAGAGGAAAGGGGTGGCCAGAGTGAGGACAGTGAGCCGGCGGTGGGGGTGGGGGGTCCTCCTGACTCTGCCTCTGGGTGGCCTTGGGGGGCAGAGGGTGTTGTGCCCAGGATGGGGGCAGCGGCCCAGACCACTCTCCTGGATGAGAAGAGAGGCTAAACACGTCTCCATGCTGGGGGAATCTAGGTGGGGGTCCCACGACAGAGTTGAGCCCAAGCCCAAGCCCACCTCCAGCTGGGGCACCTGGCCCCCTTGGTCTGCACCCCCCCATCCACTCTAGCCTTTGCTCAGCAAAGGCCCCACAGAGGGTGGCAAGGACCCCTGCGGCTGAGCCCAACCCCATGGAAGGGGCAAGAGTTGACCCCCGCCTCACCTCCAGCCCAAATTTGTAGAAGAAGAAGTTCACGTAGTACTTGAGGCAGCTGGGCAGTTCGCGGTCCAGCCACTGGCGGGTGCCCTCGGCGCAGACAGCCTGGGCAGGCAGCGGGGCCAGCTGGTGCCGGCGGCGGTGGTAGTCCTGGCTCCGGTACACCATGGCCTCAAACACCAGCAGCAGCAGGATCTGCAGGTGGTTCTGAGGGGCAAGGGCAGTCAGGCCCCACCTGCCCCACAGCGCCCCCTACCCGGCCCACCTGCCTGCTGCACTCACCTGGATGTAGCCCAGGTTGGGGAAGCCCTTCCGCACCCCAAACCAGTTGGCAGGGTCAACAGGCCCGCGATACAGCAAGGACTGGCGGATCTCCGTCTTCTGCAGGTTCGTACTGTTGGGGAAGGGCTGGGAGAGGAGCGGCAGGCACTGCATGCTGACCCCAGGGATGGACCCCCACCCAGGCCCTCTGTGCCCGCCCTTCCACTGTGACACGTACCTCCGTGCAGTTGCTGGCATACTCGTGGGGGTTGACCACCTTGAGCTGGTACAGCATCTTGCACACGATGATGATGCAGGTCCACACAGTGGCCAGGCATGAGGCCATGGGCCGGAAGCGTGGGTAGGGCAGGGCGAAGGCCCAGAGCACGACCAGCAGGAAGTTCAGCACCGACACCTATGGGTGGCGCCGGCCGGATCAGTGCCCTCCCCACAGGCCCCTTGCCCCCCTAACAGCACCCAGGGGGCCCAGGCGGGTATGCGAGAATGTCCACACTCACCTCCTTCAGGGCCACCCACACGGTGTACAGGGCCACCAGCTTGAAGACGTGCAGCTCCAGCAGGCGCCGCACCAGCACCTGCACGCGGGTGATGACGTCCGAGAAGCCGGAGGCCAGGTCCAGCAGCCGCTCAGCCACCAGGCCCCACTTGCTGGCTGGGGGGGCGTTGGGGGGACAGTGAGGAGGAGGGGCCTGGGCCATCCTGTCCCATGCAGATGGGGCTCCGGGGCTCAAGTCTGGGCACCTTGAACTTACCCTCTGGGACCTGTGTGACCTGGTGGGGGCTGGCCGTGCCC
>NW_011494764.1:4668324-4673100 GCF_000754665.1 Bison bison bison | reverse complement strand
CCTCCTCCTCTTCCTCCTGCTGCAGCAGGGGGGTCCGGCTCACCGCGTCCTGCCTAGGACAGGGCCCCAGAGTGTCCTTCCCACCTGTGCTCCTCAGGCGGCCCTGCAGCCCCTTCCTCTCCTGCCTCCCCCTCCCCAGCTCTGGGACCCCGGCTGTGGGTGCTGCAGCCACCAGGTGGGAGCATGGGGCCTGCTGATCTCCTGACCCCTGTGACCCCATTGGGGCACCTGAAGGCTATGGCTGAGGCCCTACCCCCATTCCAGGTCTCCTGCCCAACACCACCAGCCTCTGCAGACCCCAGCCCCAGGGGCCAGGCCTACCCGGGAACCCAGCGTGGGGTGCAGGCACCAGGTAGGGGCCGGTGCTCGGGGTCGGTGAGCTGCATGAAGGGCCGGTGGAAGTAGTGCAGCTGCAGAATGCAGGCAAGCAGGAAGAAGCCGGGGACCAGGATGCTGGAGAAGAGCTCGGACACGCTGAACTGCTCCAGGCCCAAGTCCCCCAGCCTGGGTGGGGGGGCGGGGTAGGGGTCAGCATGGTTGCATGGCCCCTATGGTGGCATCCCGCCGCCCCCAGCCCCATCCCAGACTCACTGCTCATCGGTGAGGCCCGTCAGGTTGCGCCAGTAGGCCGGGAAGTCCTGGAACTGGAAGGTGTAGACGGCCACCAACACCAGCATGGTGTAGGCCACCACCAGCCACCAGAATGCCTTGAGCAGCTTCCGCCACAGGCTGTAGTAGACCTGCCGGCCAACGGGCGCAGTGAAGCCGGCTGTGAGGCCCAACCGCCTGACTCCGTGCCCCTCTGTGCCCCCACCTCCACCTCTCTGTGCCCCGTGCCCCCACACCTGGAAGAGGATGAGACAGAGCAGGAAGAGCAACATGTAGACGATCTTGTAGACCACCAGGCGGCCAGCAAAGCTGACCACGATGAACATGCCTGCGCACACGTAGATCCAGTACTTGGCGTAGATGCCCCTGACCAGCTCCCCCAGGCTCCGCAGCAGCATCTGCGTCCGCGTGGGCTCTGCAGCGGGTGGGGCACGGCATCAGGACCAGGCAGGTGGGAAGGAGCTGCCCCCCAGTCACCCAGCCCTCCCGCCCGCTCACCCGTGGCGGCCACGGTGACCTCCGTCAGCGCCACAGGGGCCCGTGCCCTCCTCAGCAGCTTCTCCTTCACAAACTGGCGCAGCAGGAGCCAGAAGGTCAGGGTGCACAGCAGCTGGGGAGACGGGGGCGGCATCACTGAGGGGCCCAGGCAGGGGAGCCGGAGGCGAGACTAGAGCAGGAAGGTGTCCCCCAACCTGCCATCCTCCTCGCAGGCACGAGTTCACAAACAAACGCGCACACACTCCCACACAGTGGCTCCTACTCACACATGATCTTGTGTGCACACAGACCCACAGGTGAACACGGGCTCACATGTGTTTGCATGCTTGCATGCCCGTGGACTCACATGGTGAGGTGTAACCCACACCCCCCACATGGCCACCGGTGGCATGGATGCCCAGGTGCAGTGACCTGTCTCACAAGGGGCACCATGAGGGCACAGAAACTCACTGGGACCTGGGACCACATGCAGTGCTCACAGAGCCTGTCTCAGGCAGATAGGATGGTGCCCCCAGCAACGTGAGGTTGTCACACATTCACTCGACAAACACCGATTGAGCAACTATGCTGGGCTTGGCCAGGGGTCCAGGTGACACCCAGACACAGGCCCTGGGCTGTAGCACGCCCACCACACTGGGAGCCGGGGGAGGGCCGGGCGGACTCACCATGGCACCCAGGTCCAGGCAGGGGTAGCGGGTGTGCTCCAGCCCCAGCTGGCGCAGGCTGACGGGGCCCAGGGCGGTGGGCAGCTCGGGCCGCAGGTCCATGGCCCACACATAACGCAGGCAGCAGAGTGCCAGCCCATAGAGCAGGATGAAGGGCGAGCAGAGCATGGCCAGCTGGTGGCGGCTGCGTACCGTCCAGATGAGGCAGGCCCAGAGCAGCAGCACGAAGGTCAGCCAGCTGTGGTAGGTGATGCTCCACACCTGCGGGCCGGGCGGGGCAGGGCTGCACGCACGCTCCCCAGGCCAACAGGAAAGCAAACCCGCCCTGCTGGCCCACCCACACACCCACCGCACAAACGTGCACACACAACCACGCAGCTGCTGGCTGGCCTGGACGGCTTGTGGCCCAGCAGGCAGGCCACAGTCCCACCCACTTCTGGCGACAAGGCACCAGGCCACCATCCTCTCCTGGAATGCCGTGAGAGCCCGTGGGAAGGCCCAGCCCTCGGCTGGTCCGGGCCCGTGCCCTTACCATCATGGCGATGAGGGCACACACGTAGCTCTGGTCCATGATGAGGTGGCCCAGGCCGTGCAGCGGAGACGTCTCCTTTGGCTCAGCCAGCCGGGGGCATGCTAGGGTGAGGGTAGGGGTCACAGGTGAAGCAGGATGCCTGCTGGGGAGGCTCCAAAATCAATAGGGCAAAGCCCCTACCCATACCTGACTCAGCCCCCAAGTGCAGACAGTGCTGGAGCTGCAGTCTGGGGCGGGGGCGGGGGGAGCCATGCTTAGCACAGTCTCATAGGGGCTCTGGGGGCAGAAAAGGGTCCAGGTTCCTGTCTGACCCTGTTCCCAATGTGTCGTGGGACCCTGGCCCATTCTCACCCCCCCTCCCAGCTTTGGTTTCCAAGACTCTAGAGGGACAGGGTGGAGGAGATGGCCTCAGTCCTTCCAGCTCTGTGAGTGCCCACATCCCCCGAGGCCAGCAACTTCATCCCCTTTGTAAGATGGAAATCGAGGCTTAGGGCAAAAGAAAAGAAAGAAAAAGCACCGAGGAAAAAAGCCCAGACCTGCCCTGGAGACACAGAGCCAGCCCAAGACAAAGCAGTGAATAACTCTGGGACTGAGAGGCAAGCGGACAGGCAAGGGAGATCCCTGCAGGGTCTTGGGTCCGTGAGTAAGTGAGTGAAAGTCGCTCAGTCGTGTCCGACTCTTTTTGACCCCATGGACTATACAGTCCATGGAATTCTCCAGGCCAGAATACTGGAATGGGTAGCCTTTCCCTCCTCCAGGGGATCTTCCCATCCCAGGGATTGAACCCAGGTCTCCCGCATTGCAGGCAGATTCTTTACCACCCAAGCCATGAAGGTCCGTGGGCAGCCCCAAAGAAGGGTGAAGCTAGAGAGGCCGATACGGCAAGGCCGCCAGGGGGCAGCACTGCACGGCTACATATACTTACAGGTTCGCTGCTGGACGGCGCTGTGGCCAGTGAGGTCGTGTATGATGCAGTTGTCCTCGGGGTCTGGTGTTGTGGGAGTAGGCATTGTGTGCTGTAGACAAGCCAAGCCCATGAGCCAAGCCCGTGGGCAGAGGGGTGCCAGCCCCACCTCTCAGTCCCGACTGCTCACCTGGGCAGCCCCTTCCTCCTTGATGGCCACAACTCTGGCCTGACCCTGGGGCCACTGGTCCACCTCGGTCAACTCCACCTCCCGTGTGTCATCGTCCCCGGCCGCCTCCTTCCTCTGTGGAGACCAGAGGTGACGATCAGCCCCCTTGCCCTGGCCCAAGGGGGTAGGGGACGCAGGGCGCTGGCCTGGGTGCTCACCTGGTCCACAGGCTGGTGGGCATGGAGCTTCAAGAGCGAGGTCACCGTGTAGCAGAGCAGCAGCAGGATGCCGGGGCTCACGTACACGGGCCAGTCGTGGTTAGCATTGATGACCAGCACGTTGGGGCTGGAGCAGTTGGTGGGGGCCAAAAAGTCCTTGAGACCAAACACCCTGCCCAGAGAAGGCGTGTTGGTGACTGCGGCGAGGGGGTCATGGGTGCCGGGTGGGCAGGGCTGGGGCGAGGGCAGGGCGGTGCCTGGGGCGAGCCCTCACCTGGCCCAGATGCCAGCAGGTGGGAGAGTGGCCTGGGCGAGAGGTGTCTGGTAGCAATAGAGGCAGATGAGATGGCCGGTGCCAACGCAGCTCACCATGACACAGAGTGTGTTGAAGCCCAACAGGCTGATGGGGAAGTGACAGGCCCACCAAGTGCCAATGGCCAGGAAGAGCAGGAAGTAGACACTGGAGAAGGCTGAGGGGTGGGCAATGCCTGCGGGCCAGGCAGGGGCACACAGGGTCACTCCTGGCTGGGGTGGTGTGACCACCGTCTCACTGGTCAGTGGGGAGCTTGGCTGCTGAGACCCCTCCCAGCGTGATGGTCAGAGGTGGGGTCCCAGCCTCCTGCCCAGTGAGTACCTGCCAGTGCGAGCAGCATGATGGCCAGAGTCCGCCCAGCTGCCACAAGCAGCCAGTGAGCTGTGATCCGGAACCGGGCGGCCAGCCGAGATCTCCGCGTGGGGGACAGTTCAGGGGCTTCCCGCAGCTCCCCCAGTGAGCCAGTGTCCAGTTCCTCACTGTCATCGTCCTGCCAAGGTCATGGGAAGAGCAGAGGTCAGGCACATGATGGGGGAGGGGGAGGAGGGAGGAGGGAGTAGAGAGCGGGAAGGGGAAAGAAGGAAGTGGGGAGGAGGGGGCAGGGAGGGAGAGGGAGGTGGGGGCAGGGAGGGAGAGGGAGGAGGGAGAGGGAGGCGGAGGGAGGGAGAGGGAGGAGGGAGGAGCCCACCCCTGTGGCCATCTCCCTGGCCCCCCTTCACACCCACTGCTGGCCCTCTGAGGTCACAGGGCCACTAGCCTGTGTGCACCAGTGCTGCCCTCCATGCCTGGTCTGCCCACCACCTTCCCATGGCCTCGCAGCCCTGGAGGCCTTCCTGGAGGTGGCCCACTGCAGCAGTGACACCTTCCT
>NW_011494764.1:4656542-4668138 GCF_000754665.1 Bison bison bison | reverse complement strand
CCCACAGGCTCATGCATCTGTGCCCCAGGCCCCTGGCCTGAGAGCGCCCCAGTGGGTGTCCCCAGTGGACGCATGCCAGGACCACAGGTGCTCCTTATTCTATGGTCACAGAGCAGCTCCACACCCTACTCCTGGCCCACAGCACCTTCCTTATAAGAACGGCAATGGAGGCTTGGGGGTGGGGGGACTCAGGTCACACTGTCAGGGGAGACTGCGTCAGGGGACAGCCTGCTCTCATTCTGCTGCCCATGGGGCGTCTGGAGAGTGAGGTGGGCCTCCTGGGTGTCCCTGGCCAGCCCTACTGGCCTCACCTGTCCGCAGGCACGGAGACCCACCAGGGTCTGTCTCCTTGGCCCTGCCTCAAGGTTTCCCAGAACAGACTGTTTCGTGGAATTGGGGAGCTGGAGGGAGGCAGAAAGAACAGCCTCTGTGTCAGAAGTCCAGGCCCTGGGTCTCCACCTGAGATGTGGGCGCTGGCCTGTGCCTCACCTGTCCTGGCCGAGGCAGCCCTCGGTGTCCAGGCTGAGAGCATGGGGGAGCCAGGAGCCCTGGTCACACCCCAGCACCACATCTCCCAACTGGGCAGCCTCGGCAAGCCCCCTAACCTCTCTGAATCTGTCTTCTGCCTGTCAAATGTAGGTGGGGAGCTGGGCAGGCCCCAGGGAGTGCTGCTGGGCCATATCTGTTAGTGTGGAGGGGACAGGGCAGGGCAGGAGGCCCAGCCTTGGGGTCAGAGTGGTACCCAGGGACATACTGCTCGTTATGTCCGGGAACGGGAGTGGGGGGTCAGCCCTAGAAGGCACAGCAGCCAGGCCTGAGCTCACTCCACCCACAGCCTGGCCCCAGCTCTGGGAAAGCTGCCGTGGAAAATGAGCGCTTCTGGGTGTGGGAAGAACAGAAGCAGCTGCTGGGCGAAAGGACAGGTGCTGGGGGCCGCTAGCAGCGTCCAGCCTGCCTTGGCCAGTCCCCCAGGCCGCACCCCTCACTGCAGCCCGTCTGAAATGCAGGGCAGGCATGGATACACGTGTGCCAAGTTGGGATGGGTGCATGTATGCAGACGCATGTACTATGGCCCTGCCAGGTGGGGTCGTCCGCAAGGGGTGCTATGCCTGCTTCTGGCTCAGACCTTAAATGCTGGGTGCCTGTGATGCCTTGCTCTGAGGTCCGAGGGGCGATGGGCAGGGTGGAGTGGGGGGCTGGCATGGGGAACCAGCTAGCTCCTTCCCGTCAGAGCTGTTCCTGGAAGCCCTGGCTCTGCTAACGAGGAAACCAGAGGCTGCCCTGTGCCTGCCAGTGCCACACGCCATAGGGATGGAGGGAGCCAGCCAGTCAAGGGGCTGCCCCAGCCCCCACTCGACCCCTACAAGTACCTGGAAGAGCTGCTTGATCTCCAGGCCCCATGTCCTCTGTGAAATGGGGGTGCCAGCCTTGCCCCCCAGGACTCAGGGGAAGGGCAGTCAGTTGCAGGCTGAGCCCCACCCCAGTCTGTGACAGGAAGGGCCCCCTCTCTGGGGACTGAGGCCCTCATTTCCACTAGCATCAGCAGCCTGACCAGAGGACACTGGGGCTAAGGGTGTGAGCCTGTGTCCCCCACCACCTCCTGGGCAGGGACCCTCCCTGGATATCACAGACCTGACCCAACCCTGGAAACCAGGTCCTACTGACAGAGGCCGAGGCCGAGTGTAGGACCCAAACGGGGCTCAAGACTACAGCCCTCATGCAGGGACAGGAGAGCTGAGCCTTTAACCAGAGGACCCAGAGGAAAGACCCAGGGTGGGACTCTGATGCAGGGCCCTGCTCTAGGCCTCCTGCCGACACAGCCTCTGCCTTGTCCACAAGCCCATCGATGCCCTTGCTGTGGGTGGTGATCCTCAAACATCCATCTGTCTGTCCATCCGTCAGTCCCCAGGTGCTCCTTGACGGCCACACACGGCCTCCCAGCACCACTGATTCCCTGTGGCCTGCATCCCTGAAGACCCTCCTCAGGAGCAGCTCTTGGGGCGGATGCTGCCTGTAGCCCCCGCACGTTCTGGGACCGTGCGCTGCGATGCCAGTGCCCCGCGGGACACACACTTGACCTCTCCGCTGCTGTCACGTCTCTCCACGGTGGGCACATACAGGCTTTTACAACTAAAATGTCCACGTTTGTTTAAGAAAAGAAAAGAAAGAAAGAGGACGTACAACAGTCCTCAAACGGCTGGGACCTGGGGTGCCCCATAGCCCTCACCGGCTCCTGGACGTGCTGGCTGCACCGGGCTGTCCTCGTGAGGCGCCTGCAGACCCCAAGGCACAGGGAGGAGACTACTAGGATGCCCAGGTCAGGGGCCACCAGGCGGATGGCATTGGGAATGTCCTTCAGGTCCAGCCTGTAGAGGGCAGGGAGAGCCCATGGTGGGCTTAGTGGGGCTGGGGCCAGTGGGGGCACCCCAGGAGCTGGAGGCCCCCACCTCAGGCCCAGGAAACCCTGAGGGAGACTGAGGACTCTCACCTCGTGACCCCAGTGAGCCGGGAGATGGCGTCCCAGGTGATGGCGTCCCCGGTGCTGCCTGCAGAGAGAGGCGGGGGAACCAGGTCAGGCAGATGGGTGCCAAGAAACCCTCTCGTTGCCAAGAGGCCCTCAGAAGCCCTTAAGCCACAGGCCCCCAGGTTTCCAGGGATGCTGAAGAATGCTGCTTATGCTGGTGGGGAAACAGGCCCAGCCAGGGAAAGTCTGGTAGGTCAGAGGCGTATTAGTTCTGCCTGGTGGAATGGGGCTCACAGCCCAGCTGGGCGCTGTGTGGCCGTGGCAGGGCTCTCAGGTCTGTTGGCCAAGGCTGACTGCTCCTTGGGAGCCAGAGGGGGCACACATGGGAAACCTGGTCTCAGAGCCACCAGGACCAGAGAGCCCTCAAGGCACCTGACTTCCAGTGTCTAAGCTGCAGGAGACACATGATCTTCACAGAATGAAAATGGGAAGCCAGGTGGGACATCCTGCCCTCCACAATCCAGGCGGGACATGGAGGTGGGAAACCCCTCCTCCGAGCAGTGGGGATGGGACCCCAGGGCTCTGTCATCTGCACACTGGGGTGCTGGAGTCAGTGGAGGTGGGAGGGCTGGGTGCCAGCTGGAGATTCTGTCCACAGGTTGAAAGGGTGCAGGATGGTGGGCAGGCAGCTCACCTGGTCTGCTGGCACCCCTGTCCCCCCAGCCTAGTCTCTATGCCTCCAAAGGCTCAGGAGGAAGATGTGAGCAGGTGGGGCCTGAGAAGTCCAGGGCTGTCCAGTGAGCCAGATGCCAGGCTCAGTTTGGTGTTGCTGATGTTCAGCCCAGCCCCATGGCCACCTGTTACTGGGGCAGTTAACCTGGGCCCATTTGCACTGGATATAAATAGTGGATAGACACTCAGAGGTAGACAAAGCCTGGGTGAGGCAGGGTGGCCCCTGAGGCTGGCTGACCTTGCTGAAGAGTGTGAGGCTCCCCAACCCTGCCCAGGCCCTCTGGTAGCTCAGGGAGACCATTGGCTCTCCCACAGGCCTGCTGCCCTCAAGCATCCCCCCAGGCCCCCTGGTGACTCACAGTTTGGCTCCAGAAGCTGGTCCAGGCGGGGCACAGTATGCAGGCATATCTGGAAGGTGATGTGGGCTGCCAAGAAGAGGAGGCTGAAGCCCAGCAGGGCTCGGAGGAGGCGACCAGTGTGACCTGCAGGCAGAGTGGGCAGGGGTAAGGCCAGCATGCAGCTGAGCCTGTGGGAGTACAGGGAGGCGGAGACCAGTGAAGGCCAGTTAGCCCTGGCTGTCAGCCCTGAGCCAGGCTGTGTCCACCAGCCTAGCATGGACCCAGGGTCTGTCAGCAGAGAACTCAGGCAGCACACCCCTCCTACACCATCCCACTGATCACTCACAGCCGCCCCATGGTCCTGAGCTATTGTGACCTCACTTTACAAAGAAATGGGCACAGAGAGGTGAAGTCACTTGCCCACAGTCATACAACAAGGAATCAGTGGAGCACAGCACACCCAGGCTGCCAGTGCTTGAGTCTCGCCCCCTACTTGGGGCATGGGACATGGGGGGCAGAGCCAGCACCAGGAGGAAAGGTCCCCTCAGGCCGGAGGCCACCTTCAGGTCTGGTCACGTATCCAGCAAACATCTGTGTTGCTACTTGACCCTGGCAGCATGGTACTGCCTCACCCCCAATGTGGGCTGAAAGCATGCACCATGCAGGGAAGACCCTGTCTGACACTCAACCACACGACTTATCAAACCTGCCCACAGAACAAAGCCTCAGATTTCCAGAGGTGACTGTACCCCAGGAATTCACATGATGGATGGGGGACAGATGGAGGGACAGACGGAGGGATGGATGATGGCTGGATGGAGAAGAGGATACACTGGATGGATGAGAGGATGTACCATGGGAATGGATGGGAGATGATAGATGGATGAATGAATAGATTAGAGAAGGGATGGATGGCAGAAGGTCGATGAGAAGACAGAGGATGGGAAGTTGGATAAATGGATGGGCAGCTGTGATTATGGACATATGAATGGATTGGATGTATGAGAAGATGGATGGATGGGTAAATGAGGAATTGATGGAAGGATGGAGAGATGGATGAATGGGAAGAAGGATGGTGGGAAAGATGGGATGGATAGATAGGAGGACAGAGAGGTTAATGGATGGGGATGGATGGATGGATGGATAGAGCAGTGGGTGAATGGATGGAAGGATGGATCAACAGGTGGAGGATGGATATATAAGTGAATGGGTGGGTGGGAGGATGGGTGGATAAATGGAATGATGGATGGAGGATAAGAGGGTAGCAGGATGGCTGACAGCAGTGTTGGGTGAGGCCGGGAGGCAGCTCTAACTTCAGAGGGTGGAGGGCAGTCAGGCTGGTGTGGGGATCCTGAGAGGGTGGGGCGGTGTGTGTGGGTCCTGGGCCACCCACTGCAGTTGCTGGAAGCCCTGCCTGCCTCTCCCCTAGATCTGGGGTCACTCGTTTGGTCTTGTGAGGCCTGCAGGGCACAAGAAGCGTGGTGGAAGGATGGCGCCCTGCCTTGGTGGGCAGGCGACCCCCACCTCTGTCGTGCAGGGGAGGGGTCAGACAGAAGTGTTTCCTTCTGAAGGATCCAGGATGCCGCTCAGGCCAGAATCTCTGGAGAAGCAGGAAATGGGGCTGGGAGGCTGGGGCTTCAGGCGTGGAGGAGAGGGAGCTTGTCGGGGTGCAGAGAGCATTTGACCAGAGTGGGCACTGAGGCTCAAGCCCCAAACCTCCCTGATCTGACCGCTCAGTACTCAAACACTCCAGGACAGCCCCACTCCCATGACCCTGTTCTGGGGCAGCCTAGGACCCCTGTGAGTGTGGTGCCCACCTGGGCCCAGCTCTGGCACCATGGTGAGCTGCTGGTCGACCTCACCCTCCCAACATGAACTGGGTGAAGGGTGCTAAGGGAAGGGGAGTCCCCTACTCATCCGAGGCCCTATCACAGGGAGGATGGTCCAGAGGTGGGGGGCATGGAGGGACAGGGCCAGAGAAGGTCAGAGCCTGAGCTCGAGGCCCTGGGAATCTGCTGTGCCACGCCTGGCACATTGTCCGCCCAAAGGCAGGAGGGCACAGGTCTCGGGAGGACAACAGAGCCTCTCATCCCCTCTTCCAAAGAGCACTGGGTTCTCCTGGGGCGCCGTTCTGTGACGTGAACGAGGTCTGCCCTCCAGACCCTCCCGTCCACGGCCCCCAAGTCAGAGCAGAGCCCAGGGCTCCAGGGAAGTCACCCTCTCCGGACAGCAGTTGCAGGGCCTGGCCCCTCAAGTCCCTGTTAATCAGGTCACAGGAGCTGACCCTCAGGTTTCCCTGAAGCTTCTGCTGCAGCTGTGCTCTGCTGGGGCACGTGGCCCACAGTGCCAGCAAAATGACCGAGGAAATGCTGGAAGGTTCCTGAGGATGCGCTGAAATGGACACGTCTCTGGCCAGCACAGGGAGCTGGGGTAAAGCTGACACCCACGTGAGAATAGAGCCAGGAATCAGCACCCACAGGGGACCCAGGCAGCCTCAGACCTCCCACCCAGAGCTGGCGCCAAGGCCCAGCTGCAACACGACTGTGACCCTGTGGCCAGGCACTCAGGCATGGATGGGCCTCACATTTTCCTCTCTCCCACCCGGAAAAACCCAGCAGGCTCTCTGACCCTGAGGGCCTCTGAGGCCAGACAGATGGACAGAGGGAGGTCAGGCAGGCGAGTCTTCCCAGTGCCCTGACCCTTCCCCACCCTGGACTCCTGCCCTGGCTGAGAGCCTGTGCTTCTTCCAGCGCCAATTAGAAGAAAGTGTTCCCCATCACTGCAGGGCATGAAATACAATGGAACAAACAGCTGAGAGCTGAGACCCTGGGAACGGGGTCCACGGAGAGGAGGGGAGGGCCTGGACTGCCCGCAGTCTCCCCAGGTTGGCCCAAGCTGCGGATTGGGGAAGGGCTGGGACAGCCAGCTGTACAGGGTTGTGGCCTGGAGATCCCCGTGGCTCCCAGCCCTACACCTGTGTGGGACCCCTCCCTGAATTCTCCCTGCACTCCAAGGTCAGGACCCCCCCATACCAGTGCCCATGGGAGCAGAGAGTCTGACCAGACACCACAGGCCGGGGAGGGGGACCTGTGACCCTGTGGGAAGCAGGTTGACACCCCTCCAGGAGGACCCATGCCCCAATCCTGGGACCCTGTGAACATTCCCTGATGCAACAAAGGGGAACCAGGAGTGCCAAGCAGCTAACCTTAAACAAGGGCTGCTCCTGACCACCCCCACCCAGGGCAGGCCCAGTCTCACTCCAGGGTCCCAACCATGGAGACAGGGCAGGAGGGCCCAATCAGAGTGATGGGGGGTGATGTTCAACTAGCCATTGCGAACCTGGATGATGGGGAAGGATCGCCGAGCTGAGGAGCTGGAAACAGGAACCAGATTCTCCCCAGATCCCCCAGGAGGGACCAGCCTGGTGACACCTGGGTTTTCACTCCAAGAAGCCCATGCTGGACTCTGACCCCCAGACTGTGAGCAGGGACCTGCAGGTGGCTGCTGGGTATGAGGTGGTCTCTGCAGCCACAGGACACACCTGAGGCCCTGGGCGGCCAGCCTGCCGCCAGCACCTCCCAGGGGCAGCAGGTGTGGGCCTGGCTCCCTGTGGCGGTCTTGGTGATCCCTGCCAGGCTATTCTTCCATGACCTCTGTCCGGAATGGGATGGGGGTCACACCACTGATAATGTGCTCCCTGGGAACCCTCTTTTAAGCCTGGGCATCTCTCTTCACCCTGGGAAACCTAAGGGCCTCCCTGCCCATGGGGCACAGAGCCATCCACAGCACCTGTCCTTACTGAAAAGCCAGGACAAAAACTGACCCGGAAGCACCCCGAGAGTGGCTGGTGGGACTCCGGCCTGAAGGGGCTCCTCAACCACGCGCCTCGTGCTGTCAGCCTGCAGGTCTGCGTTCCCCTTCACAGGGACCTGTCTGTGCTCCACAGGACAGGGGGCAGGGCGCCCTCCTACTCTGGGATCCTCTCCACTCTCAGCCCCTCTCAGATAAGCCGGTTCTCTGGGCCTCACTGTACAGACTGCCCTGGGGGCAAAGGCACCCTGACAGGCTTTCCCACACATCTTGTCCGCCTGGTGGACTCAGAGGCCACCCTCCAGGAGCTCAGAACTAGGTGGGGACCGCCGGGCACCCAGTTACCCTGACAACAAGGTGGTCAGAGGAAAGCACTGCCCCACAGAGCACCGAGCACACATGGATGGAGCCTGAGTCCACAGTGGGGCAGGGGCGCTGGTGAGGTGGCTGGACTTAAGGGTTGGCCAGAGCTGCTCAGGGCAGATGGGCTGCAAGGTCAGTGCTGGGACTGGGTAGGAGTCAGGGGAGGGACCTGGCAGGAAGGTGGCCCAGCCCATGGCCGGAGGAACACGGCATCGGCCCTGCAATATGAGGTCACAACAGAGATCTGAAACAGCCAAGGGTCCACCATGAAAAACGAACCTAGGACCACTCATCCTTCACCAGTGGCTCTTCAACCACAGAGAACATAACCCCTGCCTGGTTCAGCCATGGCCCAACTCTCCCCTGCCCCGGGCATCTGGAGAAAGAGCTCTGAGACCCCTGAATCCACACCCCCACCCCCACCCGAGCCCCACCCACCCTTACCTCGGATGCTGTGCCGGGAGGGGCCCGGGAACCAGGGCAGCAGCAGCAGGAACAGCAGGTAGACCAGGGAGAGCGCGTTGACCCGGAACAGGCAGGCTGCGGAGGAGACGGGACAGTCATCAGGGCTGCTTGGCAAGGGAGAACAGCCAGCCCCACACCCCAGCCGCTGCCCCGAGCCTCCTCGCCACAGGTGCGGTGCTTGTCACCCCAGGAGGCTGCCCACCTCCCTCCACATGGGAGAGACCACACTCGGTACAGGACGAGTCACCTGCCCCGGGAGCCCTGTGTCTGACCTACGACAGGCTCTGTTTACACTGAGCAGGGGGCCCTCATGCTGCACATGTAGCAGGACTCGCTCTGCAGAGCTGCCCCCCGCCCCCAGGGCCAACACGGAGGTCATGACAACCTCCCCACTTGTTTTCTCTCCTTTGTAAGACTTTACGTCCCCAGGCAACATACAGCATGGCTGACTTTGGGGTCTAGCTCTCTAAATCTCCTCCCTCCTGCCCGACCTCCACTTCCTGGACACCCTGGTGCACCCACTGGGGCCGTGGCCATGTCCCCCATCACGTCTCCCAGGGGAACTACGGCATGACCCCTTCAAGCCATGCATGCATCCACAACTCACTCCCGGAAGCCTCCCCAGCGCCATCCTGACAGAGTGCAGCGGATGCTGGGACTGGGGAGGCTGGGGAAATGCCAAGTGTCCCAGCTCGGGGCTCATCACCCAGAAACCAGCCCTCTCAGCCTTTCCCAGGGGCCTGAGAGGGAGCTGGGCCAGGAAAGCCAGGCTACCAGCCCAGAGGGTACTGGTATCCCTGAAAGCGGCCCCTGGCCTGGAGCCACCTCTGCCCATTCCACTCCTCAATCCACGGCCAGCAAGTGGCCCCAGTGACCTGGCCCTGCCCACCCACCCCCCAACCAGCCCAGGACAGAGTGGACAGATGCGGGTGCCAGTACCCACCACAGACCCAATCTCACCCCTAGACAGTCCAGCGTCTTGGCCCTGTCATCGTGACTGAGCAGAGTGGCACAAGGGTAACCCCCCCCTCAGACTGGCCTCCCAGGGGTGCTATCCCACTTCCACTCTCACCCCTCAGGCTCCCAGGTGGGGACCGTGAACCCAGCAATAGCTGGACCTCCGCTTAACAGCCCTCTGGACGTCCTGGGCCAAGACAAGCTGACCTGAACCTGGCCACACCATCTCCCCAGAGCAGTCAGCAGGGCCAGATTGGGTGTTCAGTCCCCAAGCCCTCCAACCACCCCAGCATCAAGGTAACCTGGAGAACCATATGGGAAGAGCTGCGACCCTGAACTCTGATCAGCAGTCTTCCTTTCTGGACACCACCATGCTCTCCTGCTCCACGGAGCACCCTGACATGAAGCTGCCTCCTTCCACGAGATATACTAGCCATAGCGACCGGCTCAGTCAAAGCCTAAAACTGCTCACACTTACACAGTTGCATAAAAAACAAACAAAAAATCAATCTGATTTGGCCCGAGAAGACCAGGGAAGAGCATTTATGGCAAAGGCTTCTAACGTTCTGTTCTGTTCTCCAGGGCCGCACTTTTACCCTCTGGGCTCTGCCCCCTGCACCCACAGCACCAGCCAGGTGATGTCCACCCATCTGACCAGGTAAATTTCCTCCTAACGGTGCATCCTGCTGGTCTCTGTACTGAGGTGTTCCTGTTCTGATCCGCCAGGGACAACAGCGCTGGACAAGCACTTGAGCCCCTTTGACAGTGTGCACAGGCCCGTGATAGGGAGGCTAGCTTAGTGCAGCCCAGGGGAGCTCCTGGCTCTGACACCAACCCTGAGCTGGAGGGATGGTGTGGAGAGAGGCGGAGTCAGAGTTTCATGATGAGGGCTGCAGCCTGGAAGACGCAAGGTTCTGGAGGTGGTGGTGCCGGCTGCACGATGCTGAGAATGTAATTAATGTCACCGAACCATCCACTTGAAAATGGTTAAGGAGGGGACTTCTCTGGTGGTCCACTGGTCAAGACTCCACACTCCCAGGGCACAAGGGTTCCATCCCTGCTTGGGGAACTAAGACTCTGCATGCTGCATGGTGCGGTCAAGTAACTAAATCAGTTAAATGGTTAGGATGGTGAACTTCATTTTATGTATATTTTACCAAAATAAAAGAATAAATGGTCCCAGAAATCAGTGAAGGATCTCAGACCAGAACCAGAAGGGCAGGGGCCACCCAAGCCCCCTCCTCTGCCACCAGTGGGGCCACAAGGCATGCGGAGCTGGGCCTCTGCCCCTTCCCCAGCCCAAGCAGAAGGAAAAGACTCTAGAAGCTCCTTCTGCCAAAAGCAGGAAATCAGAGATGAAGGGTCAGAAGGGAGGGCGTGGGAAGACAGGACAGACACAGTCACCCCATGTGGATGCTGCCGGGCACACTGCCCTACCCTGAGATGGTTGCCAGGCACCAGAGTCCACATAGGGCCTGCCCTGGAAGGGGGGAACAAGGACCCCTCAGTCATTCATTCATTAGACGCAGAGCTGTCGGCCCAACGGGAGTCCTGTCTCCATGAGGATACGGCAGAGAGCTAGAGAAAGAGTGTCCCAGGTGGTGCTAGTGGTGAAGAACCCTCCTGCCAATGCAGGAGATGTAAGAGATGCGGCTTCCACCCTGATCAGAAAGATCCCCTGGAGGAGGGCACGGCAACCCACTCCAGTATTCTTGCCTGGAGAATCCCATGGACAGAGGTACCTGGCCAGTTCATAGGGTCGCAAAGAATCAGACACAACTGAAGTGACTTCACATGCATGCATGCACTGCCAACACAGATGAGGAAACAGAGACCCTGGGGTGTCCAGGAGTGCAGCCCAGCTGCTGGCCCCACAGAGACAGGCTGAGAGATGGCCCCCCAACCAGGAAACTGACACCACAGGCAGTTGGTGCCCGGACAAGCCCTGGACTTGACCCAGGGGACGTGAGCTGGGAACGTAGCCCAGGGGTTGTGGGCCCACTGGCCTCCAGCCCCAGCAGGGCAGCCCTGGGCCAGGATGAGAGAGGCTGAGGTCACATTCCCAGACCACCTTCCCTTCCTGTTATCAGGGCCTGGGGCGAGAGGCTAGCAGAGCAAGAGTGACAGGGGGCCGGCCTGGACACAGAGACTAGAGGCAAACTGGCCTCTTGGGGGAAGCCAGGGTGGCTAGAATCAGGTGTCTGGGGGCAAGGGGTTCGGATGGGAGACCGGGACTTTGGTGTAGACTCCTGGCTGCATACCTGCCCTTGGATTCACTGGTCTAAATGCCAAGGACATGGACTCACTGTGACTCTGCAGGACCAGGAGACTCAGGGCATCTGAGCAGGCTGCCTGGAGGAGGAGGCACAGCTTTTGGTCTTGAAGGCCAACTAAGACTCAGGAGGTTTGGGTCGGCCCCAGCTCCCACAGAGAAGGAAGATGCTCAGCTGGGGAGGCAGTGGGGACA
>NW_011494764.1:4653480-4656442 GCF_000754665.1 Bison bison bison | reverse complement strand
CCAGGCAGCTCCCACCTCCCCAAGAGAGCTGCCGGTGGCTGGTGACCTCATGGGGGAGATATGCCTTTTCCTGAGCAGGAACAATGGGGTGGGGGAGGGCTGTGCCTGCAGGGCTCTGCCAGCAGGAAAGGCCCTGCAACCCCTCCCCGAATGCTTAACCCTTCAGAGCCTCCCTGCCCCTGTCCTGCAGGTGAGGCAAGTGAGGCCTGCGGGGAGAGACGGAGTCCTGGTCTCACTGGTGCCTGGCCAGGAAGGGAGGCGGCATGGAGGGTACAGACACCCGGACACTGCGTGCAGAGCTGGACCCCACCGCCTGGCCTGCAGGGAGACGGGGTCCCTTGCTGGGGGCTGGACTCTAGAGACCCCAGGCCTGCACGTGGTGCCATGACACAACCCCGAGTCTGGCTTGCGTGTGCCATCCCACCAGATGGGAGACATGTGGACAGTGAGGCCCCATCCTCTGCTCCCACGCCCAGCCCTGATTTCCCTGCCTGTGAGGTGGGTGGGGGCTGCAGCTCTGCCCGTGCCCTCGGGGTCCTCATCGTTACCCTCTGAGGGGTCTTTCAGCCCATCTGCAGGGAGGCCTGAGCACCATACCACCTGGCTGGTGGGACCCACACACAGGGTGGCACAGGTGGGTGACCCCAGGGTCAGCAGGGATGGCAGGAGGAGGCTCAGAGGTCATGTCAGACCTGCATCAGCATCCAAGCTGGAAGGACGGAGGAACTGGGAGAGACTCCGGGAGAGCGCAGAGGTCAGGAGTGGGGGACGCACAGCGGCCACCACCATGACTGTCCTGGCACCTCCTCTTCGTAGATAGGGAGACAAAGAGAGTCCCAGGCACAGGGGCTAACGCTCCCGCCGGGGAAGTGGTGTGGGTCTAGGTGGCCCAGGGTGTAGAAGCGGGTGGGTGAGGGTCACTTCCAGGCCAGGCATTAGGACCTGCTGAACCAGCTCTGGAGGACAGCCGGCAGTGGACAGATGGGGCAGGAGGGCTGGACCAGGACTGGCAGACTTGTGGGGTCAGCTGCGGACAGGGGCCCGACGTGGGAAACCAGGCCCCGGGAAGAGCTGCCATACCCTCCACCAGGCTAGGGACACCAGGCCCCTTCCAGGGTGGCCAGCACCATGGCACCCGGAGAAACAGGGAGGAGGATGCATGGGCGTGGGGCCCAGAGTCCGGGGCAGCTGCAGCTCCCTGGCCCTTCCTACTCTCCCCACTGGTCCTGCTCGAGGTCAAGGGGAGAAGAGCTGTGGGCCTCCGCTTGGGGATCACTTCTGGTGTGAGGCGGCTCAGGAGTCCAGAACCTGGACCCCAGACCACGAAATTCTTCCTTGAGAAATGACTGGAGGAGACCCAGTCCTGCAGGAGACAGGCCGCTCCAGGCCGCTGTCTCCCCAGCCGCTGGGTGGGGTTGGAGGGCTCATAACCACCCTGAGGGGCTGCTGCCATGGGGACAGCGCCAGACGGGCAGCAGAGAGAACTAGCCAATCCCCAAGGTATCGTGCAGGATGGAGGCCACAGCTGGCAGCCACGCCCACCACCACTCCTTGTGTAAAACTTAAGTGAGAACAGACACACACATGTGTAAACATCACAATTGCCCAGAAGAGCCATGCCAGCAGAGCCAGTGTTTACCTGCACAGGAGGGACCTTGCTTGCCCAGGAGTTTCCTCCTCGGGGGTGTGTTACTGGGCTTGTTGGCAGTGTGACGAAGAGGGTGAGACTGCAGGACACACCACAGAGCCGTGGGTCCCCAGGCCCAGGCTTCCCGGTCACAGACGTGGCGGGAGGCTGGGGAGGGTGTGCGTCACTGGAGTCCCCAGGCGGTGGCAGGACTAGGCCCGGGGTCTCCTGACCCGACAACGGGCACCCTTGGGCCACCTCTGTGCCAGCTCTTCCGGGCAGAGCGGGGCGGGGCCCAGAGGCTCCGAGTCCCCAGGGGCCCGCTGCCAGGCCACAGCAGCAGCCAGGGCGGGGGTCCCGTCCGAGCCTGCCCTCCCCCAGCCTGCTGCATCTCCCGCCAGCTTGTTCACCCTGCCTTATTTGGCCTGGAGGAGAAACCCATAAACACTTCCCTGCTCACTTCGGCCAGGGGCCGGTGGGTGGGGCGAGGGAGGAAGAGGAAGACAGAAGAGGGGAGACAGACACAGTGGGACCAGCCGTCCCCTGCCATCTGTGGGGCCGCACGGCCTCGGAGCGCCCATGGCAGCGCCCACGGCACTCGGTTGCTGCACCTGCCACCACTCCCACCCACACCAACCAGGCCCCGACCCAGAGAAAACCAAGACTCAGATCAGACCCGACTTTCTGAAGAAGAGGGCGAGGAGATGGGCTGAGGGCCCCCCAGTGCCCCCTACCTCAGGGGACAGGAGCCCGGGGCCAGCACAGGCAGTGCGGATGGCACCTCAGGGCCCCTCAGAGGGCGTGCAGGCAGCTGGGGGAGAGGGGAGTGAAGGCCCTGCTGCCCAGACCCGCCTGCAGCCAAGACACCTGGCTCTTCAGCTGTACTTCCTCCACTGCCTGCTGCCTACCCCATGCTCCATCCAGTTCGTGCCTGCCTGAGACCCCGTCCCACTGGGGTACCACCTCCGCTGAAGCTCACCCGAGACCCCGTCCCACTGGGGTACCACCTCCACCGGAGCTCACCTACCTGAGACCCCATCCCACTGGGGTACTACCTCCACTGGAGCCCACCCAGCTGAGGGTCGCACACAGGCGTCCAGAGGCTCCCTCCATGGCCACCCTTAGGGTGGCGGGGGTACACTGCACGGCAGGAGGGACGAGGGCAGTGCAGGGTAGCCTCCTCCAGCTCAGGGACCAAGGAGGATGGGCCCACAATGCCCTGGAGCCTCAGTGACCTTCACAGGAGTCCCCTTCCCTCCACAGTAGAAGCTGAGGCCACAGGCGAAAGGAGGCCACAGACACGGCTGCAGGCTCGTAGGGGGGGAGGACGGGGAG
>NW_011494764.1:4652774-4653380 GCF_000754665.1 Bison bison bison | reverse complement strand
CAGGCTCGTAGGGGTGCAGGACGGAGTCAGGGGACAGGAGAGGCCAAGGGACACGGCTACCTACTTGGAGCCCTGCCAGCAGCCTGGGTGCCCAGGGCAGGCGGAGGGTTTAACCACCACCGCGTCCAGGTTTAATGAGCTTGGTGTCCAGGAAACCAGGTTCCAACTTGCCTGAGTGCACACAGGTGGCCGCCCCTTCCCCACAGCACGGGCTCCAGGAAGCATGGTGATCATACTTCCAAACAGCGCGGCTGAGGCCAGGGGACACGGCGGGGGCCAGGGGTGCTGAGAGAGCTGCTCCTGGGGTCAGGCATGGGCTTCGGGCCTGTTCACAGGCCTCCTAATTCAAAGGACAGCCGCCCGCAGCCCATGCTCTGCCAGGGAGACATAGGGGAGGGGAACTTTGGCACCTGTCCCCCCCAAGGCTGCTCAGACCCCTTCCCCCAGAGCTCAGCCTTCCCTGAAGACCTTCAAGCACTGCTGGGAATGAGCCGGTCTCCCCAGACCAGGGCCGCACTGCTGTCCCGAAAAACAGCTGCCCCCCAGGCCTGTGTCTGGAGCTTCAGGTATTCGCTGTGGTCCGAAAGGGTCAGGGCTCCCACCCCA
>NW_011494764.1:4651678-4652674 GCF_000754665.1 Bison bison bison | reverse complement strand
CTCCCACCCCAGCTAGCCCTCCACAATGGAGAGGCTGGATTCCAAGCCTGGGATGGGAACCACATTCCACAGGGAGGGACAGAGAACCCCTGCCGGGCCCCCAGCCTCCCCGGGGCAGGAGGAGACAGCACTTATCTCAGTCTCTGCAGGTGGGACTAAGGGAGGACAGACACGCCCCTCCCACCCCTGCCCGGATGCAGCTTGACCATGCGGCCCTCCCCAGCACCTGGAGCCCAGGGCCTGGCAGACACATGGGTCACTGCTGGGGCTTCACGGAGGGCCACAGTGAGCAGGTGACAGTCAGCCGCGTCCCCAAGGCCAGCACCCAGCAAGAGGAAACCACCCTCCACAAGGGCAGACAGGGTCCACCGGCCTCTCCACGCGGGTCGGCTCTGGGCATGGCTCCTGCCCTCCTGGACTCCCCAGGGACAGGCAGGACCCTCTCCAGCCTCAAGGAAAGGGGCTTCCAGCTGAGCTGCACCCCCAGACTGAGGGGAGTACACCCCACTGCACACCGTTGCACACTGCCACCCCCAACTCCAGGCTCTGTGCCAGCAAGGGGCTCCTGCTGGCCATTAGTCAGGAGCAGAAGCTGAGGCCCGGCAGGGTCCACATTTAGACCTCAGGGCCTCCCACAGCCCACTGCTTTTCCGGTGACCAAGTTCTGACCACCTCCTCCAGGCACCAGCCTCACTCGGCAGGTCCCACCTGCTCTCCCCCAGACCCTGTCCCCAGCCCCCCAGATCAGATCAGTCAGTCGCTCAGTCGTGTCCGACTCTTTGCGACCCCATGAATCGCAGCACGCCAGGCCTCCCTGTCCATCACCAACTCCCAGAGTTCACTCAGACTCACGTCCATCGAGTCGGTGATGCCATCCAGCCATCTCATCCTCTGTTGTCCCCTTCTCCTCCCACCCCCAATCCCTCCCAGCATCAGGGTCTTTTCCAATGAGTCAACTCTTCACATGAGGTGGCCAAAGTACTGGAGTTTCAGCTT
>NW_011494764.1:4649701-4651578 GCF_000754665.1 Bison bison bison | reverse complement strand
AATCCCAGAGCTGATCTCCTTCAGAATGGACTGGTTGGATCTCCTTGCAGTCCAAGGGACTCTCAAGAGTCTTCTCCAACACCACAGTTCAAAAGCATCGATTCTTCGGCGCTCAGCCTTCTTCACAGTCCAACTCTCACATCCATACATGACCACAGGAAAAACCATAGCCTTGACTAGACGAACCTTTGTTGGCAAAGTAATGTCTCTGCTTCCGAATATGCTATCTAGGTTGGTCATAACTTTTCTTCCAAGGAGTAAGCGTCTTTTAATTTCATGGCTGCAGTCACCATCTGTAGTGATTTTGGAGCCCAGAAAAATAAAGTCTGACACTGTTTCCACTGTTTCCCCATCTATCCCATGAAATGGTGGGACCAGATGCCATGATCTTCGTTTTCTGAATGTTGAGCTTTAAGCCAACTTTTTCACTATCCACTTTCACTTTCATCAAGAGGCTTTTGAGTTCCTCTTCAATTTCTGCCATAAGGGTGGTGTCATCTGCATATCTGAGGCTATTGATATTTCTCCTGGCAATCTTGATTCCAGCTTGTGTTTCTTCCAGTCCAGCATTTCTCATGATGTACTCTGCATATAAGTTAAATAAACAGGGTGACAATATACAGCCTTGACGAACTCCTTTTCCTATTTGGAACCAGTCTGTCGTTCCATGCCCCCAGGAGCCCCCCAAACCCCGTGTATCAGCTCACAGGGGATGGACAGGCAGCCCCCAACAACCAGAGTGCCCATGTGCCCCCCGCAACAAGGTGCCTGCCTGGCGGATGCAGACAGAAGCGGCCGTGGTGACAGACAGCAGCCCAGGTGCTCAGCTCTGCGTAAACAAGGATGCTCACAACCCGGGCACTCCCACCCCACCCCAAACCTCAAGCCAATTGATATGATGGGGTTCCTACGGGGGTGGCCCCAGCATGGGGTCCCCTTGAGATGCCCTGTCCACAGTGTCAGGAGCGGGGTGAGGAAGGGCAGTGCCATATAGGGGACCCTCCTGAGCCAGCACTGAGGCATGTCAGCCCTGGGGCCTGAGGTAGCCTCAGCCACCAGCATGCCTCCCACAGCCTCAGCCAGGGCCTCCCATCCCCGAGCAATGTGAACAGGTCACAAGGTCATGGAGAATGCGGGGAGAATGGGGAGGAGACGTGAAGCCACGGGAGGTGCTGCTCACACGAGTCTGGACAGAGCCTCCCCTCCGGGGTGGGCAGGCCCTGGACCCGGGCCTCCTGCACAGACAGGGCTCTCCAGCCAGCGGCCCAGATCCTCCCCAAAGTTCTTCACTGTGACCAGATGTGGCAGAACCCGTCCTACAGAGCCGTGGTCCTCCCAGTGGGTTCCCAGGCCACCCCATCGCATCCCCTGTGGATCTGGCAGCGAGGCCCAGCTTGCCCAGCCCTGCATGTTGTGACACAGCCCTGCGGGACTTGCCTGCAGACAGAAGGTTACCCAGACATGGAAAGAAGCAGGTGCGTGGTTCTCCCAACAAAACGGTTACTTGTGGGACCCCCTGCTACAGCCTAGCCTGACCTGCGGCATCTTGGCAAACAGTGACCCCCAAGTGCCCCCAGGAGAACAAGCTGCCTCCCTGAGTCCTTCATCTCCCGCAAGTGGAGGTGACGTCCACTGTGAGGCTGGCCTCAGCAGCCGGGGCTGAGGCCTCTGAAGGCTGAGGTGCTGACTCAGAGCGCCCGCCCTGTGATTCAGCACCCCAGTCCCTCAGCCTCTCCGGTCTGGCTAGTGCAAACAGCCCCAGAGCCTGGTCACGGTCCCCCCACTCTCCAGGGCCCTTCCTGGCATCTAGTGAGGAATGCCACCCAGCCGCCTCGGCTGGCAGGTGGGGGCGGGCTCACTGGCTGAGGGGGGCAGGG
>NW_011494764.1:4640553-4649601 GCF_000754665.1 Bison bison bison | reverse complement strand
CTGAGGGAGGCAGGCTGGCCAGCAAGAGAGGGTCTGCAAGTGCCTTCAGAGCCCTGCCCTCCCCATGAGGTGGGACCTGGGGGAGAACAGTGTCCTTGCCCGGGCATTTATTTATTTTCAATCAGTTTATATTTTAAATTGGGATAAAGCTGCTGTATGACATATTGGTTTCTACTGTACAACCACGTGAATCAGCTATACATATACATAATTAAACACCATCTTCCAACAACACAAGAGACAACTCTACACATGGAAATCACCAGACGGTCAATACTGGAATCAAATTGATTATATTCTTTGCAGTCAAAGATGGAAAAGCTCTTATACAGTTGGACAAAATAAGACCTGGAGCTGACTCATATCATGAGCTCCTTATTGCAAAATTCAGCCTTACACTGAAGAAAGCAGGGAAAACCACTAGGCCATTCAGGTTTGACCTAAATCAAATTCCTTATGATTATACAGTGGAAGTGATGAATAGATTCAAGGGATTAGATCTGATATGGTGCCTGAAGAACTATGGATGGAGGTTGGTAACACTGTAAAGGAGGCAGTGACCAAAACCATCCCAAAGAAAAAGAAATGAAGAAGGCAAAATGGTTGTCTGAGGAGGCCTTACAAATGGCTGAGAAAAGAAGAGAAGTGAAAGGCAAAGGAGAAAAGGAAAGATATACCCAACTGAATGCAGAATTCCAAAGAATAGCAAGAAGAGATAAGAAAGCCTTCTTAAGTGAACAATGCAAAGAAACAGAGGAAAACAATAGAATGGGAAAGACTAGAGATCTCTTCAAGAAAACTGGAGATACCAAAGGAACATTTCATGCAAAGATGGGCACAGTAAAGGACAGAAATAGTAAGGAGCTAACAGAAGCAGAAGAGATTAAGAAGGGGTGGCAAGAATACACAGAAGAATTGTACAAAAAAGGTCTTAATGACCCGGATAACCACAATGGTGTGGTCACTCACCTAGAGTCAGACAGCCGGGAGTGTGAAGTCAAGTGGGCCTTAGGAAGCATTCCTACAAACAAAGCTAGTGGAGGTGATGGAATTCCAGCTGAGCTATTTAAAATCCTAAAACATGATGCTGTTAAAAGTGCTACACTCAATATGCCAGCAAATTTGGAAAACTCAGCAGTGGCCACAGGACTGGAAAACATCAATTTTAATTTCAATCCTAAAGAAGGACAATGCCAAAGAATGTTCAGACTACCGTACGAATGCACTCATTTCACATGCCAGTAAGGTAATACTCAAAATCCTTCAAGCTAGGCTTCAACAGTATGTGAACTGAGAACTTTCAGATGCATAAGCTGGATTTAGAAAAGGCAGAGGAACCAGAGATCAAATTGCCAATATCCACTGGATCATAGAAAAAGCAAGAGAATACCAGGAAAACATCAACTTCTGCCTCATTGACTATGCTGAAGTCTTTGACTATGTCAGTTCAGTTCAGTCGCTCAGTCATGTCTGACTCTGGACCCCATGGACTGCAGCACCTCAGGCTTCCCTGTCCATCACCAACTCCCAGAGCTTGCTCAAACTCATGTCCATCAAGTCGGTGATGCCATCCAACTGTCTCATCCCTCTATAGTCCCCTTCTCCTCCTGTTTTCAATCTTTCCCAGCATCAGGGTCTTTTCTAATGAGTCAGTTCTTTGCATCAGGTGGCCAAAGTATTGGAGCTTCGGTTTTAACATCAGTTCTTCCAATGAATATTCAGGACTGATTGACTGGTTTGATCTCCTTGCAGTCCAAGAGACTTTGAAGAGTCTTGTCCAACACCACAGTTCAAATGCATCAATTCTTCAATGCTCAGCTTTCATTATGGTCTAACTCTCACATCCATAAATGACTACTGGAAAAACCATAACTTTGACTATACAGACCTTTGCCGGTTTGTCATAGTTTTTCTTCCAAGGAGCAAGCGTCTTTTAATTTCATGGCTACAGTCACCATCTGCAGTGATTTTGGAGCCCAAGAAAATAGTCTCTCACTGTTTGCATTGTTTCCCCATCTATTTGCATGAAGCGATGGGACTGGAAGCCATGATCTTGGTTTTCTGAAATGTTGAATTTTAAGCCAACTTTTTCACTCTCCTCTTTCACTTTCATCAGGAGGTTCTTTAGTTCCTCTTCACTTCCTGCCATAAGGGTGGTGTCATCTGCATATCTGAAGTTACTGATATTTCTCCCGACAAACTTGATTCCAGCTTGTGCTTCATCCAGCCCGGCACTTTGTATGATGTACTATGCATATAAGTACTCTTGCCTGGAAAATCCCATGGAGGGAGGAGCCTGGTGGGCTGCCATCTATGGGGTCACACAGAGTCAGATACGACTGAAGTGACTTAGCAGCAGCAGCAGCACTCTGCATATAAGTTAAATAAGCAGGAGTGGATCACAACAAAATGTGGAAAATTCTTAAGAGAGATGAGAATACCAAACCACCTTACCTGCCTCCTGAGAAATCTGTATGCAGGTCAAGAAGCAACCGTTAGAATCAGACACAGGAAAACAGACTGGTTCCAAATTGGGAAAGGAGTACGTCAAGGCTGTATATTGTCACCCTGCTCATTTAACTTTACACAGAGTACATCATGCAAAATCCTGGGCTGGGTGAGTCACAAGCTGGAATCAAGATTTCCAGGAGAAATTTCAATAACCTCAGATATGCAGATGATACCATCCTAATGGCAGAAAGTGAAGAGGAACTAAAGAGCCTCCTGATGAAGGTAAAAGAGTAAAAAAGCTGGCTTAAAACTCAACATTCAGAAAACTCAGATAAATGGCAACCAGTCCCATCACTTCATGGCAAATAGATGGGGAAACAATGGAAACAGTGGCAGATTTTATCTTCTTGGGCTCCAAAATCACTGCAGATGGTGACTGCAGCCATGAAACTAAAAGACACTTGCTCCTTGGAAGAAAAACTGTGACAAACCTAGACAGCATATTAAAAAGCAAAGACATTACTTGCCGACAACGGTCCATATAGTCAAAGCTATGGTTTTTCCAATAGTCATATATGGATGTGAGAGTTGGACCATAAAGAAGGCAGAGTGCGGAAGAACTGATGCTTTCAAATTGTGGTGCTGGAGAAAATTCTTGAGAGTTCCTTGGACTGAAAGGAGATCAAACTAGTCAATCTTAAAAGAAATCAACCTTGAATATTCACTGGAAGGACTGATGCTAAAGCACCAATACTTTGGCCACCTTATATGAAGAGCCGACTCATTGGAAAAGACCCTGATGCTGGAAAAGACTGAAGGCAGGAGGAGAAGGGGGTGACAGAGGATGAGATGGTTGGATGGCCTCACTGACTCAAAGGACATGAGTTTGACCAAATTCTGGGAGATGGTGAAGGACAGGGAAGCCTGGCGTGCTGCAGTCCATGGGATCACAAAGAGTCAGAGATGACTTAGCAACTGAACAACACCAATACATAATCTCGTCCCTCAGGGGCCTTCCTCCCACCCCTCTAGGTCACCACAGAGCACCAAGCTGAGCTCCCTGGGCTACACAGCAGCTTCCCACTAGCTGTCTGTTTTACACATGGTGGTGTATACATGGCAATGCTCCTCTCCCAGTTCAGCTCACCTGCCCCTTCCCTGCTGCGTCTGCAGGTCCATTCCTACGTCTGCGTCTCTATTCCTGTGTTGCAAACAGGTTCATCAGTACCATCTTTCGAGATTACACATTATGCGTTCATATACATTTGTCTTTCTCTGACCTACTTTGCTCTGTATGACAGACTCTAGGTCATCCACATCTCTGTAAATGACCCAGTTCCATTCCTTTTTATGGATAAGTAGTAATCCACCGTATATATACGCACTGCATCTTCTTCATCCATTCATCTGTCATTGGACATTCAGGTTGTCTCCATGGTCTGACAGTTGTAAATAGCGCTGCTGTCCACACTGGGGCATGCCTGGGCATTTAGGGAGGAGGCCCTGTTTGTGTGTGTGTGTGTGTGAGATCAGGAGATGAAAGGGGACATTCATGGCCCTCTGCCCCACGACCATCCTGCTTTTGAGGAGGTGCCTGCCCCAGCACGGTGCTGACCCCAGAAGGTACCCCACAAGTATGTGACTGAGTGGGTGCCAACAGCAGGGAGCAGCTGGAGAACCTGGCCACCCTCTTCACTCGGGTGAGGGTGCTAAAGTCAGGGGATGGTCTGAGAGCCTGGAGGTGTGACCAGAGACATCACATGCCAACCAGCTCATGCAGATTTCTTTTCCTAGAGAGGCAGACGGGCTGAGAGCTTCTGCAACGGGCCTCAGGCCTGTGAGGTGCTTCATCCCGTGTCCATCAGAAGCTGGAGGACGGTGGATACTTCCTCATAGTAAAGCCTGAGACCCCCAGGGAAGGACGAATTCTCCAGCCCCTTCAGAGTCTGGACACCAAACTGCAACACCAAGGCTTGTTCGAATTTCCAGCCTGCTGGGCTCCCTGCAAATTTCAGACTTGTCTCACAATTGTGCAAGCCAATTCTTTAACACAAATCCTTCTCTCCCTCATGAGTGTATATATATGCCTCTTCTGTAAGACACCACACCCACTCTATCCCTCTATTACTGGCTCTGTTTCTCTGGAGAACCCTGACTGATCCACCGGCTCTCGGGGATTCTACACTGTGAGCCACTGGCTGACCTGCCCGTCTCTGAGGTCTGGGCCCTGGTGGCTGCAGGGCTGGGGCAGAAAGGGTGTCGGGGCCCTACTTGGGCTCTGGGACTGCAACAAGCTCAGAGTTACTGAGGGAGAAACCAACACTATCTAGTCCTAACAACCAGCCTGGGCAGGGTGGCTCAGCCTGGCTTCTTCCCCAGGGCACCAGCCCCTGGGGCAGAGAAGCAGCCCATGCTGCTCTGTGCACCCCCCCAAGGGCAGGATGGCCGGGGGCAGGGCCTCCCCAGGCCTGAACTCTGGTTCCGTCAGGCCAGGAGTGGGCGATCTCTTCCCCTGGGCAGGAAAGGGTGCTGACCAGCTCACAGAACATTCACTTTCCTTTCCTTCCTTTTCAGAAGTTTTTTAGATGCGGAGAAGCACAGAAATAACAAACAAGTGAGTTCCACTCCTCCCGCTCCTGTGGTCTGGCTGTCACACAGTCCTCCTGCCAAAGCACGTCCCTCCAGGTCACACGTCACCCTCGGTCGTCACACTCAGCCCGAGTGTCCTTTGCTTATCTCCCCAGGCCTCCTCTCCCCTCCCTGAGAAAAAAACGCGCATGAATTTCAGGATATCCTTCCAGGAAAGAGGCACTTCTGGGCTCTGGAATTCCATCTGGGGTGGTTTCCAAGGGGGCATCTGGGCCTGCAGCTGCTGTGTGTTGAGCCGGAAAGAAAAAAAGAGCCCTGGGCATGAGGGGCCCCCTGGCCAAGCCCCAGGCCCACCATGGAGGGTGGGCCACCCTCACCCAGGCTCCCAGGGGCCTGTCTCAGCCCCTCCCCTCCTGTCTCCCAGAAGACCAGAACCCAGAGGACCCTGCCAGCCTGCCCGACAAAGGTTGAGCCGGTCTGGGGCTTTCTCCCCTTTTAAATCTGTGCTGAAACTTCCTGAGGCATGAATTTTGAGCCTGTGGAGAAGGGGCTGGGGAAGGGTGGGGGTCAGGGGCAATGATCAGCTTTGCTGGAAACCCCTGCCCCTCCGCTCCATGTTCTCAGATTCTGCAAGTGCAATGCTATCAGCGCTCACCCAGGGCGCCAAGACAAGCCCACTGCTATCTGCTCATGGAGGAGGGAGGTCTTGCAGGTCACAAGCGACCATGGTCGCTGGGCCAGTGAGTGACCAAGCCGGGCCTCTCACTGCGTACGGGGCAGCCTCTCCGCAGCGGGAAGCAGCAGCCCTCTCGTGGAGGTCCTCTTGGGACGAGGTCTACTCCACAAGCTCCTCTGTGTAGCTCCTGTTGCCTACAGACAAGTCCACACTCCTTACTGTGCCCCCAGCCCCTCCAAGCTGTGCCCACAGCTCCACCACCCCTGGGCTCTTCCCTGAACTAGCCATGAGATTCACACCCTTCCCCATGCACAGAGGACCTGCCCAACCCCTGGCTGAGCTCTTCACCACCTCTTGTGGACAATGGACCCTCCAGACTGAGGCTGAAACCCCCAAGGGTCTGTGCTGTCAGGCGAGAGGCCAAGGCCAGGCCATCTCCCCCTGTCCAGCATCAGTGGCTGAGAGGTGTCCCCCTCCAACTTGCCCAGCTCTCAGACCACATGGTGGGAGTGTCCCTGCCAGCTCCTGATGATGGAGTCAGCTCCCCAGACAGAAGAAGCAACCACTTAAGAGCAGAGAGCACTGTCCCCGCACCCCAGGGGGAGGCAGTGGGTGAGGACAGGGCAGTCCTGGCCAAAGCCATACATTCAGTTCCTGGAAAAAGAGGCGTGACAAAAAAGATCGAACACTGCCTCTCACCCACCACATCCTGTTTTTATGGAAAACTAATCTAATTCCTGACAGCAAAGCAAGCAGCAGACATCCGCGGGGGTCCCCAGGGACCTGATGGATAGGCCCCCATAAGGCGTGAGGTGGAGCCAGCGCCCACCCCCCGCCCTGAGCAGCCCCACACCCAGGGTCAGAGCCCCCATCTAGCATCCCTGACTCCCCAGGGAGGCCGGGATTGACAGACCTTCTTTGGCAGTGAGGGGCAGGCCAGCTCCTGTCTACTTCCCCCTAGTCTCAGCTGGCCCTACTCCAGAGGGCCTTGGCTGGTCAGCACACAGACAATGGTCACCACAGGGCTGCCACCCACAATGGATGGGTCATGAAAGATGAGGACGCCCTGAGCTGCGAGAACAAGCTCCCAGGTGGGGCAGCCTCATGGCCACAGGACTCTGGCTCAGGAGTCCAGTAGCCTGGGCTGGGGGGCTGTGAGGTGGGGACACCAAGACCATCCATCCTAGAGGCTGGCTCATGGGTGGTTATCAGCTGGTGGTTCTCTGGCAGCAGGGAGAGAGCTCGCTAATGCCTGCCGGAAGCCTGGCCTGTGCTTGGTCCACCTGCCCAGAGCCCAGGGGCCCTGGGCCCGGAACCCAGCCTCAGGTCACCTCCACCACTGCCACCTGGCCCTGGACTCCCTCCCAGGCCCACCTGCTCCTAAGGGTCAGTGCCAAGCC
The DNA here is from genome assembly GCF_000754665.1 of Bison bison bison. Classification (NCBI taxonomy): domain Eukaryota; kingdom Metazoa; phylum Chordata; class Mammalia; order Artiodactyla; family Bovidae; genus Bison; species Bison bison. Next base: position 4,642,485 of record NW_011494764.1, on the reverse strand, counting down.
TTCGGAAACATGCAGGCTCCAGTCATCACAGGGAGGAGGCCACATCCAGACCTGGCTGCCGCTGGGTCCCCGTGGGGTACTCGCTACACAGGGACAGGCCACATGGTCTATGTTCCATCCAGCTGCTGCAGCCAGTGGCAGGAGACCAGGAAGGCCAGAAAACTGGAGGAGGCCCACAGAAACCCGCTCCCAACGCCCCGCAGAATGTCTCTCCACCCAGAAGGGCTCCCGAGGCCTGAGAGGTCCCCCATACAGACATGCCTACAAGCGGGGAGCCTTCTCACTCCCTTTGCCAGCTGAGCATGTGATTCCATCCTCGCACCCTCATCAGACGAATCCCTGGGAAGCCTGGGCAGGAACCTGACCCCAGGACTTCCCGTCCTTGTGCACCCTGATGCCAACCGCACACCCATCCCCCTGGATGGGTCACAGCCCCACTGACTTCTGGTTCTGAGGATCCAGTTTGGGACTGGGAACCAGCTCAACTTCTCTGGGCTGCAAGACTCTCTTCTGCTCCCTCAGAGTCAGGCTGAGGCAGACAGACTCTTGTGGGGGTGTTGGGGGGGGGCGCCAGGAAACATGGCCAGCTGCCACAGCCCCAGGAGCCCCTGGCACCCCCACCCAGGCCTGGGCTCCAGGCAACATCCTCCATTCTCTCCCGGCCTCCGCCAGCAGCCCAGGGCCGGCCACGTGGTGTCCAAGCTGCTGTCCCAGGGGAGTGCCTGGCCGCCGTGACTTATTCAGACCCAGCTGGTTCCACTGCGCTTGCCTGAGTGAGGTGTCCTCACCCCACCGCCCTCGCCTCAGCCGGGATGTCACCAGCAACTCTGCCCCAGATTCCCCCCTGGTGAGACCGCCGCATGTCCTGAGGCTCAGGGCACCTTGATTAAAGCACTGGGCGGCCAGGCTTCCTGAGAGGCGCCTGGGGGTGTGGGCGCGGCAGCACAGCAGCCTCACACTCAGCGACTCAACTGAATATTTCCACCCACGTCACCTGGCAGGTCACCCCGAGGGCCGTGGGGCCAAGCAGGGTAGGTGCTAGTCTCACAGCTAGAGGTTACGACAAGCAGGCGCAGAGATGCGGGAGCCTGGCGCAGAGCAGGCTCCGCACCCTGGCTCCGCTCCGGACGGCCTCCCCGCAACCCAGTGTGTCCTGCTTCTAAAGGTGAGGCATGCAAGGCCCAGAGAGGCTGCGTCACTTTCCCCAGGGTGCCCAGCAGCAGAGCCAGGGCTTGGCCCAGCTGGAGACTGGGAGTGGAAAGGTGACAGAAGCTTGTCCCGGGAGCCTTTCCACCCCACTCCTCTGCTCCGAAGGTCCCACCACCCAGCAGGCAGAGGGAGGAATGTGCGGCCTCAAAGTACGGGTGCTGAAGTCCCGCCGGCAGGTGCTGGGCACGCTGCGGCCACACTCACTGGGGCCTGAGTCCTGGCCCAGCGGTGCCTGTGACAGCACTCAGGGCCAGGCAGGGACCGCCTGAGGTCCCAGGACAGGCCTGGTGGGCCCCCATGCCCCGCATGCAGAACAGGACCGGGCAGGGCACTGATGTGCAGGAGTGACACGGGGTTACGACATCCAAACACCCGTTCATAAACACCCCCGAAGCCCCGGGACCATCCTGGCGGGAGTTGGATTCCAAGCAGGGTGCTGGCACAACCATCCGCTACCTCTGGGTCCAGCATCTGTGTCTCCAGACCTGACAATCCAGGTCTGTGGTCAGAACGAGGAAGAAGTAACGTGACTCCAGGACCCCGTGCCAGGCAGCAAGTGAGGAAGCTGATGATATGCCCTTTCCCACACGGAGAGCCCAGTGGACTGTGGTGGCCTGGCCATCACAGGAGCCACCGGAGAGAATGCAGGGCAGAGAGGAAAGCAGCTTCAGGTTACAAGGAACCAGCAGACGGGCGCTGGATGCCTAACTCCTGGTGGCCCTG
>NW_011494764.1:4638850-4640453 GCF_000754665.1 Bison bison bison | reverse complement strand
GAACAGCCTCAGCTCCATCCCCCTCCGTGGCTCCAGAGCCTGCCGCCTCCTCGCTTGAAGGGTGGCAATGGCGCCCCGGCCCATGGCCTCAGGTCACCCCTGCGAGGGCGCACCTGCTCCCAGCCCGCCCCTCTGCAGCAGCACCATCCCCGGGGCCCCTTCATCTCCCAAGTCCCAGCACCCCGGCCCACGGCCCAGCCCCTGTAGGCACCCTTCACTTCCTGAAGACACGAATGGGCTCCCCCTGCCCACCCTCCACACACCCCCCCCAAATGCCTGGAAGTGTCTCAGGCTCTGGAATGTGACACAGCCTGTCCAGCCCAGAAGCTTCCGGGAGCCGCCTCCAGAGGCAGCCATTCCTTCTCTGTCTGCCTCGTGTGCCTTCCAGGCCCCTGAGGTCAGAGGGCTCCTCCATTCAGCGTGGGCACCCTCCTCCCCAACAACTCTTGGCCTCCAGCCTTTCATGCCTCACTTTTGCGAGGAAGGGAGCAGACGAGGTGGGGTGGGCACTGCCCCCCTGGTGTGGTCACCCTTCTAGTCTTCATGGTGTGAGGGAGGCGATGGTGAGGGCAAAGGGGCCGCGTAGGGGTGAGGTGGGAGGTGCACCCCCCGGGGAGTGGAGCACAGGCTTCTCCCTCCCTGTGTAGCCCAGGTTTTGTTCATTCAGCGAAAGCCTAGACAGAGGACCCCCCAGCTAGAGACTCCACCTGCAACCCTGGGACAGAAGCCACCCCCCAACCAGAGGCCCCAGTTCCTAAGGACAGGAGTCTGATGGGGCAGCTGCTGACGGCCCCACAGAGCCAGGGTGCAGCCCCCAGGGGAGCAGGGGACACCAGGACAGAGGATCCAGGGCCCAGGCCCTCCCCCGACCCCAGAGCTGCCTCCAAGCCAAAAGATGCCCCAGCACTTTGCTTTCAGAGCTACTCCATCTTCCTGAGGTCACATTATCTGCCCGTTTGTCAGGACGAGGTTTCAGAGGCAAGAGAGGCCCTGGCTGGGGTCACCTGTGACGTTGCCCACCCCAGGGCCCCCTCTGGGACCACTCAGGGGGCCCCACAGGGTGTCAAGACCCTGTCTCTGGATCACCCACACCCCTGCCAGTGCCCCCCGCCCCTGACCTCCAGAGATTAGGGCCTGACAGGCCAATTCTCCCCGGCGGGGAAGGTCTGCACCACTGATAAGCAGCAGAACGCTCCTGGAGCAGGCAGGGCTCAGAGCCCTCAGGCCTCTGCCTCAACCACTTCCCACTCGCAGGGCTGGGCACGGGCCCACCCTGGCCGGGCCACAGCAACAGTGACAAGGAAACAAGCGCCCAGGGACAAATGGGCACCACCCTGACAGCAAGGGTGGAGATGAACCGTGAGGGCGCCTCCGCACAGGGTGGAGAGATGGGCTAAGCATGTGCCGAGCTGGGCAGGGCCCAGAGGAGACAGGAGCAGGCAGGAGGCAGGGTGCCGGCCACCCTGGACATGGACAGGCCCCCGGGACCAACCACCTCCCCAGAGGCTCACATGAGACTCACACCCCAGAGTGTGCATCCAACAGCAAGGCTGTCCTGTCCTCGGACTTGGGGGTCCGACTCTGGGGGGGCTTATGCTTGGGG
>NW_011494764.1:4630777-4638491 GCF_000754665.1 Bison bison bison | reverse complement strand
GATGTGAGGGCGAGTGGAGGGTGCAGGAAGGGCAAGGGCAGGGTGCGGCGGAAGCGGGAAGGCCCAGCCCAGTAAGTGGGGGGCCCACCCACCAGGGAACACTCAGAGACCCCGCCACCAGCTCGGGGCAGCAGGAGAGGATGTCCTAGCCAGTAACATCTGAGTTCACGGGACTTTGAGCTAGAGACACTTGCCCTTAACCGGACACCATAAAGATGACGATTAGCTCGTAACCGGGCACCATAAAGATGACAATCAGGATTGTAAGCCACAGGCAGGGAAAACCACACGCAGTACAGAAGGGTGATAAAGAGCTTACAGTCTCACATCCACAAAGAACCCCCCGAGTCAGAAATAAGAAGATAAACAATCCATTTTTTTTTAATGGGTGCAAGATTCTTAGAGACACATGCCAGAGAAGATACCAAGGTGATTAGCATCATTGGCATCAAAGTAATGCAGCCTGAAGTCTCAGGAGATGCCACCTCACGCCCACAGACCAGCTGGAATCAGAGGCCAACACCACGTGTGGGGCGCCCTGGAACATCCCCAAATGACAACCAGGAGGACAGATTGGAGCATACTTGCAGTGGACAATCGAGGCCCGTGACCCGGCAACCAATGCCCGAGTGAATGAAACACATGTGTGTCCGTGGAGATGCACCCGCTCACAGCCTACGCCTACTCGCCAGGAGGGTGGGTGACGGGATAAGCAAATGTGGTGGTACTTTCAGGGGACAAGCCAGCGCCAGAAGGGACCACCGCCACTCGGTCACAATCACACAAACTCAGTACTGAGGAGACAGCAGACACAGCAGTACATGCCCCCAGGGGTCCCTTAAGCATGGACCCCCCGAGCAGGGAAAACCAAGCTGAGGGCGGGGCGGCGGGGGGGCAGCGCAAGAGGTGGAAACGTTTTCCAAGTCCTTGGGGAAGGTGGTACGTGGCTGCACTGGACTGTTAACCCAGCCTCAACTGTGAGGCCTGCCCTCCACCCCGAGCTCCAGCTGTCCCCATGGAGAGCTTGATGTGTGGGCTGTGCTGTCCTCCCCTGGGGGCTCTGTGGGGACCCCAGAGACTCCTAAACCTGGGCCGAGCGAGTGTCGGGGGGGCCAGAGGGGTGGCCGTGGGAGGTGGTGGCAGGGGGACAGCTGGCAGGTTCCAGGGTGAGGACAGGTTCGGGGAGTTGGTGGGCCAGATGGAAGTTCTGCAGGCAAAGAGCTGCAGCCAGAGGAAGGAACCGAGGAGCCTCCCATGTGCTGACAGGCGCCGGGGCGGGCGGCTCCCAGGAGGCAGGGGTGTCACGGCCAGAACTCTGGCCCTGAGTGCTCATCTGTGACACGGGGCCACTACTGCCCACCCTCAGGAGTAGAAAAGTGAGTGGAGACTCATTCTGAGGGGAGACTAGAAAGCTGGGGGGCCCTGTGCCAGGTGAATGCAGCAGAGACGGCATGGTGGGCAGCAGGCAGTTCTCGAATGACTGGGAAGGTCACCTTGCCATGGGATGCATCTGGGAGCAGAGCTGGGAGCCTGGGGCCCCCGAGTGTCCAAGCAGAGGCTGTGATGCCAGTGGACGTGGATGGAGGCTGCAGGGTTGGGGTTGAGGGGTGAGTGGACACTGAGGCAGAGACATGATGCAGAGCTGTGTGCCCACATGACTGGAGGAGATGGTCAGTGCCGGCTGCCCACACAGGCACATGACGGTTAGGGGCCTGGGGACCTGCCCTGCAACATCACAAAGGCAACTTGTGCAAACCTTGTCCCAGCTGCCCCTGGGCCCATGGGAGCCCGCTAGGGTCTCTGCCATGAGACTGACTCGTTCCCCCATGAAGCAACCTAGGGATACTCCCCCAGCAGGGGAGCCAGGTACATGCTGCACAGCCTCTGAGGGCTCCTGGGAGCACCCCGTGGTCACTATGACCCCTGGCCATTGACAGGGAGGAGCAAAAGGGGAGGATGAAGCAGCTGAAAGGGGGAGTGGAATAGGAGAGTGTGCTTCCCTTTGAAAAGCATCCTTTAATGCTGTTGTAATGATGTGTTGTTTCAGTGTTTTAACCATAAATATGAATCAAGTGAATGAGAGGACGGAATTGGGAGGGTGGTGGATGAGGGGGAGGGATGGGGGTGAATGAAGGGGAGGGACTGGGGGGAGCGGGCATGAAGGCAGAACAGGAGCCTGAGCCCCAAGGGGAGGCTGGGGTGTGACAGGGCCTAACCGACAGGTCACAGGCCTGGTGGCTCCAGGAGGTGAGAGAGACAGAGACTCAGGCCTAAGGCTGGTGAGGCTTCTGCTCCGAGGCCCCTGCCCAGGAGCCCAGGCCGTGTGCTCTCTCGGTTGGTCCCTCCAGACTGGGCTGTGATCCTGGCCACAATCACAGGCCTTTGGCTGCTCATGCGGGCCCAAGGAATCTGTGCACATAGCAGTTCTGTTCTTTTGTTTTCCCTCAGAGGATCCACCAGAGGCCACCGAAGGGCAGGGGAGGTGGGGAGAGCCAGGGAATGGCCGCCGGTACACCTGGGCACTGCCACAGTCACAGCCGAGCCTGGACAGGGCCCAAGAGGCGCGTCCCTCACAGCCCACCACGCGGTCAGCGGTTCCGGACTAGGGACAGACCCCCACCTGCTCTCGAGGACAGAAGCCCCCAGGCCCCTCCCGCTCTGCGGAAGCTACGGAGCCTGGTTCAGCCGCCTGTTCACTGGCAAAGGAAACCACAGGAGGCGGCTGAGGTGGCCACGGTCCCGCTTTAGCCTGACCCCAGGGAAGGAGAGGAGGCCCAACTATATATACTCTGGGAGACAAACAGCGCAGGTCTGAGCCTGGTAAACAGCCGGCCGTTACAGGGAACTAAAAATACTCCCTATAATTATGTGATTAAAACACACCAGAAAAATCGACCCGCCCCACTCGGCAAAGGCCCGAGACGGTGCATGGAAGTGGGAGGCCACGCACGTCGGCCTGAGGTACCCGGGGCGGCTGGTCTGGGCTAGCACTGCCCATCGCATGCTGGTGGCTTTCCAGGGCTGCCTGAGTGCCGGGCCTCAGCCTCGCAGCCTCCTCCCCAGGGCAGAGGCTGGCGACCCCAGGCACCCGCAGAACCCCAGCCACAGGGCACTGCCATGGCTCCAAATGCTGGAGCCACCTAACCTCAGGAGGGGGACACAGCAACCTCAGGCCCTCACCACCGACCAGGGCCTTGCTTTGGACAAAAGGGAGAAGAAAGGATGAAAGAAGAAGAAACTTACTCTCATCTGATTTAACTCTTGGCTATTTTAAGACAAGTATTCATACGTTACTTTTGTAGTGAACAGTTAATACAGATCAAAACGTGGGGGGGGATCAAGTCCCTCCTGCCTGACTGTCCACTGGGTGCTGCCCCTTCCTCTCCACCCCACCTCAACCCTCCGACTGGCCACTCGGGGGACTGGAGCCCCCATCTGGAGGCCATTCACTGACCTCCTTCCACAGATGGCCTGACCCTGGCTGCACTGGTCTGGAGCCTTGGATCTGCCTTTCTGCCCCCTGCCCAGCATGGTGGACAACCTCTCTCCCTCCGGCAGACTGGTCTTGCCCGGTGCCCACCCCCACTGCGTCCCCCAGCCCCCTCCAGCCCAGACCTCGATCTGTATGACATTTACTAGGGGACATCCCCGGGGACGGTGTCACTGACGGCACCATGTTTCTCTCCCATCTGGACTCAGCACAGCGTGAACAAACACGGCAAAGGCCCTTACAGAACCAAGGTGCCGGAAGCTGGGGGGATCCACACCTCCCTTTATACCCAAGGAAACCTTGGCCCAGTTACAGAGGAGAGCAGGCCCAGGTCCTTCCATCCCACCGCCACGGGCCCTGAACCAGAGCCTAGGAGGCTGCCCGGAGCTCCGTCTCAGGAGACCTGGTGAGACGATGCTTGAATGAACTTGGGAACACGTTCCACGTGAGCACAGGAATCTGGGCAGGCAGGTGTCAGGCAGGGTAGCCCGGCTGGCCCTGGATACCACACCTCCTGCCCTGGAAACCACCTGTGGCCAGTGGGCAGCCGAGAGGGTTCGCGAGTGTCGCGGACCCACTCGGCACCCCCAGCACTGTGCAAGGGAGGGCTGCCCGGCCCTGCCCCGTCCAGAGGCCAAGAGATCAGAGACCTGGCATTGGCCTTCAAGCTTTTACTGTCTTGTTTACAGGTGAGGAAACTGAGGCCCAGAGAGAGGGGCGAGGGCCTGGCAAGTCAAAGCAAGGCAGAGGCTGGCACCACCTTGAGCTCGTCCCGCAAAGCCAGGCCCTGGCCTCCCTGAGGCTGCCCATCCTGGGCTCTTCTACAGGTAACACCTGCCAACAGGTATGCAACTCACTTGCCCTGGGAAGGAAAACCCGCTTGTGTTCTCATCCCCCAAGCCCCCCCCCACCCTCATCCAGAGAGCAGGCTCAACTCAGAGGGGTTCAAAGGTCAAGAGTGGGAGGAGCTCACACAGAGGGCACTGACCTACCTCCTGGCGGCACTCAGGGCAGCCTTCTCACCTGCTTCTATAACACCTGGAGCCTGTACCCCAAGGAGGAAGGAAAACTGCTTTGGAAACCAGAAGGGAGAAGTCTACATACAAAAGAGTCTACATAAAAAATGTCTAGGAGAAGGAAATGGCAACCCACTCCAGCACTCTTGCCTGGAGAATCCCTTGGACAGAGGAGCTGGGCGGGCTACAGTCCATGTGGTCACAGAGTCGGACACGACTGAGCTACTGACACACACACAAAGTTGAGGAGATACTTGGTGGCACAAGTGTATACTTTATCTATTCTCCCATCTCCTGCAGGAAGCAGGATGGGGCAGGCAGCACCAGGGAGCAGGATGGCTCACCCCCACCATCCCTTCTGGAAGTCTTGGGGCCTCAGTGCCTGCAACAGCTGGCCTTGGGCAAATAAAAGACTTAAGTGTTTTTTTTTTTAAGTTTATATATTTCTAAAAATAGAAAACACAGAAAAGACCAATACTTCATCGGACGAGGGTGGTCAAGAGTGGCTTCCTGTAAGAGGCAGCTCACACTGGGCCCTAAAGATAAGGGGCAGGCCCAGGGGATACCCTCAACCCTTGCAGTGGCCCCGCCACAGAAGGCAGTCCCCTGCAGCTGCACACAGAGCAGAGGGCCCCTTTCCCTCTCCATCTCTGAGCACTGAAAGTGTTAGAGGAGTGACACCGCCCAGGAAGCAGCCTCAAAGCCAGGACCCAAGACGTTGCCCACCGCTCCATCAGCACTTCCTCTGCAGGACCCTTCCGACTGGTACAGATGCCGGTGGGGTGGCCATTCTCAGCTCCCGGGCTGACCCCGGCCCCTCCCTGATCACACTGACTCCTCAGGGCCCATCAGCCAGACACCTGAGTCCTGCAACATAATCAGTCCTGGGAGCAGGCAGGGGCTGCCAAGGCTGAGTCTCCTCCCTAAGGTGGCAGAGGAGAGCAAGACCCACCCCTAGCTCTGGGGGGGTCTCTGAATGGGACAGCCTGGGCTTGCTGCTGGCTCCAAGAGCCTGGCAGCCCGGGAGCTGAGGTGGACTCTTGGGGCTGCATTCCTAACAGGGGCCCCTGTCTTAGGACTGCCTTCTCACTGCCTTCCTCACGGCAGCGTTGAAACAGTAATGGTGAATACCCTACGTAGAGGAGGAAGCATCCCCATTCTAAACGGTGACACAGCAGTGACAGGCTGGCAGGTGACGTGGCGTGCGGTGGGCGTGCCCGAGAGGCCGGAGCCCCATTCCACAGGAGGAAGCCATGTTGCCACCCTGCACATGTCTGCCGGTCAGTGATACAGTTACCACCTTCTCACCACCTGCCTCGCTGCTACAGTGCTACCTTCAGGCTGCCCCTGCCCCGTTAGGTCAAGAGTTGGGGGCGGGGCCGTTCCTGGGGAAGTCACAAAGCGTTCTGTCCTGACGTCTCTCTAGAAGCTTTCGGCTCTGGGTCCTGACCCCCGCAGGGCTGCAGGGACAACAGGTGAAATGATGAAGGCAGTCCTGGGATGGGGGACTGGGGAGCCTCTGACGTACTAAGGAAGTGGAAGTGGGATTTTGGGAGGCTAGAGGTGCCCTAGGATAACCCAAAGCCTCAGATGGCCTCATCCAGCACCCACTACTCACTTTGAAAACTCTGCCGAACTAACCATTTCTACCAAAGCTCATCACAGAGCAAGGGGTGCTCAGAAGGCAGAACAGTGACCATCCCGCCTCGAGCCAGCAGCACAGCAAGATCCCTCGGGAGCTACCCGGCCCCGAGAGCTGGCCTCCGGCCTCCACCCTCTCAGGTGTCACTGGGCAGGGCTCTTGGCCAGCTCTACATCACCCTCGCCTGAAGCTCAAGAAAAAACATGGAAGTCCAAATCCTACACCCAGACACAGAATCCGTGCGGGGTATGGCCTGGGTATCCAGGCTTTAATTAATAGACTTTATTTGGGGGGACAGTTTCAGGTTTACAGAAAAACTAAGCAAAGGACACAAAAAATTAGTCATCAGGATGTGAAAAGCTCCCAGGAGACTCCAATACACCCCAGGTGGGAACCCTGAGTAGCTCCACCCGGCATCCAGAGAACTAGAGACCTACCCTCCCCCCTACTCCATCACCCACTTGAGTTACAGCCAAGGGCCCGAAGAACACAGATTAATTCTCGGGGTCAACAAACCTCAGCTCTCAGTCTGAGCCTGGCTCCACCACTTGTTTTGCTGCAGCCCACAAGCTAGGAGTGGTGTTTACATTTTTTAATAGCTGGAAAAAATATCAGAAGAGTTGATGATGTGAAAATATTTACCATCCAGCTCATCAGAGAAAAGTCTGCTGACCCTGAACAAGGAGACTGCACCGTGGAGGGAGGCATGCCCCTTCAGGAGGGAGGCCCCTCTCGCACAGGCCAACCCGATTCCCCTCGTGTCTTCGGAGTCTAAGGAGAATGCAGGTGTGCTGCAGGCCGTCAGAGGCAAGCCTGCAGTGAGAAGGTTACGGACTTTTGAGCCCAACCTCCAGCTGGGTCTCTTCTCCTGGCTTGGTAACGTGTGTTTTCCCAAGGCGAGAGGAGAAGGACAGGCCGGCTGACCCTGCGCTCTTCCCAGCACATCCTGGGCTGTTCTGTCCACACAAGGCTGACTCAGACCCTCCTCCCTGACCTCAATGGTTTTCATTGATTCCTGTCCTGAAAATTTCCCCAAGTTTCACCACCTTTCTCTGCTACAAATCAAAACACAGTCTGTGTGGGAGTTGGTGCCGGCTGCTCTGGGCCCCCATATTCCTGGCCCACTGGAGCCCACGCCCACCTATGACAGAAGTGGGCAGAGTCCACCTGGAGAGATTTAAGAGGCTTTGCAAAGGCTTTCAGAGTAAAACCACCAACACCCACCACGGTCTGACGGATTTCCACCCAACAGGCAAACTCACAGTGCAAACCATTCCCTGTTTCTCTGAATTAATCAGACCACTCTTCAGTTCACACCCAGTAGAGGCAGCAGCCCCAGAGGAGGGAGCTGGGGACAGAGGGCTGGCGTGTGAAGGGTGAAAGGAGGCTCCGGCACTATGCCCTGGGCACAGGGAGGCCAGGAGGGGTGCAAAGGGGAGGGGCCTTGAACAACAAGAACCACAGCTAGAGCTTTCCGGAAGGGGCGCAGATGACAGCTCAAGCTGGAGACACTGATGCCAGGGTGGGGACCTCAGCTCTGGGACCAAGACCAGAGTCTTCTGGGGG
>NW_011494764.1:4630244-4630677 GCF_000754665.1 Bison bison bison | reverse complement strand
AATTTTTTTTTTTTTTTAACACGAAAGAGAAAAAGAGATTCGTGCCCCACTCACCGACACCCCAGCCCCTCCCATGAGGGCCCACATTCCTCCCCCTGTCCCCGTGTCCCTATCCCCAGCGCCGCGGGCCGAGGCACCCGCCGCCCTCTCCGGGGGGCGCTCGCCGCCGGCCTTCGTGGGCGCCAGAGTGCCATCTGCCCGCCACCCCGCCGCCGCCGCCCGCCCAGCCTGGCGCTCGGACGGGGCCCCGGCCTTCCCGGCGGGCCCGGCGCTCTCATGCTTCTGGAATGCGGGCGCCCAGGGCCATGCGTCCCGGGGAATCTCCGCGCCCGCCCGCGCACCATCCTTGGCCCGACCATTCTCGCCGGGTGGCCCGGCCGGAATGCCGGGAGCGGGGACGCAGACCCTGTCCCAGTCCAGAGCCCTCCACGCA
>NW_011494764.1:4622216-4629149 GCF_000754665.1 Bison bison bison | reverse complement strand
TCACAAGTGCGCCCCGCGTGGCAGGAGCAGCCGAAACCTTGCTCCCCCGGCCCGCAGCGCCCCCTGGGACCGTGGAGTGGCTCGGAGGCTTCCGCCCGGCGCCCCCCCCTGCCACCAGCACCACCACGGGCCCTGCCGTAGGAAGGAAATGAGAACTTCCCTTGGGTCAACAGGCCAGGGTCTGAATCCAGGCTGCACTGGGCACTTCACTTGGCCACCCCAGTTTGGCCTTCTCCACCTTGAGTTGGGCTGGGAAAGGAGAAAAAAAGAGCCGCCCAGTGTGCAAGGCAGAGCGCACGGAGGTGGCAGGACTCAGGGCCCAAGGACACCTGAGGAAGCCGGCGCTGCCTGACCAGCTCCAACACAGGCCCAGACCCTCCCACTCTTCAAGTCAGAAACTTTCAGTGGACTTTCACGAAAGCTAGGATTTCAGTGCTGATCGTGTTTCTCCTTGCCTCTCTGCTTGCTCGTTCCTGGAGTCATGTCTGACCCCGGACTTTTTCTGGACCCCTTGAGACTTTAGCTTCAGGGTTCCTCCCCAGGTCAGAACCCAAAGGAGTCTGGGGACATGGGGTTGAGCTCACTGAGAGGCCCAGGACTGCCTGTAAATGCTACCTATTCCCAGCCTCTAGAGATGGCTGGAACCTGGCCACCGGAGCCATCCCTTCGCAAGGACGTGGCCAGAGTCTCTGAGCAGCACCAGCATCAACAGAGAAAACTGCAGGACAGCTCACAGCGGCTCCCCTGGGTGCCGGCCTTCTGCCCAGGAGGCCACCCGCCTCTCCAAGCCTCAGGGGACATCTGTGATATGGGGTGGGGGCTCAGCTGCAAAACTGTGAAGACTTCAGACAAAGCCATGTAAAAGTGATGTGAAGTGACACACCCCCCTGAGGGGTCACCATCAGTCCCCTAGGTGACCTTCCATCATCCTTCTTTCCTGGGGTATGGGCTGGAGAGAAGGGGGCAGAGGGAGCGGGGCTCACCCAGAGAAATGGGCAGAACAGACTCAGCATCAGGGTCAGGGCTCCCTGAGCCCTGTCCTCTGCCTGGCCTGCCCTTGGCATGACTGGGGCAGCCGAGGGCCCCTCTCAGGACATGGGACACAGGGCCTTGTCTGCATAAACAGTTTAAATGCAAAAACAACAAAAAGCTTAAAAATCACTTCTTAAGCTGAGTCCATCTAAGGCCTGGGGTACAAGGTTCTAGACTCTGTCCCAAGAGCAAAGCCTCAGAGAGAAGCAGGAGGACTCAGAAAATGAAGACGAGGGGAGGAGAGCCCCGGGCGAGCAAGCCCCCAGACCCACCATGGCTTCAGGGACCTGGCTCACAGCGCTTCCCACCTTCCAGTCCGGCTCCAGAACAGAGCGAGAACTCTCCCTGCAAAGGAGCACAAGGTATGCTTCCAAGAATTGTGAGCAGCATGATTGGAAAAAAACTAACTGTTCTGGCCAAGTTAGGAGCCCTTAAAGAAATCACAGTGTATCCCGCAGTGGAGGCTTCAAAGCAGTTAGAGACCCAAGCAACTCTCTGTGTATCAATATGGAACAATTCCTAAGATACAGTGTTACAACTGGGGAAAGCAACCCCCTTGGATCCAGCCTGCCGCAGATATTCCACTCTCTGGGAGGCACACAAGCCTTAACCAAGCTTTGGGGGATATTATCAGATAGGAGGAACAGCGGAGAAGGCAATGGCACCCAACTCCAATACTCTTGCCTGGAAAAATCCCATGAACGGAGGAGCCTGGTAGGCTGCAGTCCATGGGGACGCTAAGAGTCGGACACGACTGAGCGACTTCCCTTTCACTTTTCACTTTCATGCGTTGGAGGAGGAAACGGCAGCCCACTCCAGTGTTCTTGCCTGGAGAATCCCAGGGACAGGGGAGCCTGGTGGGCTGCCGCCTATGGGGTCGCACAGAGTCGGACATGACTGAAGCAACTTAGCAGCAGCAGCAGGAACAAAGGTCGCTGAAATGCCCTTTTATGTTTTGGGTTTTTTTTTTTTGGCTGCACACATGTATCATCTATTCACATAATAAATTCTATATGAGCACAGTGGGGACAGATCCTCAGCAGAAGAACTTCCCCACCTGCCAACTTGCCAAGTATCAGGTGGGGGGAATCCTGGCTGTTCAGTAACACAGATTCTAATCCTTTGCAGAGGAGGACACAGGGGCCTGACAGGGGGACGTCTGCTGCCAAAGGCCAGGCCAGGCCTTGAGGGTTCCTGATTCCAAGTCCAAAGCCATTTCTGCCCCACCACCCCATGGCTTGGCGTCCTACCACATTTGTTAATTAAAACAGAAATTTAACCACTATGGAGAACAGTATTAAGGTTCCTTAAAATCTAAAAATAGAGCTACCATATGATCTAGCAATCTCACTCTCGGGCGTATGTCCAGAGAAAACCACAATTCAAAAAGACACAGGCACCCCAGTGTTCACTGCAGCACTATTCACAACAGCCAAGACATGGAAGCAACCTAAGTGTCCATCAACAGAGAAATGGATAAAGAAGATGTGGTCCATATATACAGTGGAATACTACTCAGCCATAAAAAGAGTGAAATAATGCCATTTGCAGCAACATGAATGGACCTAGAGATGATCATACTAAGACAGAAAAAGATAAATATCATATGCTGCTAAGCTGCTAAGTCGATTCAGTCATGTCCGACTCTGTGCGACCTCAGAGACGGCAGCCCACCAGGCTCCCCTGTCCCTGGGATTCTCCAGGCAAGAACACTGGAGTGGGTTGCCATTTCCTTCTCCAATGTATGAAAGTGAAAAGTGAAAGTCAAGTCACTCAGTCGTGTCTGACTCTTATCGACCCCATGGACTGCAGCCTACCAGGCTCCTCCGTCCATGGGATTTTCCAGGCAAGAGTACTGGAGTGGGGTGCCATTGCCTTCTCCGAAATATCATATGGTATCACTTAAAAAATACAAGTGAACTTATTTAAATAAGTTACAACTTATTTACTTATTTAAAAAGACTATTTGAAGAAACAGACTCACAGACTTTGAAAACAAACTCACGGTTACCAAAGGGGAAACAAGAGTAGGGGGGATAAATTTGAGGAGTTTGGGATTAATGTATACACACTGCTGTATGTAAAACAGATAAACAACAGGGACCAACTGTACGGGAGAGGGAACTCTACTCAAAATTCTGTAATAACCTATATGGGAAAAGAACATGGAAAAGAATGGGTATATGTATGTACAACTGGCAACTGTACACCTGAAACTAACACAACATTGTAAATCAACTACACTTCAACATAAAATAAAAATTAAATTACAAAAATAGTACTTTAGTCGTGGAAGAGCAGGAACTGTCAGGTCCCCCACGGAGAGAGGAAGGGCCAGGGCAAGAGCATCATCAGAGGGGATTTCATCATTCAGGCCTAACTTTTCCCCAAGGAGATCACAGTTATCCTTACCTGTCTCTATACTTACAAATTATTTCTGAAAGAACCCAGATACTCATGAACAGATGAATGAGTAAAGCAAATGTGATTCCTCCACACAATGAAACATTATTTGGCCATAAAAAGGAAAGTCCTATTGCTACTACAACCTGGATAAACTCTGGGAACATTCTGCTCAGTGAAAGAAGTCAGATACAAACGGACAAGTATTACACAGTCCCACTTAGATCTAAAATAGACAAATTCATAAAAGCAGAAGCTAGATTAAGGGTTCCAGGGGCTGAGAGGAGGAGGGAGTGGGGAGTTATTACTTAACAGGTATGGGTCTTCCTTTTGGGATGATGAGGAAGTTCAGGAAATAGTGGTGGTAATTACACAACAACGTGAACATACTTAATGCCACTCAATTGCATGCTTAAAAATGGTTAAAATAATTCATGTTGTATTATGGATTTTTCCCACTTTAAAAAATTAATGTGGGGGATTTGCATGTAGCTAAGGTTTCCCTGTAGCCTACACCAGGAGCCTCCCTGCTGCTGCTGTTGCTAAGTCACTTCAGTCGTGTCCGACTCTGTGTGACCCCATAGACGTGACCCCATAGGCGGCAGCCCACCAGGCTCCCCC
Organism: Bison bison bison; assembly: GCF_000754665.1. Classification (NCBI taxonomy): domain Eukaryota; kingdom Metazoa; phylum Chordata; class Mammalia; order Artiodactyla; family Bovidae; genus Bison; species Bison bison. Next base: position 4,625,093 of record NW_011494764.1, on the reverse strand, counting down.
GTCCCTGGGATTCTCCAGGCAAGAACACTGGAGTGGGTTGCCACTTCCTTCTCCAATGCATGAAAGTGAAAAGTGAAAGTGAAGTCGCTCAGTCATGTTCGATTCTTAGTGACCCCATGGACTGCAGCCTACCAGGCTCCTCTGCCTCCCCAGGCAAGAGTGCTGGAGTAGGGTGCCATTGCCTTCTCCAAGGAGCCTCCCTAGAGGCTACCAAGTTGTCTGTTTCTTCCGGATGCTGTCTTCCTGATTCCTGCCCAGAGACTTGATGAGATTGGGGATTATTTTTTAATTTCCCCGAGTACATTCCCACTGAGTCTCCCCAGACCCCCTTTCCTGGAAACAAGACCAGGAATCAATCCAGCAGAGAATAAGCCCAAGTCGTGCTCCTGTCAGTGGATCCCAGGCCAGGCTCCTTCTACAGGACACGTCCCCCCAGAGCCCCCTCCCATCCAGCTGCCCATGAAGGCCTAGCCCTTGGCCCTGTCCCTGCTCAGGACGTGACTGGACCAGAGTCAACACTGGTGCTTGGTTCTGCACTCAATGCTCCCAGCTGGTCTGGAATCTGCCCGCTGACCGCACGGGCCAGCTGAGTCCAGAGGCTGGAAATCGGCGCCTACAACACAGAAACATGCCTATGGGGCCTGTGGCCGCAAGCTCTTCACGAGCCATCACCAGGAATGGCGTGGGCACTAAACCCACACTGTGGGAAAGGTGGCCTGCTGAGTAACTGAGTTTTCCATGTGAAGCCAACGTTCAGAAGTTGGTCAGTGGTTTCCCTACCCCCATCTCAGCAACCAAACAGGACTCCAGCTGGACAGGATGACAGAGGGACCAGGCCAGAATGGCCTTGTGGTGCTGATGGCCCAGTCCCAGGCGGCAGATACTTCCCAGCTGCAGCAACAAACCGGGCCAGCGCCCAGCATCCTGTGGCTGACAGGCCGACAGGGACAGTAGGCTGAGGGGCCTCACAGAGGTGACGGCACGGCTGAGACTCATGGCTCTGCCCAGCCCCCCGCTCTGCCTGGGAGGGCGGTGGAGGGAGACTATGCCCACAGCAGGGGGCACTGGCAAAGGAGAGGGGGTGGCCAGGGGCGGAGACAAGGCTGAAGCACAGCCCTCCACGTGAACTGGGGTCATTTCCACCATCCCTGTGAACTGGGGTCGTTTCCGCCATCAGATATTTCTTGGGATTATGAGGGTAGGGATGCTGTGAAAAATGTCCAGCACTAAACTTGTACAAAGCAGGTGAATGAGGGAACAGAGGAGGCAGGTGACTGTGGGCAAGAGTGAGATGGCCTGTCTTCATCGATTAGCGCCTGGGGGCCTGGAGTCAACATTTCACCCGTGGTTCTAAAGAAAACTGGGGACTCCCTGGTGGTCCAATGGCTAAGAGTCCATGCTCCCAATGCAGGGGGCCCGTGTTCAATTCTGGTCTGGGAACTAGATCCCACATGTCCCAACTAAAGATTCCACAGGTCACAACTAAGACCTGGCACAGCTGAATAAATAAATAAATCTTAAAAAAGAGAGTAACACATGTGTTTGTTTCTAACACCTGAAGAAACTGAGCTCAGAGAAGGGGTTGCCAGGCCCAAGGACAGTCCAAACTGACCTGCCCCTCTGCCGGGTCCCAGATGTAGCAGAGGCTTGGGCTGGCTTTGAGGACTCCAGGGCCTCTCTGAGCAGAGGACCCCTGCCCCCTCAGATCCCACTCAGGCTATGCTGAGTAAGGCGTGACAGGCAGACGGCAGTGTCTCTCATCACTTCTGCATCTTCTTCACCTTGGTTTTTGGGGAGATGGTGGTGTTCTGAGCTCCCATTGCCCCAGCAATATGCTGAAGGAACCCAGGGCAGACCACCAGGGTGTCCCAGGGCAGCTCCCCCCACCCCTGGGCAGAGCAGCAGGCAGATGCTACCCAGGATGCAGCAGCCTCAGTGACCAGGCACTCCAACCCAAGCCTGGCAGGACAAGGTGGGCATCACCAGGTGAGCAGGTCAGCTCGTGGTCCTGCTGGGTCACACTCACCCCTCCTCCCTTCCGACACTGTCCGATCTCAGTAGCCAGCCTGCCGCAGCCTCCTCCAGGCCTCTCACCCCACAACATCCTCTGCACAGCAGTGGACTGGTCTATTGTTAACACGGATTTGCCTGCCGCTTTCCTCCCCACCAGCCTTGGAGAAAGTTCAAGCTTGATCACAGTATTCTGCGTCCTCTGTGGGCTGGTGGTCACACCTGCCCTGGCCACACTGTCCGTCCTGCCTTCAACTCCCGAAGTCGTGGGCTGGGCCCTCCTTATCCAGTCCTTGGATGTGCCAGCTTTGCCCCGTGCTGGTGACCAATCAGTTCTCGCACCCAAGCACTGCCCTAGAGGCAGCAACCTGTATGCTGGCCCTGCGGACACACAGGATGCCCTCCTGGGCAGTGCACTCACCTGCACGAGGGCACACAGCATCGTGTGGGAGAGTCGGCCTGTGGCCTGATCTTGGGCCTGCCCACTCCTCTCATCCAAAGCCAGGGGCTTGTGCCCAGGTGCCTGCAGCAACCCCTGCCTTCCTGCCCAGGCTTCCTGCCCAGCCAGGACAGTGTCTGAAAATCCTGCCAGCATGCGGCTTCCACTGCCCTCAGGAGAGACCAGATGCCCTCTGAGGCCAAGCCCGCCCCCTCCCACCAGCAGATCGCCCTCACTGCCTGGGCTCCGGGGGCCCCTAGCCCAGTCAGAGCCCACGGCGGTGCCCCCCCGGGTGTCACTGCACCCAGTCCACCTCGGCTGGGTCCTGCTCCCCTTTATACACTTGTTCAAGGTATGTTTCTGCCCTGGCGGCTCCCCGAGGTACCCTGCTGAGAGCACAGTCGGAGGTGCGCGAATGCTGGAAGAAC
>NW_011494764.1:4615514-4622034 GCF_000754665.1 Bison bison bison | reverse complement strand
GGACACCCCCCCTGCTCACAGGCGGCAGGCCGTCAGGGCGTCAGAGGGACGTTTACAGAGCCTCGGGGGTAGTCCACGGGCCGCGGCTACCTCAGGAGGGGTGCCCACCGCCACCCTCCGGGGGAGGGAAGGAACCCCGCTGGGCAGACGCTGGTGTCATCTGGCTTCCGGAGACAAGCCCCTCGGTCTCAGGAACGTCTCTGTTGTCTCAGGTTGTTCACGCAGGTTTAGGACGTCTCGCCACGTGGGGCCACCCTGTGGGCAAACGGTGCGCCGGGAGGGCAGCAGGTGACAGGACTCGGGGTGGTCAGGGCAGGCAAGCCGGAGCGTGACAGGACCCTGGGACTGTGGTGACCAGGTAGCCCGGCGCCCCCTGGCGGCAGATGCCGTGACTGAGGTACCCTGTCCGGCGGCAACTCCTGGAACTCTCCCGCTTTGGCGCGCGGCCCCGCCCCTGGAGGCAGCCACGCCCCTGAGGGCTCGCCCCGCCCATCACGTGGTTCCCCACCGCCTGGGTGGGCAACGCCACGTGACGGACAACCAGGCCCCTAGCCTAGCCCCCACTAGTCCCGGGCCTGCGAGATTGGCAGCTCCAGGGTGCGTTGCTCTCATGCCCCGGGTGGTGCGCGTCCACTCGAGGGCTGCACCCAGGATTGGCCCTCACCTCCGGCCGCCTCTTCTTGCGTCGCAGGGCCCTCGCACCGTCTCTTCTTTGTGTCAGGTCCCTGGTCGTCCACACCGCTTCTGCCTGCTCCTGACTCCACAGGCCGGTGCGCAGTGGGGGGCCTCTGGCCTGCTCTTGCATTTGCCTTTAGCTAATTTTAACACTTTTTGCCCTTATTGGAAAAATTTAAGTCTACTTAGAATAACTTGGGCACGTGATTCCACTCTTCCAATTTCATGATTTCAAAATAAAGATCGAGTATTTCCATGACAGTTTAGCACGCTCCAAATTGAGATGTGCTGTCAGTGTAAAATCTGAGAAGGCCATGGCACCCCACTTCAGTACTCTTGCCTGGAAAATCCCATGGATAGAGGAGCCTGGTGGGCTGTAGTCCATGGGGTCGCTAAGAGTCGGAAACGACTGAGCGACTTCACTTTCAATTTTCACTTTCCTGCATTGGAGAAGGAAATGGCAACCCACTCCAGTGTTCTTGCCTGGAGAATCCCAGGGGCGGGGGAGCCTGGTGGGCTGCCGTCTATGGGGTCGCACAGAGTCAGACATGACTGAAGTGACTTAGCAGTAGCAGCAGCAGTCAGTGTAAAATACAGGCTTCACTTCATATGATCGGTACTAGTGATTAGTACTTCGTGATGATGATGGTAATAGTAAATTTTATATTGACTTGTTGAAATAACATCTTGGAAATACGGGTAATTTATCTCACAACTGTCACCTTATCCTTTATACCTTTTTAATGCAGCTACTAAAAAATGTAAACTACACTTGTGGCTCCAGCTACATTTCTTTTGGACAGCACTGTGGTAGACACTGACATTGGAGCAAGACAGTCCCCCACCCCCACCCCCACCTGCTCTGAAACTAAGAGGGCTGGTGACAGTATCTGTCATCATCACGTAAGAGTCTCAGGCTCAGTTCCCTTTTCCATGATTCTCACAGTAGCCTGCTGACACCAGGTTCCCTTTAGGTCCCCCTGGTATGGATGAGGAGACTCAGGCCTGGGGAGGGGGGAAGGGGAGACTTCTTGGGTCACTCACACTGGAGCCAGTGGCTTCCACTTTGTCCCATCCTGTTATGGAGCCCAAGGTTGCCTGGTGGACAGTGAGTGAAGTGCAGATGGATCCTGGCTGAGATCCAAATGTCTTCACTGAAGGTGAAAAACCACCTCCATACTTGGCCACGGACCTCGTGTGACAAGCCAAGACCACTAAATGCACCCTAGTGGCTGCCAGTGGGGGCTTTTGGCCAGGTCCATGGGAGTCCCCAGAAGCCTGAATTCCACCACAAGTCTCTGACTGCAGAATAAAGAGCAGCAGACTGAGAGGCAGAGGTAGGGATACAGACACAGCTTCCCAGTGCACCTGCTCTGTGTGCCGGGAGAGTCGGTTTCTTCACCCAAAATGGGAGACCACTTATAGGGTGAGACAGATAAGGCATTCCACTCACAGGGGCCAGGGCCTGCACACAGCACACCCCAGCAGAGGCCAGCTAGTTTTGTTTTCTGAAACTGTGTAAAATCTGTAAGTGGCTACACACCCTGGGTAGTTGCTGTGACGTGTAAATGGTGCCAAGGTACAGAACTGGGGAAAAGAGACACAGGTACTAAGGTGGCAAGACTGGCAGGAGCAGCAGTGGGGCTGGGTGGACCCTAGGGAGGTCAGACATGGCTGTGGTCCAAACTCGGAACCTACTGCAACTCTTCGTATTTTGCAGTGTGGCTAAAGTGATGGTGGTGATGGTGATGATGGCAAGCCCCATCTGCTTGGACTGGCTGTGGTCCAAGCACTGTGCTGGGCACTTCACCCACACTAATCCTCATGGGCCAAGTAGTATTACGATCCCTTGTTACAGATGAGAAGACTGTGGCTACGGTGATGCAGCCACCTGTGTGGAGTCACATAGCCAGATTCCACTTGGGCTGTTTGACTGAAGATCCTTCACCCATTCAGACCCCAGCTGTACACCCCTAAAAATTACTGAGGACCCCCTAGGGGCTTTTGTTGATGTGGGTTATAGCTATCAATATTTGCCATATTAAAAGAGGCTTTAAAAGCCTACGTATTAAATCATTAAAAATAACAGTGATGGACCCACACTTTAAAAAAATGAAAATGAGTTGTACTTCCCAAGACAAAAAATGTTAGTGGAAGAGTGGCATTCTTTTGCTTTTTGTCAGTCACTTTAAAGTCTGGTTGAATAGGAGGTGGCTGGATTCTTACAGCTCCTCCACGTCCAATTTGCTGTGATGAGCTGTTTTGGTCAAAGCATATGAAGAAAATCCAGCCTCACATTGGGGATGCTGTCTGGGACCAGGGCACAGTGACGGAGGGAGTGAAGCACCAGATTGCCAGAGTCTGTAAACTTCAGCTTGTGGCCTGATGAGACCAAACCCTGGGCTGAGGAATTCTGCAGGAAAAGCAAACTGGAGACCACAGCAGTCCCCTTGGCCAACCTCCAGGTTGAAAGTTTAAGTCAGCCCACAACCAGTGATGTTCCTGTATGTAGATCCAGAACAGGCCTGGCTGACAGAGATTAAGCCCACAGGCCTCTCAAGGAGCTGGTGGAGGGACCAAACTAAGTCACTCCAGTCAGGGATGGGGGTCACCTGGGTGGGCACAGGCTCTGGCTCACCTCAGATGGGTGGGCTGGCCAGCAGTGGGGGCATGGGTTTGAATTTCAGTTCGGTCTCTTGCAGGGTCTGTGACCTGAAACAAGTGGCTCAGCCTCTCTGATCTCAGTCTTCATATCCATGAAATGGGCATATCTGTAGAATCTATGTCCTAGGTAGCTGTGTGCATCAGATGTAGCAGTATATATAAAGCTCTCAGGACTAGACCCGGCACGTGGTAATCACACACACTTTGGTCATTAATATTCAATGCCTGAGTCCCTTCTCCTTGTGGTCCTTCGTCACTCAATAAACACTGGTTGACCAAATGACTGAAGGCACAGTCCCAGATCTCCAAGTTTCTGCAGGGTAAACATCCACAGACAAGGACCCTGGCCCCTCTGCCATTTGGTCTCTCTTGCCCAAGCATTTCAGCCAGACTGTCCTCTCTGAGCATTCCACACCTACAAACTAACCTGACATGTCAGAGGAACCTTGTCACAGAAGGGGATCTTCCCAACCCAGGGACTGAACCCGCATCTCCTGCATTGGCAGGTGGATTCTTTACCACTGTGCCACCTGGGAAGCCCCAAGACTCCTTGGGTTGGGAGAAATAGAAATCCACCCGGCACTTTAAGCTGAAGAGGCGGGTGTGTGGGACGGAATCGAGGCTACCTCAGAAAACGTGGGCCTCACAAGAGATCAAAATGAAAAGAATAACAATCTGAGTTAGTTCTTCTCTGGGGCCACAAGGCCCTTACTCTGTCTCTACACACATGGTGAAGGTGGCGGTCCTCCTCCATCTCACTTTTTGCCACCAGAGAAGACAGAGGGGATTCCAACTCCAGAGTCCTGGGTCCCAGAAGAGGTTCTGATTGGCTCAGCTGCCCCTCAGACCAGAGGGCCAAGTAGGGGAGGGCTGACACACTCCATCACTGCAGGTGGGTGGGCAGTTCTCTTGAGAAGTAACTGGCCCCAGGGTTAAAGTCACCCCCAAATGCCTACTCTCCAGGGTGTATATATATATGTGTGTGTGTGTGTGTGTGTAAAATATCACCGTGCTATACAGCAGACATTAACTCAACACTGTAAAGCAACTGTATTTCAATAAAGTAAATTAAAAAATTTTTACTGGGTGACACGAATACACACACCAAAACAAACGTGTAGCAAAATGTAGCCTTATAGCCTCGGCCCACGAATAGCTTGCTCCTGTCTGTTAACAAACTATGGATCTAGTTGCGGACACCCTTTATTACATACGGGAAACGATGCTTCTATATCCACCTGTCTCGGGGGCTCCCAACTTTATCAATCTCGTCATTTTGCAAACAGCAGCCCGACAGATGTTTCTGTTCCTTTAACTTTTCTAAAGGCACAATTCACACTCTTTACACAAAACTTGGCAAAAATGGCAAAGTAAAACGCCAGTCTAGTCTCAGTTTTCACCCCCTCCCAAAGACAACCCTTGTGATTTAGTTTCCTCCCAGACCTGCGGTCAGACTTCAGGACCGGGCTAACTGCATTCTTCTATGATGGGAATTCCACAGACACGGAACCTGCCAGATAGCCCGATAATCACGTTCACCCTTAAAGAAGTGTGCAATTCAGTGGTTTCGGTCGGAGAGGCGCACCCCCGCTGCCTCAGCGTCCGGGTCCACACACTGAGCCTCAGGCCTGGCCCAGGATGCGCCTCCCACATGCACAGCACCCTCCAGGTCCGAGCAGTCTGATGCCAGCTTTACTGCACCGTATTAGCTTAAATTTCCGCTGGAAGCAGCGTACCATTTCCCTCTTTGCCAGGACAGCACTAGCTTGGCGCCCACTCGCGCAGACCCGGCCACGGCCTGGAAGATAGCAGGAGGACAGCCAACGTCCCCAGGCCCTCCCAGTGGCGCATGCGCGGGAGGCGCAGCCCGAGCCAGAGCGGCGCGAGAGAACCACCGCGCATGCGCCCCGGAGCGTCTATTTCGCGCCAACTCCCCTGGCCGAGGTGCCGATGGTCCCGCCCATGGCGGGGGCGGAGCCAGGGCGCGGCGCGAAAATCCGCGGGAAGCGCAGCTCCACTTCCGTCCGCCGGCCCACCACGGTGCTCCTGCTGCTCCAGATCCCGCCGCTCCCGCCATGGCGCAGCGCCGCCTCACCGACTTCTTTGCGCGCCGCCGTCCCGGGGGCAGCGCCACGCTGCCGCGCGCCAAGCCGGCGTGGCGCACCCCGAGCCCCGCCAAGTCCGCGCCCTGCGCCGCGGCTCCAGGTCCCGGCAGCAGCCGCAAACGCACCCGCCCGCCTGCCGAGCCCACGCGCGACGAGCGTGTGCCGCCCGCGCGCAAGAGGCTGAAGCTGTCGGCTGACGCGGTAAGAGCGCGGGGCGCGGAGGGGAGGGGGAAACTGAGGCCGGGGTGACGGACAGACGGGAGGGAACCCGTGGAGAGGGGATTGGTGCCGGGCGGGAAGGAGGCGGGTTTGCTGGAGAGAGCAGCCCTGGAGGAGGGCACCGACAGGGGGCCTGGAATCCCGGGGTGAACCTAGATCCACCCCCAGTGGGAGGAGGGGCTGGGCCAGGTCACGTGCACCTGGTAGGCGGGGTCCTCCCTTCCAGAGGACGTCCGAGATGCGGGGATGCCTGCCGGGTCTGACCGATGTTGGAAGAGGGCCAGCGGGCTGGTTAACACCAGGCTCGTCTGCAAGACTGGCCAGGGGTCGGGCCTGGATGATTCGACCTGTCTGTGAGTGGGTGTTTACTGGTTAATTGAGGGGACTGGAGAGACGCTTTCTGGGAGACGGTGCACCCCAGGGTCTTGTGGTTTCATCACCTTTGGGGTCCTTCCCATCAGGTCTCTGGCCCCAGTTCCCCGGCTGCCCCTGGCTCCCCAGAGCACCCTTCTCCCCAGAGCAAGGAGACAAAGAAGGCTGCCCGCTCAGCTGGTGGGCGACCCTGCTTGGCAGCCCAGGAAAACAAGGTGAGGAGGCTGGACCGAGGGGAGGGTAGGTGGCCTAGAGTGGGCTGACAGGCGGGCTGAGGAACCCTGTGTCCACAGGTCCCTTCAAAGGTCACCTTATCTGAGCTCAAGTCGTGCCTGCAGCGGGCACAGGAGCTGGGGGCACGGTTCCAGGAGCTGAAAGCAAGTGCACAGAAGGATGCTGGGGAACCCAGCGCTCCAGAGGATGAGGGACGCCTGGAGGAGCCATGGTGAGTCCTGAGTGGCTAGGCACCCCAGGAAAGGGTAAGC
>NW_011494764.1:4609636-4615405 GCF_000754665.1 Bison bison bison | reverse complement strand
GGATTGCTCCTTCCAAGGGGGTCAGCATAGTCCACAGGTCTCAGCTTCTGTCTGTCAGAGCCGGGCAAAAGTTACTGGGTACCTTTTGCCCGGCTGCATGCTGTCTTCCACCCCCAGGTCATGTGGTTATCATATGCCTCTTAGAGGCAAGGAAGCCAGGGCTGGAGGTGGTCGCGGACCTCCCTGGGTGACAGCTGGGTTTGAAGCCATGCTTTTGTCTCTGTCCCTTCGTCGTGCCAGGGAGGCATGTTGGGGCTTTGTAAACTGGAGTATAGTGTATCCTGGGGCAGCTCTGGGATCTCCCCCACCATTCTGCCCGCCGTTGAGCGCTGGAGGGGGTGGGTCTGGTGCTTCTCTCACAGCCCTGCTCCCTCCCTGGCAGTGGAGAGCAGATGCCAGCCTACCAGCGCTTCCATGCCCTGGCCCAGCCGGGGCTCCCGGGCCTTGTGCTGCCCTACAAGTACCAGGTGCTGGCCGAGATGTTCCGCAGCATGGACACCATCGTGGGCATGCTCTACAATCGCTCCGAGACCGTGACCTTCGCCAAAGTCAAGCAGGGCGTCCAGGACATGATGCGCAAGTGAGCGGGGTGGGCCAGGGCCTCGTCCTGCCCTTGAAGTCTGTGTGCCCTCTGGCCCCGGCTTTCTGACCCCTGCACCCTCATCCCACAGACGCTTTGAGGAGCGCAATGTGGGCCAGATCAAAACTGTGTACCCCGGCTCCTACCACTTCCGCCAGGAGCGCTTCGTCCCCACTTTCAAGGATGGCATCAAAAGGTCCGATTACCAGCTCACCATCGAGCCGCTGCTGGACCAGCGTGAGTGTACCAGGCCTCAGGTTCCTGACTGGGACACTGCCTGCTTTGAGCATGGGTGTGAGGTGGCAGGCACTGGGCCTCATCTGAGACCCGCAGGTGTGGGCTGGGTGACTGGGTAGGCCTGGCCCCGGGGCTCAGGCCCTGACTCTTCCTGCAGAGGCTGGCAGTGCAGCCCCCCAGCTCACAGCATCGCGCCTGCTGCAGCGGCGCCAGGTCTTCAGCCAGAACCTGGTGGCCCGAGTTCGGGAGCATCACAGGGTGAGCAGGTGCCCCAGCTTCAGTGCTCAGTTGTCCCTGCTATTGCAGTCGCATCAGATCCACAGGCAATGGGCTCCTCCCAAGGCTGAATCCTAGAGTTCTTCTAACTGTTCTCCCTGGCTGTCTTCTACACATGGGTGGCTGTAGGGCTGGGCAAACTGGGAACTCAGGGCTGCAGCCTCTGGCCCCCGGAGGCTTGGGAAGAGTCCCAGAGATGCTTCTGGGTGCTCTTTGCTTTGCCCCCAGCCTAGCTGAGCCCCTGCAGCTCAGAGGTGAAGTAACTTGTCCATTGCTTAGCTGGGACAGGAACTGGGCAGATGTGCCCAGGGTCACCAGCTGGCCCCCCTTCTCACATAGGCCTTCCTGGCCTCCCTGAACCCCCCCATGGAGGTGCCAGAGGACCAGCTGACACGCTGGCACCCCCGCTTCAATGTGGATGGGGTGCCTGACATCGAGCCAGCTGAGCTGCCCCAGCCGCCCGCTGTGGAGAAGCTGACCACCGCCCAGGAGGTCCTGGCCCGTGCCCGTAGCCTGATGTCACCCAGGGTAAGGCTGGGGTGGAACGGCCTGACCCCCATGTTGGTGTGTGACAGGCTCCACCTTTGGCCACAGGCCTCAGAGTGGGCGGACGTGCCCTTCCCACTGTGGAGCACCACCCACCAGCAGGCACTGCCCTGCGCAGGCGAGCATGGGCCCTGGATGTGCTGGAATGAACCTGGGCTGGATACAGGGCTCCTGGGGGCTCCCCTGCAGCTGGACGGGGGAGGCTTCTGACCTCTCCCTTCGTATTTGTCCCAGATGGAGAAGGCCCTGAGTGACCTGGCTCAGCGCACAGCTGAGCCTAGCAGCCCCAGGTCCCCCAGCCTGGCACAGCCAGCCACCCCGCCAGCCACTCCACCTGCTGCCCCGCCTTCTGCCCTGAAAGGGGTGTCCCAGGCCCTGCTGGAGCGAGTGAGTGTTCAGCGTTTCTATGGTGGGTGGGTGTGGGGTGTGTGTGTAAAAGAGGAACAGGCCCCTGAACACCCATGCCCACCTCAGATCCGGGCCAAGGAGGCGCAGAAGCAGCTGGCACAGATGACACGGCGCCCAGAGCAGGAGCAGCGGCTGCAGCGGCTCGAGCGGCTGCCCGAGCTGGCTCGGGTGCTGCGCGGCGTGTTTGTGTCGGAGCGCAAGCCAGCGCTTACCATGGAGGTGGCCTGTGCCAGGATGGTGGGCAGCTACCGAGCAGCCATGAGCCCCGGTGAGTGCGGAGTGAGGGTGGGCACCGTACCCTTGGGGTTACCTCCTGAGGCCCCACGGGACTTGCCTGTTTTCTCAAGGCCTCTGGTCCCTCGAGGCAGGGCAGCCCATGGTGGGGTCTCTGTGGGAGCACGAGCTGCTGGGCGAGGCTGCGGGGTCACTGTGGCATCTTCTGTCTTGTTATGGGAGGTTTGACAGGGTCCTGGCACCCAGCCTCATGCTCCCCTCTCTCTGCAGGGGAGATGGAGAAGCACCTGCAGCTCCTCTCTGAGCTGCTGCCTGACTGGCTCAGCCTCCACCGCATCCGCACGGACACTTACGTCAAACTGGACAAGGCCGCCGACCTGGCAGATGTCATGGAGCAGCTGGCCCGCCTGGCCCGTGCAGAGGAGACACTGTGAGCCCGGTGGACATGTGCCTGGCCTGTGTCTTACTCCCTTTTGGAAAATGATGCACTTTGCTTTCCCTGTCCTGAGTCTCATGAGGGCCAGGCTGGCCTGGGCTCAGGCTGCTGAGCTAGAGGGTCTCTGGTGGAGGCCCCCTGCCTTGTATACAGGATGCAGGGAAAAGGGGGGGTGGGGGAGGGTAGTGTGACAGCCAGAGTTACCCTCTTGGGGGCCCACAGGGGCTCCTGGAGGACCCAGTATCACACATGTTCCCACAGAGGGAGGCCTATGCAGAATCTGAGATTGAGTCTCCCTGCAGCCTCCAGGAGGAAGCAGCTGTGCCCTCCCATGCCCCGGATCTTGTATTTGGTCTCTAGACTGTCAGATAAAGTTGTTGGAAGTAAGCATGTTTGTGTGATGAGTTACAGCAACAGGGGAAGGCAAGTTGGGGTGCCCCTGTGCGTGCAGACAGCTCACAGGGCTTGAGAACCACCAAATGCTAACATCAGAAAGTGCCCAGCCTGCTTACTGGGCCGTTTCACCCCGTCGCTGGGAAGTAAACTCTGCTCTAGAAAGTTGTTTATTCTCATTCCATTATCAATCAGCAGGCAGCTCCTGGCCTCGGGGGTTCCAGAGCCTCAGCAGGGCCTCCGGGGCAGCCCCACCCTGAAGAAAGTCACTCAGCCACAGACCAGGTGAGAAGCCAGTGCCCCCTGGTGGCCAGTGGGGGTTGCTGCATCTGCCCATGCTGGTCCTCTCCTTTCAGGTGGCTTGGGGCTGGGGTCACTCGTACTGCAGGAGGGAGAAGAAGGGCACAGCCCCCAGCTTCTCCCTGCCCTTCAGTGAGGTCAGCTCCACCAGGCTTACACACTCCAGCACCTCAGCCCGCAGCTGGCCCAGCAGCTCACAGGCTGCGCACATGGTTCCTGGTGGGGGAAGAAAGGGACCATGGAGACAGCCCCTAGGAGACTAGAGCTGAAGCCTGTTCCCACCCGGACACCAGGCCCACTGCTGGGAAAGACCCTCACCACCAGTGGCAAGCAGGTCGTCCACAACCACCACCTTCTGCCCTGGTTCCAGGGCATCTCTCTGGATCTCCAGTTCACCCTGCAAAGTAAAGTGGACATGTGACCTACAAGTGTCCCCAAAAAACGGCCTTGGTACACAGAGCTGGGGAACTAATAAGCGCCACCTCCTAGGCCCAGTTCTAACCCACCCTATCTCTTGGCTGTGTCAATCTGGCCCAGCTCCTCAGCCTCTCTGAGCTCCCATGTTCACTACAACCACAGTGGCTCCACTGGAGTCCATGGCTTTCCTTTTGGAAATGCACGGTCCACGGAGGCACCCCCCGGCCTTCTCACCTTCCCGTATTCCAACGCATATGAGGCGCACACGGTGGGGCCTGGCAGCTTCCCTCGCTTGCGGATGAGAATGCAGCCCAAACCCAGCTCCTGGGCCAGGGATGGACCAAACAGGAAACCGCGTGAGTCTAGGCCTGTTGGTGAGATCTGGGGTGTTGGGGAAAGCCATGTACTACAGCAGCATTGCAGTCCCCATAGTTAGGGCTGGACAGTGACACGTAACCATCGTGACACAGGACACATGGCTTCGTGGGCTCCAGGTGAAAGACCAACACCACCCATCCACTTCGGGGACGTTGACAGATTCCCCTATCACCCCAGGACTGCTGTGTGCTGGAGAGCAAGAGGTCAGGAGCTGGGCAGGGGCCACTCCATACAGCCATGTAAATAGCCATGTGGCCTGGGGTAAGTCACCTGACCTCTCTCCAAAGTTCAGCTGCTCACCGCTGGCTGGTGGTACCTGAAATGCGCTTTGCAGATGCTCAGCATCTGCCCTAGGAACTTCAAGTCCAGGAGAGGCTGTGACTGCACGGGCCACCTCGGGGATGGACTGAGCCCTTCTGGGGGAGCTCAGGGTCTCCTCCCCACGTGGGAGTTTTGGCTAGGGAGGGAGGCTTCTGGAGGAAAGACTCCACCTCTGCTAGCCAGAGCCCCTCCCAGTTCCAGGGCCCAGCAGTTGGCCCCTCGGGGTATTCAGGAATCTAGTGACGGTTAGACATGGGGCTCTCAAGAAGACACATGACCTGACAGGGTCTTCTCGGATCTGCTGCTGCTGCTGCTAAGTCACTTCAGTCGTGTCCGACTCTGCGACCCCATAGATGGCAGCCCACCAGGCTCCCCCATCCCTGGGATTCTCCAGGCAAGAACACTGGAGTGGGTTGCCATTTCCTTCTCCAATGAGTGAAAGTGAAAGTGAAGTTGCTCAATCGTATCCGACTCTTCCCAACCCCATGGACTGCAGCCTACCAGGCTCCTTCACCCATGGGTTGCCATTGCCTTCTCCCTCGGATCTTCTGGGTTTTCCTAAAACCCTCCACTCGGTACAAGGCCTGGCACAGGGCAGGCGCTCTATAGGCAGCAGTACAAGAACAAGCAAGCATGTTTGGCCCTGGGGAGTCAGCCTGGGAGCCCCATCTGTCCAGGGCTGGGGCAGGAAACGGGTGCAGTCCTCAGCCCGCCGCCGGCAGCCACCGAAGAAGCCGTTCCCAGGCTGAAGGGGCCTATTGCCCCACTTTGGATTGTTAAGTGGGCGTAGGGCAACGGGTCTGTTCTTACAACTTCATTGGGGGTGTCTGGTAGGTCCCCCCTCCCCCCTCATCAAAGCCCTCCCCTAAGCAGAATGCGGCCGCCCTCCCAAAGCCTGCCCTGCCCAGAGTAAAGGACCCTCGACACCGCGCCCTCGTGGCGGACACGCGCAGCCTCGGGGAGGGTCCGGGGACCCAGCGAACGCCCGCCGCTCCACTTGCCCGCGATGTAGTCGATCCTGCCGCCGTGGGCCTTTTTCAGGTGATTCGCCAGGAGGCTGATGGAGGCGCGGAAAGAGGTGGGGTCCTTCAGGACGGGCGAGATGTCCCTGGCACGCGAGGACAGGCCTGGTGACTGCCGGACCCACGCAGAGGCCACCGCGTCCCGACAGCCCTGGCCGCGCGGACCCGTCAGTCCTTCCCGCCGCCCGTTACCTGAACAGCACGCCCGGGATGGGGAAGTC
>NW_011494764.1:4602224-4609347 GCF_000754665.1 Bison bison bison | reverse complement strand
TGGGGGGGGGCGGGGCGGGACCCCGAGGAGCGGGGCCACTTCCTCCCACAGGAGGTACCGTATTTCATCGAGTCTTAAGTACGGTCGGTTTTAAGACGCTCGCTTGTTTCTGGTGCCCAGAACACAAGCGTCCCCGCCTCGAGGACGTTCGCGCAGGGCCCAGATGTGAGTCTGGGTTGATGAAGTACAGCGTTTACGCAGGCCCAACCAGAGTTTCGGGGAAATACTCGCCCAGTTTCGGCCGAGCCGAGAGTGCCCGCAGGTCTTCGGCACACCTGTGGCCGAGACCCCAGGCCTTGGGTGGCGCGCACCGACCGGCCTTGCCCACTCTCCTTCCCTCCCAGCGGGTCTCGGCTGAGCTCCGGCAGAACCATACGAGGGGGCCTTCCCCCCAGGACCCCCGCCTCCCCGCCAGTCCCCGGTGCCTGAGGACCGGAGCAAGAAGGGGTTCGGAGCAGGGCCTGAAGGGGAGCAGTTCAGAAGACTCAGGGCTGAGAGAGGGGCGAGCCAGAAGTGGAAGCCCAGGCATTTGGCCCATTCCAGCCCCCACCATGGCACCCAGGGGGCCACCTTCCCTAAATATAATTTGTTTTTTGAAAAAGCTAAATGCCTGTTACTTTATTCTAAACCCGTTTTCTTCACCACTCCCCAAATCTTAACAGTAGAGTTGGCAGGGCAGCCTGCAGAGCGGAAACCACCCCATGGGAGTAGCCCACAGGCCCTTAGGGTGGGTCCCCTGGAAGCTATGCACAGGCTGGCTCAGGCTCATCTTCAAGCTTTGCCACCCTGGACTCCACAAAAGGAGGGCAGGCAGGGAACCTCTGAGGCACAGACAAACCCCAGTGTCTAAGATGTCTAAGGGAGGTGCTGGCATCAGCAGTCCCCACTGGACTAGGGAGGCTCTGGGTCAGAAAGGCCCTTGGCCACCCCCATCATGTTCACACCACACCCCTGCACCATGGGGGTGGGGTACACGGGGGAGGTGCTGGGGGAGGCCCTGTGCACAGCGCCAAGGAGCAACAGGATGGGAAGGCAGCCTCAACACCAGGACCACAGTCCTCGAGGGGCTGCATCTCAGCCTCTGGGTCCAGGGACAGAACTCAGACCCTAGACGAGGCGGCCATGAGGTAGCTGGAGCAGGGTGGGAACACGAGGCGGGTAGCCTCCAGTTCAGGGGCTGCTGTGGGCCTCAGGCAGCAGTCAGGCGGGCCAGGACAGCTGGCGAGAGACTCCAGGGCTGGGCTTGGGCAAGTACCGCTGCTGGCTACAGGCGACGTCCGTCTGGCAGGCTGGCAGGGCAGAGGGAGTTGGTGCTCTTCTAGCCGAGGGCCCTGAGGCCAGAGCCTTCCTAGCCCGGGGCTTGGGCCTGGCCTGAACCCAGGCTGTCGCTAGTGGGGCCAGGAGCACTTCTCCGGGACAGACTCCGGGGGTGTCAGGCACTTCCCTAACTTTTCACAGCCTGGGGGCGCCCAGTTCTAGGTAATGAAAGTTCAGAAAGAGGACATGCAGTTACTCCAAGCACTTTCAGACTAGGTACTATCCAGACTCATGCCCTGCCCAGGCCTGTGACCTGCCCCACCCCAACAGATGGATGCCACAGTGTGGAACCACCTGTCTCATCTCCACCTGGCCTGGAAGCAGCTCTGCGCCCGAGGCTGGCACAGGAGACACTGCCCTGCGGCGACCCGGAATTAACATGGCCTGCTTGTCACTGAAGGGGACAGTCTGCTAACTGCCCAGCACCATGGCCTCTGCAGGCCCCCAGGTGGTGGAGGGGGTGGGACAGACTCCTCTCTCCCCATAAGCTATGTAGGTGGTGGCCTTGGTGCCTCTGCAGGCTTGCCCAGCTGCACCTTCGAGCGCAGACTTGCTTTGTGTGGCCATGATTTCCTGGCAACAGGACACTCACATCCCTGAGAAGGAGCCTTCGTGGCTTTGCTGGGTCCCCCAACACAGGAAGTGTGCCCTCCCCAGAGTCACTCCACCCACTCTCGCCCCCCTCAGACCTTGAGTCTGAATTGGAGCATCAGTGCCTGTGAGAACCACGGCTCAAGTCTCCCCTGCCCTGAACACCATCAGGTGGCTCTCTGGATGCACAGCCACCTGGCAGAGCCAGGTTTAGGAAAGGGAGCAGTTCCCAACCTTTGAGGCAGGGCAGAGAAAGGGGTTGGGTGCACGCAAAAGCCTGTGCGCCTGGGGGTCAGGGAGGGTGTCTGTTGAGGCCCTAGGGAGACGGCCCTAGGGAGACGGGCTGCAAGCTGCTCTTGTCCTGAGAGCGGAGGACACGATCCAGAGTCTACGCGCTGGTCCAGAGGAGCTGGGCGGAGCAAAGCATGGAGGCTGGGGAGTGCTTTGCACACTGGCGCGCACATATAGCTGCCCACATGTGTGTAAGCCGCTGAACCTCTTGTGGCAGTGCATGCTTCAGAGTCTGAGCCCAACCCCCACTGTTCACTCACTTGGGAGCCGTGGCAGTTCCTGCCACGCCCAGGAGGTGGCGGCAGCGCCTGTCAGGTTGGCCCCTCCCCATCTGCTGTACTGTCATTCTCTGAGCCACCTGGCCGCTACCTGGAGACTCAGCCCACAGGAGATGGTGTGCTGGGGTGGGGACAGCACCATGTCCAAGACGACAAGATGGGCTTGGAGGGGGCACTGGGGGCTCTTCCCCGGGTGGAGGTCTCTCAGCCACTGGGACCTGAGGGACCTCGGTGGTCCCGAGACAGGGCCCTTCTGCTCCATTGCTGAGTCCAGGGGCCAGAATGCCAGCCTGGTGTCCTTCTAAGGGACAGGGAGGCCCTGCTGGCCCCTGCCCCGAATCTTTCCCTGTGAGCCCTGGATGTGGACCACAGTGACCAGGACACCCCCAAGGACAGCTGCCCCCGGCACTCCTCACCCCCAGGGAATACATCCAATGTCCTTTAGTTCTTGTCCCCGCTCCTCCACCCAGCTCAAGGCAGCAGCTCGGGCTGCACATCCATCCTCACAACTCCAGCAGGGTTTGGTGGGGGTGGGTGAGGAGAGGGGCTCACAGGCTGGCCGTACCCCAAGCCATCCACCCAGCCGGTCCACACCCACATCCCACACAGGTTTGGCTCGTCTTGCTCCTGCAGAGAGGCCAAGAGACCCTCTGCCGCTCCTGTGAGGTTGGGGCCAGAGCGGCAGGAGGGAAGCGGGGCTCATGTCTGAGGCAGACAGCTCAGCACACACGCAGCCCTGGGCTGCCCCCACAGTCCACATACAGACCACTCACCATGACTGCCCGGTTGCACACATTGAGCTGGGGCTGTCCGGGGACCAAGGCCTCCTGGTGCTGCTGGACGACTGGGGTGATCCTGCGAAGGGCGTCCAGGTACTCGATGCTGGCAACACTGCAGGCAAGCGGCACCAGGTCACGAGGTGGGGGAAGGGCAGAGCGAGCCTGGCAGCCCGCTCAGGTAGACCAGGGTGTGGGGAGACCGAGGGGACAGTCCTGCTCCAGGTGCCACCATATGGCAACCTGCCAGGAAGACAGGCTGGGGCTGTGGTCCCCCCTTGTCCTGCCTGCCCACCCTGAGGTGGGCACTCAGGAAACCATCCAGCAAATGAGGGTTCAGGCAGAGCCAGGGGCCCAGGACAGTGGCTGTGACTCTTCAACCTGCTCCTCAGCTGGAAGCCCTGGAGTGCTGCCCAGAACTGGGGGGCTCTTTCCTCTCTCGGGGTCCCTTTTAATCCTCTGGCCCAGGCTCCTTTTTCTTGGAGCAACTGGTCCTGGCGGATTTGACCGAGCCCACTTGGCTCCTGGGCCCTCGGCGTCCTGCTCTGTTGGCTGCACTCGTCCTACCAGCTAGTCTCCCCAGGATCCTGTGTGACGGCATCGGGGGAGACACCTGGGAGACCTCGTGCTCAGCCCTGCACACTTCCCAGACAGGTGGCAGCTCCAAGGGCTTCTTGCCCAGAGCTCTGTCCCCCAAATCACCCCATGCAAGTCATGTGGTCTCCCCACCGGGGGAGCCTGGTATCCACGCTGGGCCCTCTTCTTGGGCCAGTGACCCTGACAGTGATGGTGGGGTCTCCTGGGGGCACTGGCAGGTATGTTCCTTGGGACCTCGAATTTCAGGAGACACCATCTGGCCAGCTCACAGCTAGCTCACAGCCAGGGGCAGGGCTCGCTGCTGCTGCCGCTGCCGTCTAATAGGCACTTGTATTGCAAGTCACGTATCTCCCTCTCTCTCACACACACACACACACACACACATCTGCCATCCAGGGTGGGGTCAGACGATGTCTCTCCTTATTCCCCACCTGGAGACCTGGAGGCCCACACTACTCATCTGTGAGGCGGGCTAAAGGCCTTGGGGCTGCCGGGGGTGGGATCATGTGCCCCACCTCCACCATGGCCTGGCCGGAACAAACATCGGGAGCAACAAGCAGGTGCTGGGAGGTGACTCAGGGGAAAACCCAGGAGATGGAAAACTATGGGGTGCAAGAGAGCAGGGCCAGTGACTCACTGGCCTTGACCTCTGGGTGGCCCCAGGGGGCAGTCAGGCTGCCGGGGCCCTGTAGGCACAGGGCCTGTGGTCTGCTCTTGCCAGGTCTCAGCTCCACACTGACTCCCAGGCTGCCTCAGCCTGGTTGTAACCTCCAGCCTCAGTCTCCCCGACCTGTGCAAGCGTCCTGGGCCCCACAAGCCCCAGGCTCACCTGAGGGGGAACCTCTCTCCGGGGTCTTGGCCCAGGTGGAAGATGAGGGGCAGCTTCGTGTGCTCCTCCTGTGAGTGGGTGGTGACCCCTGAGACATTCTGCCCGGGACAGAAATCAATGCCCTGAAATGAAAGGTGGGGGGGTGCAAGTGAATGCTCGATCTATGGGGCTCCTTGAGGCGGAGCAGGTCACAGGACGGCAGCAGCCGGCGAGCCCAGCAGGAACCGCAGACGGAGCCTTCTCACACCCGGCCCAGAGCTGCACCACCTGCCCTGAGCACCGTCCCCTAGGGTTTCAGCACTTTTCTGTGGGGAGGGGTGAGTCTCTTTAAAATACTTTAGTCCACATTCTACCTTTTTTTTTTTTTTTTTTACATTCTAATTTCTAGAACAAAGCTTCTCAGGTCCACCCTGTGAGCCTTGTAGTGATGAGGTACATGGCGACCAGCATTCGTCCGAGACCCCTTGGCTGGCTAAGGAGGAAGGACTACGGACCTGAAGCCAGAGGAAATACAGGTGATCCCAACGCCCGCCTTTAACAGGAGTTGGAGCATCTGTTCCACCAGGCTTAGGGTCCAGCCCTGCTCCATGCCCTCCGGGCGGCCTCTGCCCTTGGGTTCAGCCTTTGATGCTCGTGTGAGATGGGGTTCCTGTGCCAGTGAGGCCCCCAGGCTAGAAGATGCCCCCCGGGGCTCCCTGACTTAGTTCAGGGAACTGCCTGCTGCTATCCTGGGTGAGTCAGGTGAGGCTAGGGCAACCCTCCGGAAGGACTGGGACCCCAGGGCCCCATAAACAGCTGGACAGAGGTCTCCAGCCACCACTGGACATCGTTTACAGGATCTGGAATGGAGCCCTGACTGGGCACGTTAATCCTGACCAGGGCTGGGGACACAGTGGTGCTCCCTGCTCCTTCTGACAGGCTATCCTCCCAATACCCATGTGTCTCTCCTGGCCAGCCAGTCAGCAAGTATTCTGCTGTTCAGTAAAGCAGGAGCCGAGGAGCCTGGGAAATTCCATTGTCTGCACCAAGCTATAGACCCCAAAGTCCGTCTAAGCTGCTGAGGGCGGCGAGAATGGACACCCAGGTGGTTCCCAAGTGGGTGACTCTCTGACCTTCTGGGAGCAGCCCAGCTGGAGAACAAAACAGATTTAATGGTGGGAGAAACAACTACGTTCAGCGTAAAAAAGATGAGCGGTTAATGGAGAAGAATCCAAGTCTAGATAGAAGACACAAATTATAATTTGGATGCAAATCAAATAAGCTATTTAATTAAGAGCCCACTAATTAGCACTGGATTTTTCTCTTACGACTGCTCATAGGAGGGAGGCCTTGCCCCAGGGGCATTGCAGCTGAGCGCCACCACCGCAGCCCAGCCAGGCAGAGAGGGGTGCGGAGAGGCCCGCCCAGCACAGCGCTGGCTTCTGGAGGGCAGGGTAGAAGGAGGGAGAGAGGGAGCAGAGTTGTGCCCTTGAGCTGACTTTGTGGGTTTAGTCCATAAATGCAGAAAGTCACGTGGACACACAGACCCTCCTTCCTGCCTCAACCCCTAGGCATCAGACACCCTACAAGGGGAAGTCAGGGACTTGGTGGGGACAGGCATGGCACAGCCCTTCTCCTCCCTCAGTCTGGCACCCAGTACCTGACCCAGGACACCCTCAGGTGGCTCCCAGGATACCAGGCCAGGGGCACGGAGCCCTCCCCAAGAGGCTCCATGGGGCTGAGACCTCTCACCTGTTTGAACTCCTCCCAGGAATTAGTCCAGGTCCAGAAGTGGGCCTTGTACTGGCCGAGCGTCACTGCCATCAGCGTGTTGCCGCGGTAATAGAATATCGGCCTGTTGGGGGACCGGCAGGGTCAGGAGAAACGGTCCCTGGGCTTCAGGGGAGGTCCCCCGGCAGGCCCATGATCCTTGGTTCTGGGGAGGCTGGCAGCAGAGTGAGGGAGTGGTGCCTGGGCTTGGCAGGTGACCTGGCAGGGAGGGCCATGGTGGCCGGCACCTCCCCAATCCCTGACCCTGCGGTAACAAGCTCTCATGGCAGGTTTTAAGACAGAAAAAAGGGAGCAAGCTGTCTGCTCCCAGCTGTAAACCTGCTCCAGCTATGCTGTTCACACTTTAGAAACTGCACTTGTTCACAGCACCCAGGAGAACTGATTTTGTTTGAGCACAACAGTAGTTGGTCTTGAGCTGGAGAAAATGACTGGACAGCGCCCGGGAGGAGCTGGACATGAGCAGAGGGTGGTGAGGGACACCGTGGGGAGGAGCAAGGCCTCTTGGCCCCACCACGCATCTCACGCCCAAGTCTCCTGTATCTCACCTCCCTCTGGGCAAGGATATCTACCTATCTGTCAGGCGGCCCTGCAGCATGGCGGGCAGGAGGTCCAGGCCATCGATGGCCCTGTCCCTGGGCGGCTCCAGGCCTGCGAGGGACAGGCTGGTGGTGAAG
>NW_011494764.1:4596501-4602045 GCF_000754665.1 Bison bison bison | reverse complement strand
GTTACATCCCACATGGAGAACAGAGGCAGTCCCTGACCGATGACACATACGTGTGCCCTGGTGAGCACAGGGAGATGGCCAGGAGGGGACACAGCCTTCTTGCCCCAGGATGACCACAGGCCTGGCACGAGGCCCGCTCTGACTCACCTGGCCGGCAGGGATGTGTCCGGGCCACCAGGCTATCGCAGGTTCCCGCATCCCACCTTCAAATGTGGTCTGCTTCCCGCACAGAAAGGGCCCGTTGCTGCCACCTGGGGAGACAGCTGCCCATCAGCCCATGTACCTGAGTGCCCAGGGTCACACACGCCCTGCCGGGCACTCGACCTTGTGACATGACTGTCCGCCTGGCTCCCTGCCCGGCCCTTCAGAGGTGCTGAGCACCAAGGCCACCTTGGAGACAAAGGACCAACCCTGGGGTTCAGGCCTCAAGTTCAAGGTCGGAATGCCTGGAGATGGCTGTGACCTAGAGCTGTGGTTGTAAGGCTGTGCCCCTGTGGACAGCGACCATAGATGCACAGAGCATGTAGACCGTTGGTGAGACGTGAAATGTGAGACAGTTAGAACCCCAAGCCTGGCAGGTGCTGGACCCTCAAACACCAGTGTGCATAAGCAGTTCCTGTGCGCTGGGCTCTAGGGGAGCAGACCCCGTCTTTCTGATATGCCCCACTCTGAGCAGGCGGTCCTTGAATCTCTGGGCAGAGGGCGGTCAGCCCGGCTCTGGCTAACAGTGCCCGTGACAGAGGGAGGGTTCCTGCCCCCTGGGGACCTGGGGGACAGGGAGATGAACACAGTAGTGCAACGTTCAGCAGCGACCCCATGGCTCATCCCTTCCCTGCAGCCCAAAGCCCACCTTGCTGGTTGGCACAGGGCCAGCAAGGGCCACTGGCCAGTGGCCGACAAGAGCTGTTCCTCGTGTTTCTCCAGCTGCAGGTGCGTACACAGGTCGTCACCGTACTGTCCTCCCCCTGCAGCTCCTTCTCGGCCAGTTGCTCTGGTCCTGTCGCTGAACATCCCCGGGCCCCTCTCTGCCCAGGACTCACAGCTGCAGGGTCTCCCAGGGCCTCCCCATGCAGGCCCAGCCCCGGAGGGTTTCCAGCTCCTTACAGAGCTGAATGACTCAGGCCCTCCTGGGGCCCCCAGCGTTTTTAGAGACACGTCACCACAGGGGTGTGAAACCCTTATGGGACCATGAAAAGCCAGGTATAACAACCTCCCTCCACGATTGGAAAAGCCTCAGATCTGAGCGGCCTGGAGTTCAGGGTTCTGAGCAGGCCTGCAGTGGGCCAGGAACTGAGGGGCCCCAAGTGGACCCCATCTGCTGGGGCACCTGCCTTGTCTGGGCGCAGAAATGAGGGCGGCACCATTGTCAGACGTGAAGAAAACAAAGGTGTTCTCTGCGATGCTCAGGTCCCGGAGGAGACGCAGGATCCTCCCGACGCTATCGTCCAGCTCACGGATGGCGTCCCCATACCTGCGGGAAGAATGGGGCGATCAGTGGGGGCCAGCGGCGTCAGGACCCAAGGGCGGTCAGAGTCTAACCTCAGGGATGGAGAGGAAGGGGCACGCGGGTCAGTCTCAGGTGGAATCAGGGTAGCGCCAAGCCCTCCGTCCACCCCCTGGAAGAGGCACAGATGCTTCATCACCCACAGCTGATGGTCACTTGTGACAGTGACTCTGCCCTGCAGGTGATCAGACATGGCTGACCACCCCCCTCGCCACTCCCGCCCCAGGGGTCCAGGTCTCTGGGGCAAAGGGCTCACCGCCCTCGCTGGCTGGTGCCCAGGAAAGGCTTGGAGGCGTAAACGGGCGCATGTGTAGCGTCGACAGCCCAGTAGAGAAAGAAGGGGCGGTGGGCTGCCTGCTGCCTCTGAATGAACTCCAGTGCCTCCTAAGGAGAAGGGATGACGGTCATCCCCACCGGAGACCACCCCACTCCCTGGCCCGGGGCCCACCCAGCACCATCATCCCTGCCCGAGACCACCCTACTCCCTGGCCCAGAGCCCACCCAGTCCCAATATCCCCACCCAAGACCATCCCACTCCCCAGCCCGGAGCCCACCCAGCCCTGTCGTCCTGCCCAAGACCACCCCCTCCCGGGCCCAGAGCCTGTGTGGCACTGGCAGCCGTCACCTGCAGATAGATCTGGGTGAGGTTCGCTTCTCCGGTCTTCAGGTTAATTGGAAATTCTTCATAAAATCTGAAAACAGTACAGACCCAAACAAAGATCAGCCTTCACTGCAGGGAAGCCCCCTCCCTTATCTCCTGGATAAGTCTCCCTTCCTCTCCTGGAGGAAGTCAGAGCCTGGAAGGTCCCAGGTCCTGGGGGACCAGGTCGGGGTGGGGCTGAGGCTGCGCCCCTGCCCAGCGGACAGGCAGGACTGGGAGAGGAAGGGGTGGGTCCCCGGGGCTGTGGAGGGCACAGGGCCTTTCTCTGGGGTGCAGGGGAGTGGTGCTGGGTGAGCTACCCAGCTCTGTGGTGCACTGACGTGTAATAAGCTCCAGCAAAATACAAATAATAAAAAGGAACAAAGAAAGGGAAGTTAACCCAAACCCCGCCCCGCAGCCGCCCGATGGTCAGAACAGGTGGTCCTGCAGCTGATGGCCCCTGGACAGTGGATTAGAATGAGGCTGATCATTTGGAACACAGACCCCTGGCCGCTTCAGGGGTCGGGCCTGAACCCTAGAAGCCGAGTAAAGCGTCTGGGGCTCTCAGCACATTTCCTGAGACTGTTAGAAGCCCCCTGAGGTGGGGCGCTTATCAGCCATGGCTTACAGGACAAGTCTGGGCGTGTGCAGGAGCTGGTGGAGTGGAGCTCAGGACTCAATACCTGCCGACCATCTCCTGATCCCGGTACACCGGAATGTTGGGCCTCGCCTTGTTGTCGTAAGGTCCAAAGTGACAGTTGGGGGATCCAAACCACTCATCGAATCCGTGCTTCAGGGGGTGGAACTGAGGTCGGTGGCCCAGGTGCCTGGAGACAGGAACCCAGGGCACTTCAGGGAGCTCCGCAGAGCAACCACCCTCGCCTTTGGAGAAAGGCTCAGGAGACGAGGTCCTGCCAGCCCAGGGTGCCCTGAGTCTGGCACCCGGAGGCCACAGCCCCTCCCTCCTTGGCCACCCAGGAACAGCAGAGGGGAGCACACCCTGGGGCTGCCTGGACCAGGTCTGGTGATTGTGCTCAATGCCTGGGCAGGAGCCAGTGGAGACAAGAGAACATGGTGAGATGCCTGCAGGGCGACAGCCCAGCTGTTTCCTGAGGCTGTGCTCGGACCCACCCCCTGGTCCCACCCAGGGGCCCCTTCCCACGTCGGGTCCTTCTGCCAGAGACTCTTGAGAAGGTATGGCTTAGGAAAGCAGCGTCCGGGCAAGGTGCCCCCACCCTGGGAAGTGGACAAGTCTTCTACAGTCACGTCTGCAGGGTCGCTGGCACAGGCCGACCCCAGGTGACCATGAGCTCACCGCGCTGCTTGGTCACTCGGCCAGGATGGATGTGGCCAGGGCACCAGGGCAGGACAGAGCCAGAGCTGAGCTGGCCAGCAGCGGAGTCTGGGTGCCTATAAGCAAACCTCTCGGTCCCCCACTGTGGGTCCTGACCCACTCTGCCTCTGAGGGATGGCTGCCGGCCTCTGCAGCCCTTGTGTGGAGCAGGGTAGGGGACACCGCACCGGCTCTGCCCTGAGCTCTCTTTAGAGGTGCTTCCTCTCTGGGCCGCAGCTACACAGCAGGGCTGGGCCTGAGTCCTTCAGCCCAAACGGCCTTCACGGAACAGAAACACCCATGAAGGTCCAGCTCGTGTGAAGCTGTTGATTCAAAGAGCTGGTCCCAGAGTAGCTGTGGGGTCAGCACTGTCTGCAGGTCTCAGAGCCCATCCTAATCCTGGCCAGGGCCATCCTGACCCCAGCCCGTCCACCTCCCTGAGTCCACGCCGGCTGCTTCTCTAGGCCCTGCCATGCCCTTTCCTGCCCAGAGCCCCCCTGCCTCCAGAGCTCATGGGGACAGGTTCCCCCTCCAGCTGGGGCAGCCCGGAGTCACTGACCATGAACAGAAGACTGCTGGACCAGGTTGGAGCTGCCAGGCTGGGCAGGGAGCACCAGTCATCACAGGCACTCCCTCTCTGTGGGTACAGCCCTGGCGCAGCCCAGCCACTGTCTCCCCGGGCCTTCCCGTCTCTGCCAGAGCCATGCAGGCTTCTACAACCCTCGTGCCCTCTTCGGCTTCGCGCTGCAGCCACCACCCTCTCCCAGCTCGTCAACTCAGCAGGACGGCTTCCGCCTGGTCTCAGGAGTGAGGAAGTGCTCCTGAAGCCTCCAGACTCCCCGACTCGCTGAGTCTCCTCTCCTGGCTTCTGCAGATCCCCCTGCCGCCACAACAACCAGGTGGAGCAGGGGCCCCCAAGAGGTACAGATGAGGTGCTTGAGAAGGTGCGTGCCAGGGGGCTGAAGGGGAGAGGGTCTGAAGCACAGCAGCAGCAAAGGAGACACAGTCAGGTTTGGAAAAGCAAGGGAGGCTTCCTGTAGATAGACAGGCCTGGTCTCTGAGGGGTCCAACGATCAGGAGAGGGAAGAGAGGACATCCGACCTCTGCATCAACCTCCAGGGCCATGCATGGGGGTGTCCCCGGGGAGCAGGAGAGGAGACACCTCACAGCCCTCTAATCATCACCCCGATGACCCAACCACATGACCTTCCACCCCTGCCTGCTTCCAGGTTTCACCATGAGACAGAGCCTCCTGACGTGTCCTCCGTGATGGCATGTGTGTGCAATAATGGGGCTGCTTTGGTGGTGCTGTGCAGCCAACACCCCAGCCTTGTCACAGAGTTGGCTGGCGGGGTGTGGGACTCACCACTTGCCCACGATCTTGCTGGCGTAGCCAGCTCCCTTCAGCAGTGCCGGCAGCAGGAGCTCCGAGTCCGGGATGCCCCCCACTATCTCCTGTGGAGTGTAGGCTGCAGAGCAACACAGCCCGTGAGCTGCTCGCAAGGGAGGCCACGCACCGTGAGGATCGAGGGGCAGAGCCCTGGTGGGGGTGGCACCGCCCGGGCACTTTTTGGGTCTTCCAGCTATACCTCACTGTCAGCACTGTTACCGGGGTAGGACGGGCAAATGTGCCCCCCGAGGGGGGTCTGGACCTCAGGAGAGGGCCCACCCCGGGGTCTCTGGAACACACCCTCCTCCAAGGACCATGGGAAACCCCACCAGGTCAGGGAGCCCGCCCTGGAGCCTACCGTTCCTGGCGTGCCCATTGGTGGTATAGAAGCCGCTGCGGACGGGCAGACGTCCGGTGAGCAGAGCTGCCCTGGCTACACAGAAGGGACACGACAGAAACATGTGTCACACGTCCAGCCTGAGGCTGGCCCTGCAGTACCTGAGTCCCGGAAGCCCCTAGAGAGCCGGGTGGGCGCACAGCCTCCCGCCTCATGCTCTCCAGCTCCTGGGACAGCCTGTGGGTCATGGCCAGCCCCACCAGGATTACTTCTCATCCTGAGATCAGAGATTCTCCTCACCTGTAGGGCCCCCACACCTCTGGCTGACAACCACTTCCCC
>NW_011494764.1:4590402-4596401 GCF_000754665.1 Bison bison bison | reverse complement strand
CCCCCCCCCCCCCCCCCCCCCCCCCCCCCCCCCCCCCCCCCCCCCCCCCCCCCCCCCCCCCCCCCCCCCCCCCCCCCCCCCCCCCCCCCCCCCCCCCCGCCCCCCCCGGACGGAGCCGCTGAACTCAGCTCCGTGAATGAACAGCTGCTGCCAAGGTCCCCACAGGCTCCAAGCCCTTGGTGACCTCTGACAGCTCTGGTGGCCCCATGTTCGCCAGAGGGTGGATCCTGGGAGCTCCCCAGCATCAGGGTTCGATGGACACCTGAGTCGAGGCTGCCCCTCCACACCCCCGCCCCGTCCCATGCCTGCCCCCTGTATCCCACCTCCCGGTCTGCAGGTCCCCCCACCCTGCCTCACTTCACTGCTGTCTCCCTGTTCCATGTGTGCCCCCTGCTCCCACGCCCCAGTGGCCTGAGCCGGCCCTGACTTACATGGGGAGCACAGGGGGTTGGCCGTGTAGAAGTTCGGGAAGAGCATCCCCTCCACGGCCATCCGGTCCAAATTCGGGGTCTCTCTGGAAGGTTCTCCATACACCCCCAGGTCGCCCCACCCCATCTGCAGGAAGGAGCATGTGGAGGTCGGGTGAGAACACAGCCAGAGCCGCTCCTGGTACCCCAAGTACGGCCAGGACACAGTCTGCCGCTTCCCCGGTGCAGATGCCAGCCCACGTGCTCACAGGGCACCAGCATCAAGACTCCTCTGTCCTCCACACAGACACAGAGGCCATCCTACTCCATGGGGCAAACTCAGATTTGAAAACAGCGGTGAGGGCCCACAAAGCCAACCCAGTGAGGCCCCGAGACCCGCAGTCCCTCCTGAGCTTGCCACCTGGAGAACCGAGCCGGCCGGCACCCAGACACGGGTGCAGTCCACAGCAGCAGGACTCCCAACAGCCCTAAGAAAACACCCGAGTCCATCACTGATCAACAGTGGACAGAATGTGGGCTGTCCACCTAGTACCGGGGTGAACAGAGGCCCCTCGCAAGCTTCTTTCCATTCAGAACCTGTGAACGTAACTGTATCTGGAACACAAATGTATCAGCCTGCCTGCACCTGTGCAGAAGGCAACCGGACCCCGGCCCGTGGTTCCCCTCCTGCCCTCCACCTTGCTTTCCTTAGTGGGACGTTCAGGGCTTCTGGGCAGTACAGGTGCCACACGTGGCTATGAGGAATGATCACGTGCGCGCGCATGTATGTGTCCACGTCGATACATTTGGGAGGAGGCCCTGGAGATTCAGGATACTGTGGGGACCCAGAGCTGGTGTTTGTACAGCTCGGCCTCACACCTCCCAGGAGTCATGGGGGCCTCCTTAGTCCTGTTTTACGAGTAAAGAACAGAGACACACACGGCGCTAGGGTCCAGGTGGGCAAGAGGGAGCTCTGTGCCCCGGCCCACAAGCCACAGAGAACAGAGGTGAGCCAGAACCACTGAAAAAAGCTACTCAGCATCTTCTAAGAACTTCCATGAGCTGATACCTACTGGGCCTGCACTGGGTCTGAGGACCTGCGGGGGGGCACCCCCAGGCCTGATGACCGTAGGGGTGAGGCCGGGTGAGGACACAGCACTGTTGGGGGCCTGAAGCCTGTCTGGTCTGGAGAGCCGTGTTCCCCACTAATGCTCAAGTTGCTTTGAGTCTGTTTTCTAACATTCACTGACCAGGACAGAGGTCTCCCCAACTTCTCTGGGCTTCAGCTGCCAGAGTCACAGGAGGAGATGACACAGGAGAGGTGGGGGCACCAGGGTCTTTTGGCCTACTGTTCCTGGTTCCTGGGGCCCACCCTGGGCACCCAGGTGGACAGTCCCCCGGTCAGCCCCCTTGAGTAAGATGTGCCCAGCATTGGTCCCCCTCCACCACTCAAAGAATGCAAGAGAGACCAGGAAGCCACCCGCTAGGCCTGTCACCCAGCAGCCCCAGTAACAAGCAAAGAGAAACACTTGGTGTGGGCACAGGTTTTGTTTTGTTGCTTTAGCTGAGCAGGGCCTTAGTTGCTGTACATGGGACCTTCCATCTTTGTTGCAGAATTCGAACTCTTAAAAAAAAAAAAACTATTTATTTGGCTGTGCCAGGTCTTAGTTGCCGCACCCAGGATCTTCAGTCTTCACTGTGGCATGTGAACTCTTAGTTGCGGCAAGTGGGATCTAGTTCTCTGACCAGAGATTGAGCCCCAGGCCTCCTGCATTGGTAGTGCAGAATCTTAGCCACTGGACCACCAGGGAAGTTTCCAGGTTTTTTTTTAGCTCCATAAATCCAGGAAACGACCATCTCAACAAGCCTGCAGCGTCAGTCTTTCCTAATGAACCGTCACCTTGGGGAGAAGAGAGGCAGAAGTGGGAGAGGCTAAGGGCTCAGCTTGATTCAGCCTCGATGATTTAAGTACTTAAACAGCCTTCCTGCCTGGGAACCTCAGCTCTGAGAAGGCTGACCCTGACACAGCAAGCATTTCCAAGACCCACGTATTGGTTATGAAGCAAAGTTTCCTAACCAGCCATCAGACGGGCTCCCAAAGAGAGGAGCTTTGGGGCCCCTTCGGGAGCCAAGGTGTCTGAACAGCTGTGACTGAACTGAAACACATTCTATCTCACCTCTGAGAGGAGCCACTACATATTGGTGGCTCTGCGATCTTTTCTAGCTTATCTGAATGTTGTTAGCTTTTTGTAATAAAGAATTAGGGATTCCCTGGTAGCTCAGCTGGTAAAGGATCCGCCTGCAATGCAGGAGATCCTGGTTTGATTCCTGGGTTGGGAAGATCCACAGAAGGGATAAGCTACCCATTCCAAAGAATTACTTTGATAATAAAAAATGTTGCATGAAATATATTTTACGTTTTTGTCTTATAGTAGATGTTTGAAATCTGAGGGTTTTACACACACAGAACCTTGCAATTCTGACAAGCCAGGAGCGTAGAGCAGCAATGTGAGGCTCATGGCCTCAGTCCAAAGACTACTGGGAGTCTTTGCTGGCCTTTTGGGGGAACTTTGAGATATTTTTACTCGCAACTCTTCTGACACTAAATGTGTGTGGGAACCTCCATTTCACTCATCCAAAATACATTCCTGGCTTTCTTGGGAAGGAGGATGAGGACCAAGTCATAAAGAAGCTGGGAACAGCTCGGTTTATCCCCAGACTTGGCTCACCAGAGTGACCATATCCCCAGACTTGGCTCACCAGAGTGACCAGGGTGACCTGGGGCCACACACATGCTCAACGGGGGACATTCCTCTGGTTCAGTTCTTTACCACCCCACAAAGACCAGACCTTTGGCCAGAAATCCCAGCAGAGGCAGAGCAGCCAGATCAAGGAACTCTGGTCCAGAAGGGCAAAGACAGCAGAAGGGACTTTCAGAACAGGCAGGCCGGAGTCTCAGTCAGCTCTGCACTCTTTTTCTGCTACCAACGCCCGGAGAATTGGAGGGCAACAGGTGAGCAGAGGTCCTGGAGATCTGGTCCTCACGTGGCCAGCACCACAGTTGGTCTGGGCTGCCGCTCAGACCTTCCTGCGCGGTGTGGGGCAGGGATGGGGCAGTGGAGGCACAGGGCAGAAAGGTCTTCTGGTCCGGCCCGCAAACGCCCACCTCACTTCAGCTTCACTCAAGAGCCACGCTGCGGACGGCAGAACCAGGCATGACCCCCACACCGCTGGCCGCCCTTCCCCTGCCCCCGACCCCGCGCCGAGCGCAGCAGCCCTCCCCGGAGCCCGGCTCGCGCGGACACTCACGTCGTCCATGAGCAAGAGCAGGATGTTGGGGGGCTGAAGGGCGCGCGCGACCCCCAGCTCCGCGGCGCTTAGCACCAGAAGCAGCCACCACCTGGTCGCCACAGCAACCGCCGCCATGGCAACCAGGCCAAGTGCCACGGACCCCGGAAGCTGCAGGAACCTGTCCGGCGAAGCAAGCTGTCCTTCCGGCCTGGCGATGGGGCGAGGCCATAATGTCTGAGTGACAGGAGGGGCGGGGTCAAGGCTCTTACACTAGAGTTGGGGGCGGGGGGTAGGGCGGGGTCAGGCCCACTGAATACCAGAAGAGGCGGGGCAAGGCCGGCTGAGTGACAGGAAAGGCGGGGTCGCGGCCGACTGAAAGACTGGCGAACGGGGCGGGGCCTGGCCGGCCTAGTGACCGGCGTCGTCGTCATGTGACGCGGCCGGTCGGGCTCCCAAGATGGCGGTGTGTGTAGCGGTGATCGCCAAGGAGGTGCGTATGCGGGCTGCAAGGCCCGTTCCACCGTCACCCTCTTTCTCCGCCTTCCCTCCTTCCCTGCCTCGGGGACTCCAGAGGGTGGGCTCCGGGACTTTGCCGAGCCTAGGTGGCCGGGGCGGGCCCGGGGTAGGCGCCGCGCAGACCTACACCTGCCGCTGCCGGAGCGTCACAGACCGGGTCCTCCTCTTCCGTCCCGGCCCCTGCTCCGCCCAGCCGTCGTCGGCGGGCTCTGTGGTTTCCTGCTCCGGAGTCTAGCCGTCCACTTCGGTCCGTCGTGCTCCACCGCGCGCTTCCACTGGCCGGGCCATCGCTTACCTTCCACCCCAGACGACTGACTCGCTTTTCTCCGCTCGGCAGCCACAAATGTACCGTGACACACCCGTGCCTAAAATCTCAACAGTGGCTTCTCATTGGAATCACGTCTGAATAACCTTCCTCCCATACCAGTGACATCCTCCACTCCAGCCGACGGAATTACTTGCAGCTCCCCTGCCAGGCTGTGCTCTCTCACTGGGCCTTTGGACCTGAAACCCCACCCTGCCCTCCTCCACTCGCGTTCCCTCCACTGGCCACCATAGATTTCACTTTCTCTAGAAAGCTCTTTCTAAATCCTACGATTGAGCTGCGTGGCCATCCACCCGCCACAGTATACTGCAGGGAACCTTGGTAGCCTCACAACCTTTTGTTAAGACAAGGTTTCTGAGGCAGTTCTCCCGTGAAGCTCTTGCTACGCTGGGTTCTGTGTTAGCACGTGCTGCGTTATTTGTCGGTGGGTTTGTGGACTGTCTCCTTCACCCGATGTCATCCCTATCAGTCAGGGTAGGGGCAGTGTTGTGCACACTATATTTGTGCAGCACCAGGCCTGTGGCAGCCTGGAAAGATGCTGTTTAAACTCCAGGGTCAGTTCAGTTCAGTGGCTCAGTCGTGTCCGACTCTTTGCGACCCCATGAATCGCAGCACGCCAGGCCTCCCCGTCCATCACCAACTCCCAGAGTTCACTCAAACTCACGTCCATCGAGTCCGTGATGCCATCCAGCCATCTCATCCTCTGTTGTCCCCTTCTCCTCCCACCCCCAATCCCTCCCAGCATCAGGGTCTTTTCCAATGAGTCAACTCTTCACATGAGGTGGCCAAAGTACTGGAGTTTCAGCTTCAGAAATCCCAGAGCTGATCTCCTTCAGAATGGACTGGTTGGATCTCCTTGCAGTCCAAGGGACTCTCAAGAGTCTTCTCCAACACCACAGTTCAAAAGCATCAATTCTTTGGCGTTCAGCTTTCTTCACAGTCCAACTCTTGCATCCACACATGACCACTGGAAAAACCATAGCCTTGACTAGATGGACCTTTGTTGGCAAAGTAATGTCTCTGCTCTTCAGTATGCTATCTAGGCTGGTCATAACTTTTCTTCCAAGGAGTAAGCGTCTTTTAATTTCATGGCTGCAGTCACCATCTGCAGCGATTTTGGAGCCCCCAAAAATAAAGTCTGATACTGTTTCCCCATCTATTTCCCATGAAGTGATGGGACCAGATGCCATGATCTTCATTTTCTGAATGTTGAGCTTTAAGCCAACTTTTTCACTCTCCTCTTTCACTTTGATCAAGAGGCTTTTGAGTTCCTCTTCACTTTCTGCCATAAGGGTGGTGTCATCTGCATATCTGAGGTTATTGATATTTCTCCCAACAATCTTGATTTCAGCTTGTGCTTCTTCCAGCCCAATGTTTCTTATGACATACGCTGCATAGAAGTTAAATAAGCAGGGTGACAATATACAGCCTTGACGTACTCTTTTTCCTATTTGGAACCA
>NW_011494764.1:4576323-4590302 GCF_000754665.1 Bison bison bison | reverse complement strand
TTGATCAAGAGGCTTTTGAGTTCCTCTTCACTTTCTGCCATAAGGGTGGTGTCATCTGCATATCTGAGGTTATTGATATTTCTCCTGGCAATCTTGATTCCATCTTGTGCTTCTTCCAGCCCAGCGTTTCTCATGATGCACTCTGCATAGAAGTTAAATAAGCAGGGTGACAATATACAGCCTTGACGTACTCTTTTTCCTATTTGGAACCAGTCTGTTGCTCCATGTCCAGTTTTAACTCCAGGGTCAGGTTGCTCCAAAATGGCTCTGCAGAGATGGAGGTCTGAGCTGACCCTTGAAGGATCTAGAATGAGTCTGCCAGCGCCTCTGCCCAGGTGACAATTGCAGGAGTTGGCATGTTGGGAAACAGCCAGTATCATGGGGTTAGGAGAAGGGCACCCACTAGGGTGGGGCCTTGTTTTCTGGGCCAGTGCACCCAGGGTGGATCCTTGTCACTTCAGCCACCATCATCCTTTTCTTGCAGAATTATCCTCTTTACATCCGCAGCATCCCCACGGAGAATGAGCTCAAGTTCCACTACATGGTGCACACATCCCTGGACGTGGTGGATGAGAAGATTTCTGCCATGGGGAAGGCCCTTGTGGACCAGAGGGAGCTCTACCTGGGCCTGCTCTATCCTACAGAAGACTACAAGGTGTATCCTTGTGTCTGTCAGCAACTTCAAGTCTGAGGATTTTCTGCAGTCTCAGAGTGCACTGTAGCATCAGGTCCCTTTGAAAAGCATCTTATAACGTCACTTGGAAAGGAAAAAAGATGTGGGCTTTTGATCAATGGGGAATTAGAGCAGCTTGAGACCAATTATGACCTCATACCCCTTTTCCTTCAGTTAGGAGGATGATGTGGGAACAGCCAGGCTTGAGTTGCCTGGAGAATTGTGACAGTCCTCACTTGTCCCTGGGGTTTGTGGAGGGACTGGGGACTCTCTAGCATCATGCCTGCAAGGATGCCTTCCTGTGCCGTCCCAGCAGGGCCACCACCTCCTGAGCCAGGGGTCTTCGTTCACTAATCTCTTTTTTAGGCTCAGCCCCACCTGTCACTGTAAGATCTTGACCAGTCCTCAGGACATATTATTCCAAAACCCATGGAGTTCAAAGACATTCCAACAAATATTTCATAGTAATGACCTTGCCCAGTGTCACTGCCTGGGAGCCACTGGTCCACAAGACAAAGTAGCCTTTTGAGGTGTGGGTACCTTAGGCTGACTGCACCTCGTTTGTGCAACCTCTGGTTTTGCAGTTAACTCTCTGGGGCCAGGAATTGGTGCAGAGAGAGGGTGAGGTGCCCCAGGGTTTGGGCAGGTTGCCCCAGGACTTGAGTTGTGACAGGCCTTAGTTGCCTGCCCTCTGCTCCTCCAGCAAACACCGGAAGCTGTATAAGGAAGTGTCAGGTCACACCTGGCGTGGCCCTGTGACCTCCTGGCACTGCAAGACAGGCTCAGCCCAGGGCTGGTGCTGTGATGCAGGTTGTCATGCACCTCCAGAGCAGCTGAGGAGCTGGGAGACATATGCAGATGGCCCTGCACTCACAGACTCTGCAGTGATGAGTCCCTGTGTTAAGAGCGAATTCCCTAACCAGCTGTGCAGATACGGCTACGTGACCAACTCCAAGGTGAAGTTTGTCATGGTGGTGGATTCCTCCAACACGGCGCTCAGAGACAACGAGATCCGCAGTGTGAGTGTGGGGACTAGTGACTTGATTTTCCCTGTTTCTTTAGAAATGCTGAGAAGCCCCCAACGTGGCAGCAGCTGTGCATCCATGTGAAGTAAACATGTTGCTTCTTGTTTCAGATGTTCCGGAAGCTGCACAACTCCTACACAGACGTGATGTGCAACCCCTTCTATAACCCGGGGGATCGCATTCAGTCCAGGTGGGCGTGGCACCTTCTCTGGTAACCCCTGACCTGCTGAGAGGCAGCAGTTCTGAGAGGGATGGAGAGAGGGAAGGCCTTTTTAAGCAACAGGCACTGTGCCTCTAAGGCAGCTGTTCTGAAATGGCAGAACCCTGTTTTTCCAAACAGGGTTTGGAAATGCTTACAAGGATCTCCAACATGTGAAA
Source organism: Bison bison bison (assembly GCF_000754665.1). Lineage (NCBI taxonomy): Eukaryota > Metazoa > Chordata > Mammalia > Artiodactyla > Bovidae > Bison > Bison bison. Next base: position 4,588,226 of record NW_011494764.1, on the reverse strand, counting down.
CGGAAGGGGAGTTGGGGAGCAGGGTGGGGGCAGAGCTTGTCCATCTGGTCTTCCAGGTGCGCCCAGCAGGTACTGGGGCACCTCCCCAGATCCCAGTGAGGGCCCAGGCATATGGACAGGAGCCTTCTGGCAGAAAAGGTTCTCTTGCCAGTGCTGATTTTGTCTTTGACATTGAACTTGGATGATTAGAAAATTAGATTACAGATATCTTCCAAATAGCCTTCAGTTAAACACAGACAAAACACTGGAATGTCAAAAAAGATGTTTCCCAAAGAACTGTTCATACGTATGTGCTCCAGAACTGCTCCTGGGAATTCCCTGCGTTCCCAACAGGTGACTCCAGCTAGACCCTTCCTGTGGCACCTCCCCTCAGTGGTGACACGGTGTCTTGGGTCATCCGGGTTCCCACCCCTGACTGGAGACCCAGCCAGGGCAGCTCTGTGGAAAGTCGCGCAGGAGTGAAGCAGGAGACTCAGATTCTCACCACCCAGTGTGGGAGGATGCACACGTGGGCCTCAGCCAGCTTCACTTACCCGGACCTGGGAGACTGACGTCTCTGCCAGCCGGGGATGGAGGGTGGGCGTAGGTCTGCCTCTTTGATTGGTCCATTTTTCTCTCCAGGGCCTTCGATGGCATGGTGACCTCCATGATGATCCAGGTCTGCTGAGCAGAGCTCTGCAGCCCCTGGCTGGAAAGAAGGGTTCTGTACATAACCGCATTGTCCAAATGTCTGTTCATCTCACTTGCCTCTCCTGGGGGTTGCTGGGGGCAGGGCCTCATGCTCGGGGCATGTTGACTAAAGGTCTTGTGAGATCAGCTTTGGGTTTTTCCTTCTGAGACAGCAGAGGCTTGAATTAAAGAGAGTTTAGGGACTCCCCTACTGGTCCAGTGATTAGGACTCTGAGCTTCCACTGCAGGAAGCCCAGGTTTGATCCCTGGTGGGGGAACTAAGATCCTGCAATCTATGTACTACACCCCAAAAAAGAGTTTATGTGGAACTTTACAGGGGACAGAGCTGATCAGGGACCAGATGGAATAGGAACTCTTGTCCCCACTAGGCACGAAGGGGCAAGGAAAGCCTGGTGGCAAGAGCTCCTGGAGCTTGGAGCCCTGAAGAGGCTGCGAAGGGAGGGGCAGAAGACCTGTAGACCGGCCACCCTGCTGCATCAATGCCGTGGCTGCACCCCCCAGTGACTGAGAAGGTGGGCTTGTCTGGAGGGGTCAGCCTCCTGTGCCCAGAGCCCAATTAGAGGGGCACGTGGGATGGCCTGCACACCTTCCCCTGGGGGTGGGGCTTGCCCTTTTTGGTTTTGCTCCACCCTGGAAGGCTGCCTTCCAGAGACCGTGTAGCTAGCATCTCATCAACTGCTGGTGGGCATCAAATGAGCAAACTCTGAGAGTCCCCTTCTGCCTCCTCAGTCACTCTGGAGGGGGTTTTTGGCCAGGAGAAGGGTGGTTTAGACTCATTGGGAGTGGGAAAGCTGTGATCTGTGAGTGTTGGCAGCCCAGGGCTAGATCTGGGGTGCATTCTTCTCCGCTTATCTTTGGGTTTACTAGCACAGATGAGATTTTTTTATAATTACAGAAATAAAAAAAATTAGCTCAGAGTGTGTGTGAAAGACACAAGTCCCAGGTCACCGCCCCCCCCACCCTCCACACACACATACACACACACACACAAAGGTGGGATCATAGGACCTAGACGAGGGCCGAGAAGTGTGATCAGCAGGTATGGGGCTGATGCAGCCATCTTCATGTGGGCTTTCTCCCCAGTCCATCGTCAGAACTCTGGTTGAGCTGTTACTAGTAATCTTTCCTGCCTGAGGAAATGACCGAAGCAGGGATTGCAGTTTGCTAAGCCGACATCCATTTTGTCTTGTTTCTTTACTAATAGGTCCCCAGTGTTATTGGGGACAATTGGTCAGACAAAATATACTTCCTGTCCTCACACAGGTAGGTCATTGTGGCATGTAAGTGGATGGTGTTGGGAGGCACTTGCAGGAAAGATACTTAAAAGAGGGATTTAGCTGGCAGTACCTTCACTTTTCCTCTTCTATCCTGGAACTGGATGTGATGGCTGAAGCTTAGGAAACTATCTTGAGAGCATGCAGACAAGATTCATCCTCTAAAGATGGGGAGCAGAAAACTAGGCAGTGTCTGGGTCTTTGCTGACATATCAGTCCTGAATGTTCAGCATTTTTTTTTAATTAAAAAATAAAACCCCTATCTTGTTGAAGCTACTGCTGTTTGGGTTTTTCTTTGGGTGGAGCCAGATCAACCCATAAATTGCTTTCTATTTATGGGTTTTCACATGCATTTCCATTTTCAGCCTGAGAAAATAAGGGTTAGAAGTAATGTGCTTGCCTTTGCCAGCAGAACTCTCAGATAGCACTTTAACCTTAACTTCTTTTTTCTTTGTACCATGAGGCTGGCCTCAACAGAGCCCGCCTGCCTGTTCGTCCCCACCTGCCCCAGGCCCATCCTTCCTCCAGGGGCTGAGCCCTGTCAGATGCAGCCCCTACTCAGCCCTTGGCTGTTGCACCAGTGATTTCTGTTGAAGTTGGTCTTTCCTCCCCATCAGGAGTCCTTCTCCCTTCTGTGCCAGGCCAGATGGACCAAGAGGATGCTGCGTGTCTTGGCTTCCTCTGGGCACAGCTAAGGAAGTGTGGGTCGGAGCCCTGGCCGCCCATGTGGGCTGCTCAGACGTGAAATCCAAGGGAAAGGAGGGCCTCCCGGATCCATTCTCCTTGAAGTGGCCATACAGAAGGGATTAAGAAGGTACTTCTGAAAAGGGACCAGTTCCTTGGGGTAGATGGCTTGTCAGCAGGTACTTACAGAAAAGTAACATGCAGGGACTTCCCTGGTCATCCCAGTGGCTAAGGCTCCACACTCCCACTGCAGGGGGCTGAGGTTCAATACCTGGTCAGGGAGCTAGATCCCACACACTGCAACTGAGAGTTGGTGATAACTAAAGATCCTGCAAGTTGCAACTAACAGATCCCACATGCCACAACTGAGACCCAGCACAGCCAAAGAAATACACGTTTTCTAAAAAAAAAAGCAATGTGCACAGTGATAGTGTGTAGCCTGCTTGCCAAGGAGGGTACTGACCTCAAGTGTGGAGCAGCAGGAGCGGGTGCTTCACAAAGTTCAGCTCCAGAGTGTGGTGCAGGCAGCCTGTCTCTCCTGCAGCCCCCTAAGTGCACATGGTCCTGGCAAGGGCCTTGCCACTCAGCCCCTCCCACCCATCTCCAGGAGTGGGTAGTGGTGTGTATGTGTGAGCATGCTGGTGCGTGTGTAGAAATAGAATCTAATTCTCTCACACGGTTCTGGGGGGCAGAGTCAGAAACCTAGGGGTCAGCAGGGCTGGTTCATCCTGGAGGCTCTGCTGCTAAGTCGCTTCAGTCGTGTCGGACTCTGTGCGACCCCATAGACAGCAGCCCACCAGGCTCCCCCGTCCCTGGGATTCTCAAGGCAAGAACACTGGAGTGGGTTGCCATTTCCTTCTCCAATGCATGAAAGTGAAAAGTGAAAGGGAAGTCGCTCAGTCATGTCTGACTCTCAGCGACCCCGTGAACTGCAACCTACCGGGCTCCTGCGTCCATGGGATTTTCCAGGCAAGAGTACTGGAGTGGGGTGCCATTGCCTTCTCCAGAGGCTCTGAGGGAGGGTCTTTTCAGCCTCTCAAGCTTCTGATGATGGCCAGCAGTCATCATGGCTCCTTGGTTTATGGACACATCACTGCAACTTCTGCTGTCTCCACATTGCTTTCTCCGTGTGTCTCATACCCAGTTTGTGTCACTGGGTTTAGGGCCACCCAGCTGATGCTTAGTTGCATCTGCAAAGACCCCTTTTCCAAATAAGATCACATCTACAAGCACCAGAGATTACAGTGCAGACATATGTGGGGGGAGGTTTGTCATTCACTCCTCTATAAGGACCATTGCTGACCCCAGATCAGCAGGGGAATGTCAACCTGGCCTGATGGACAGGTGGATGGAGAGTAGAGGCCTACTGGCCCTCCCGAGAGAATGCTATCTTCACTGGTGCTGTAAAGACACCAGGGACTGGGGACCTTTGGGGCTTGGAGCCCCAGAGCAGCTGTGTTCGAAACTTGAGGAGCTGATAACTGAAAGATTACAAGGCAAAGAGGGTTGCTTTAGAGAAGCCCACGGAGAGGTTTTTTAGTTACTTAAGGCCGTGACCGAGTGTGTCTGCAGCCCAGACCCACAGCTTCCTTCCTCAGCTCTGAGCTGAGCGTAATCAGTGCACACTGCCCCTTCAGGGAGAGAGTGGGGCATCTGTCTGGGGGTGGGGGTGGTGGTGCAGGGCACAGGCAGGGGCCCAGCATGGAAACCTCTGTATTCAGGTCTCACCAGGGCTGGGCCTGTGCCAGGTGTACCATCCCTCTGCCCCTCGTCATGGGGCGAGCACGTGTCCAGAGGCCACCAGACCTGGGGTGAAGACACACGATAGCTTGCCCCTATGGTGTGAGGAGGCTGCCCGTTGGCTGTTAGCGTGTGTCTCAAGAGTGAGACACCCATCAACTGCTTTCTCTGCACCTGAGGAAACAACGTCCAAGTGAGGCGAATTAAAGGGGACACTCTTGCCATGTGCTTTTAAAAAATATTCAAGTTTAATAATTTATGCTTTACCAATAAGATACATATTTCTACTTTTCTATAAAAGGCGTTAGTGGAACATCCCTGATTAAGTCAAGCCAGCGCTGACCCCGTGGTGCCCGGACCTCACCTGCCCACAGCTTCGTCCCATGCCCTCCAGAGCCCGGACTGGCATCCGCGCCAGGCCCACCCTGTGCCCCGCTCCGTGCACGGTGGCCTCGGTGGGGTCCGGCAGTCCTCCAGAGGAATGAAGGGGGCGGGGAAGTTATTCTTAGGAGCACCGCTGTTGATTCCTGACCCAGCGGCAAACCCCACTCTCAAAATCCGGTCCTCACTTCAATATGGAGAAAACCACGGTGAGAATCTTCCGCGTCCCCTGCAGGAAGGAGAATGGGAGGTGAGCGGCCTCCAGAGCTCCGCCCACCGAGCCCCGCCCCGCCCCAGTAGGTTACCGCCCTCCCAGGGCCCCGCCCACCGGCTCCGCCCTCGTGGCCTGAAACGGGCCCCGCCTTGAAGGCCGCTGTAGGGGAAGGATCCCACTCTGGCGCCTGGGTGTCCCCGAAGGCCCCCGCGGTCCGTGGAACTGATCCCTGGTAAATTGGTCCTTTTGGGCAGCACCTGGAAACAAAGGCCAAGTCCGCCTAAGACCTCTGTTCTCATATCCTCCTCCCCACCCCTAGCCGAGAGGAAGGCTAAAGCTGCCTTCCTGGGTTTCCCTGCTGAAGGCTCTTAAGCAGGTGAACATAGGCCCCAGGGCATGAGGCTGCCTGAGGCATCAGACCCTAGCCTGGTCCCAGTCCTCTCAAGATCTCCACTTAGGCCACAACAGTACAGCCACAGCCTCAGTCAAGCCAGTATCTCCCCCGCAGGTGGGGTCTGGATCAGGAAGGAAGCCTCCCCCAGCAGTCTAGCTGATGTGCCCAAACACCAGAGACTGGCAAAGGGCCAGGCTGGGGCAGCTGTGTGTCCTTGCCACTCGCCCTACCCCCACCCCCTCGCCTTGCAGTGACACACACCTTGATGACCCGGCCTCGAAAGATGCTCTTGTCCAGCTCCACGGCGGCCTGGGCCGAGCTCTCCGTGGCAAACTCTATGTAGGCATAGCTGGGATGGAGCAGGGGCCAGTGAGGGCAATGCTTACCCAGGCACAGCTGTTCTCCCCGGGCACCAGACCCTTCCTCGAGGTCCCCTCCCCAAGGCCCCACACTGACCCCTTGGGGTGTCCAGAGAACTTGTCACACAGGATGGTGACCCGGTGGATCTCCCCACAGTGGTTGAAATAGGCCTCCAGCTCCTGGGCCGTGCCCCCATAGTCCACCTGCCAGGCATGGGCCATGGTGGGGGGCCTCGTGCACTGGCCTCCCCCTCCCAGGGGCTCCTGCAGCACGTTTTCTTGGTAGAGAGGGGTTGATCGGGCCCCGGGGTGGGGGGTAGTAGCTTGGGCCTCTGTCCTCCACCCCTGTTGGAGGAGGGGACTGGATACCCAGAGGAACGCTCCCCAAGTTCACTGGCCTAGGCAGGGGTTGTGTGGCTTTTCCCAGTGGAATTCGTTGCCAGTGATTTGCTCACTGGGAGACTGCATGTGGAAACCCTGAATCCCAGGCTACAGTGGGTCTGACCACAAAGGGTCCACACTCCCTCTTGGGGATGCCCCCTCATCGGACCCCCAACCCAGGCCACAGTGGGTCTGACCACAGAGGGTCTCCGTTCCCTCTTGGGGATGCCCCTTCATCAGACACCCCTCCTGTTTCTCCCTTGCAGGCCTGTGTGGCTTTGGAGTCTGCCCCTGAAATGCGGCCCTTCACCCTTCCTTTAATCCTCTCAGCCAGGAGGGGGCTGCAGTTGCCTTCCTCCCCTCACTCACATTGCCCACGTAGATGGATCTGTGGTCAGCCTCTGCCTTCTCCAGGGGGCTGTCTGTGGAGAGAGGGGCTTCAGGACCAGGGGCTTGTCTTGGGCAGGGGGCTCCTGGCAGCTGCTAAGGGCAGGCGCCCCACCTGGGTGGCTCAGTCCTCACTCCTCTGAGAAGAGGTGCACCCGCATCTCTCGGGGGCTCTTGGGGAAGACCACCTCTTGGGGCTTATCCAGAAGGCCCCACTGCCAGGCTGGACCTCATGGAAACCCCGGCCTCTCCCTGGGAGTTTGCAGTCATCCCAATTTACCAGGAAAGGGGTGCTCAGAGCCATGCAACCGAGGACTCAGCCCCACGGCCCAGGACAGCAGTCAGCCTGGCCTGCCGGCTCCTACCTGTCTCGGGACTCAGTAGCTGCCTGGCCAGCAGGGCCCCGGCGGCTTCCTCTCCTTCATCCAGGTTCTGCACCCTGGGCGGCTCCGGCCCCTGGGCCTGCTCCATGGCCCACAGCTTCAGTTTGATGGCCTCCAGCTCCTGCCAGCACATGGCCCAGGCTGAGCCTCGAGGTGGGACGGCCCCCAGGCTTCCCTGGAGCAAGGACAGAGGGGATGGGCCTGCCTGTCCTCAGGTCATGCTGGGGCTCCCCGGAGGGGCGAGGGAAGCCGTGAGGACCTGGGCCTGCAGAAAGCCCCTTTTTGACACCCCAACACACAGAGGCCTCTCCAGCTTATGTGTGGCGGGTGTCCCTACACCCTCCTCCAGGCGGGGGACAGTGGCCTTCTAACCCCTAGAGGCAGAGCTGCAGCGGTCTATCCCCCGGCCCCAGGCACTGGGTTCTTCCGGTTCCCAAGATCCCACTGGCTTCCCCCAGGCGTTCTGCTCAGTGGTTACCTGGTCAGGCACTGGGCACTCAGCCAGGCCCTCCCTCTCCAAGAGAGACAGCAGGAAGCCGGCATCTTCCTCATTGTCTTCCTCAGCTTCCCCCGTCTCCTCCTCCTCCCCGCCAGCCCCCGGGTCCAGATGGGTCTTCTCGGCTGGGCTCCAGGCCCCCCAGCCCTGGGCCTCAGGGTCTGAGGAAGCCCTCTGGAGCCAGGCCTCAGTAGGGGGAGGGAAGAGCGTGCGGCTGAGGAAGGGCCACATGGCAGCAGGGGCAGGCCAGGCTTCCGGGCTCACTCCACGCCAGCACCTGCCCGCACCCTCCTGGGTTTTAAGCCTGCCCTCCCAGGCCAGGTGTTCTCACTAGAGGCTTCAGCGGTCTCCTGGCTGGGGCCAAGCCTCCCCTCTGGCTTCTGGGCCCTGAGGGATCAGAGGCCAGACCCCAGTCCCAGGCCTTTCTTCCTCGCAGGGTGGCCCCTCCGGGACACTTGAGATGGAGAGGGTGCAGCTGAGGTGGGGGGTGGGGCTGGGAGGTCCATCCCCCCACAGCTCAGCCTCACCTGCCAGGATGCAGGAGTTGTTGTCCATGGGGTTGTCTATGGGGTTGTTGTCTACACGCCTTGCTGTGTCATGCCTCCAGTGGTCGACCACCGTCAGGATGACACAGGCACAAGCAAGTTGTCCGAGTGTGCAGAAGCGAAATTGGGGCATGGGGGTCAGAGCAGGCTTCCCGGAGAAGGTGGCATTCGAGCCAGCCTTCACAGATTGGGTCAGGCAGAGCCGGGGCGAGTGTGGCCTGGGTGGAGGGAACAGCTTGAACAAAGGTCTGGGGGTGGGGGTTGGGTGCCACGGGGTCAGAGGTCTTGCAGAGTGGGGTACTGGGCCAGAGGAGAGACATCCCTCCTCTTGACCCCCCTGGATCCCCCACGGACCCTCCCCCCTCAACCCTAGCTCTTAGGTGGGAACCCTTGACAAAACTGCAGGCCTGTGGAGATCAGGCCTGGATACCGGGGGCTTGACGGCAGCTTGTCAAATCCTGGCCTCTTCCCCGCACTCTCCTCAAGGACGGCTGCAGACCTGTGTCCCTGGGTGCCCTGGTTTCCGGTCTCCCCTCCCAGCAGCTGCTCTGGCCTCTTTCTCGCCCTGGTATGGCATCCTCCTGAGTGTTTGCTCACCCAGCCCATATTGCACCCTCTAGGCTGTAGCTGGTAGGTCCCCTTGGACCAGTTGGGGTCTCTTCCCTGGGATGTGGAGCTGGGGGATGGGAGAGCTGAAGCCTGTGGACCTTGGGGGGCCACTGGTGGGAGGGTGAGGCATGTGCTGTGGGGCCCGCGGTGGCTGCCTTTCTCCTCTTGGCTCTGTTCTCACCTCTGGGAAAGCTGAACTAAGCCTGCATCATCCCCCCTCCATCCCCCGGGGCCCTGGAGGGAAAGGAGCCGGCCTGAGCTGGCTACCAGCCTTTAGGCATGGCCTGCTAGCTCCCAGCTCTCCTGCCTGCTCTTCTCCCCTTGGCTTCACATGGTTTTATGCATTTGCATGTCTGAGGTCCCGGGGGCACTATTGCCACTGTGTTGCTGCTTCCAGGAAGCCCTCCTGATTGCTCCCTCTGTGGCCACAGTGCCCAGGCCTCTGCTGGTCCTGTGTCAGGCACACATCCCCAGGTCCCCCCAACCCCGGCTGGCCAGAGCACCTCAAGGGCAGCACTGAGGACGTGGCCCCGGCCTGAGGGTGGTGGACGAGGACAGAAGTGTCGCTGCCGCAGGTCTCTCTCACAGCTCAGGGCAGTCAGCTCCCCTCACTTGCAGGCCGAGACTCCATGGAGGGGCTCTGGCCCGGGCGCCTCCCTCTACCTCCACATGGCTAAGCGACAGCATGGCGGCTGTGTCCGAGCCAAGGGCCGGCTGGACTCTGGCCTGGCCCGGCAGGCTCCTCTGAACTCAGATCTCTGCAATGGAAAATTGCTGTCATCCCCTCTGTGCCGGCACTGCTGACGCACCAGGCCCGCTGGGGCTCCCGCCAGCCGCCTGGCGTGGGGACAGGCTCGCCCCCACGCTGGCCTTTCCAGTGGTGCCGTTCAGAATACACCATGTTCCAGGCTGGGCTGGAGTATTAATAACAGCCTCCTCCCAGGACCGCCCCGGAGCTCGGAGCCCTAGCCCGGGACACCCGCTCTGGGCAGGACCTGCCCTGTGAGCCGGGACACTACGGCAGGGACACCCCGGCTCTTTGGGGTCAAGGTGTCCCTTCCCTTGGTGTCCACCCTCAGAGCTTGTGGATGGTGCCCACACGGCCACAGGGAGGGGTGTTCGGGCCCTTGAAGCCTTGAAGTCAAGGTCGTCCCAACCACCTCGAGGACACACCTTTGAGCGTGCACTGTCCTCCCCCAACCCTTGGCCAGAACTCAGGAGGCAAGTCATCTGCCCTGTCCTGTGGACACTCCCACCCTGTGTCACATGTTCGCCCATCCTCATGGGTCAGGGTCTTGTCCCTCTTGCCTGGTCCCGAGAAGGCCCCCACACAAATCTGTGTGAAATGGGTGTAGATGGAGTTGCCAGACACTCAAGGAGACGCGGAGCCCGTGTTGGTGAATGGTGGCTTTATTCCATGACACAGAACCCACGGGGCCTCGAACAGAGAGATGGGGGGCGTGGGAGGGCGGCTGCCAGGACCCTGCCCAGGATGAGGAAGACAGCCTGACCCCCTTTGGGAGAATTAAAACATAGCGTGACATAAAAAGAAGAGGAAGTGGACAGTCAGTCCTTCCCCACCAGGCTGTGTGTGGCTATGCCTGGCTGGGCCCCTAGCCCTGCATTCAGACGTTTAAGGTCAGGCTCCCACTGAATCCCTGATGTTGCATTACTGCTGTAGGGGTCTCTGGTGAGGCGCCCCAAGGGGCCGACTTAATTGAAATGAAAAGAACAGGAAGCAGGCAGACAGAGTTTTCTGGAACACTTCAGACTGTATGGGTTGCTCCAGACAGCCGGCTCCCCAGGCCACCTCTGTGTGGGGCGTCCAGGCCCCTCGACTCCTCCGCCTCCTCCTCGGCCAGCAGGACAAATCTGGTGGAGGGAGGGGGTACTGGAAGACACCTGTGGGCTGTGGGGGCCTGGAGGCAGGTATGGGGCCGCAGGGGCCAGGGAGAGATGGGGTGGGGGCTGCACTAGGCCTCCAGGGTCCTGGGAACTCCGGCCTCATCAGCCTGGGCGGGGTGCCTTCTCCACTCTCCAGCTCTGAGGGGCTCACTCCCAGCTCTGGGACCCCCAGATGGAAGACAGGCAAGGGGGAAAGGTGGAGCCAACAATGAGCACCCAGAGACGGGGCTCTGGGAGCCCTGGTGTCTGGTGCCAGCCAGCTTGGGGCTCTGTCTCCCTCCCTTCCTGGAGACGCCTCCGGGCAGTGACCCTGATGACAAGGAAAGCAGCAGGCACCGCCCCCTGCAGTGTCCAAGTCTTGTCAGGGAATGTGACTCCCTGACGGACGGCCCTGATCACAGGGCCCCTGAGCAGCTGTGTGGGCCACCTCCAGCACCTCTCCTGGCCCAAAGCCACCACACTTGCCAGGCGGGCCCAGACTGGCCAGAGCTGTTGCTACAGTGTCGGTCCAATCTGCCCACAATGCCTGTAGTGGAACCTGGTCTGTCCCTGGAGCAGGCCTGGATCCATGGGAGGGGCACTGGGAGGGGATGGCCAAGGTGGCTTTGGGTCACTGAGGGTGTTGGTGCTACACTGGGTCCTGGCTGGGGATGGACTGAGGCGTGGTTGTGTGGGTTAGATGGAGACACATGCATGGAGTGCAGACGGGCAGATGGTGGAAGGATGAATGGGGGCTCAGGTGACAAAGAGTAATGGACAGACGGACAGATGGATGGACGGATGGGTGAGAGACTGGATGGCCAGAGAGGTGACCAGATTGGCCGGAGGGATGAACTGATAAAAGGATCAATAGATAATTTACAGATAGCCTAAAGAGATGGGCAAAACAATGGGCAGACACACGTGCTATAGAACTGGGTCAGGCAAGGTGAGTGGTGCCAGGGCCTGGACTCTGGTGTCCTTTTGAGGATATATTGGAAGAACTGGCAAACAGGAGGGAGTCAGAGCCGGTCCTGACCTCTCTCCACAATGTCATTGGGATGAAACCAGAAGGCCCCTCTCCTGGCCCCTTCCCAGAAGGCCGGCTCCTCTGTCCTACGGCCCGTACCCTCCTGGCCCTGAGGCTTTCTCCAGCTCTCCTCTCTGCCCTGTAGCACCTAAGGCTTTCCTTTGGTCCTGGTGGGCCATGGGGACAGGAAGCCTCCTGATTCCGATGGGGTCTGGGGTGTGCCAGCCTGCCTACACAGGGAACGGGGGGCACTGGTCTTTGCCAACAGAATACCCCCAGACACCACCTGGGGACAGTGACACATCCTAGGAGAACGGCCAGAGAGCACAGGGGGTGGGCAAGGTCAAAGGGCCTCACACCAGGGGCTTTCCGCATGGGAGTCAGGGGGCCCGGGCCAGCATCTGCCACCCTGGCCTTGCCATCCTCCCTGGCAGCTGTGGCTGGCGCCCGCC
>NW_011494764.1:4575622-4576223 GCF_000754665.1 Bison bison bison | reverse complement strand
CCCCCCCCCCCGGGCCGCTGTGCCCGCCCCCTGCCTCTCTCTGCCCTCCTGTCCTCGCTTTGGCCTCAGAATGGGGGTAAAGCTGCTGTTTCGGTCTGACTTGCGGGGAGGGAGATTCTGCCAGCAGCCGCATCCCACAGAGCTTTGGGGTCACCAGTGTGTCCAACCTGGGCCTCCTGGGAAGAGATCCCCACACACGCACCAACCACCGGAGAGCCTAGGGGTAGCAGGGCAGGACGGCCTCGGGGCACAGAGAGGAGGGGGACCCCTTCTGTCCAGACGTCCTCTTGGCTTAAGAAAGTTAGCTGCTGTAGAAGCAAACTGTGGGAAAACACGGACCCCCAGTCCCCCTCCCACCAGGGCTACTCATTCTGAGTTTGCCTCTTCAAGCAGGGCCTGAACGCAGTGACTAACAGAAACAGGCTCCCAAGGCACAGAGGAGGCCTGCCTGTGTGACCCGGCCCACACCTTTGGGATCTGCTGACACGGCACCCACTGGGACGCCCCCTCCCTCCCGCTCTGGGCCTCAGCCTTCAACTGTGCTGCCCACCCAGCCACCACCCTCTGACCCTGCGGCCACTCGCTGCCGGCAGGGGCTCCC
>NW_011494764.1:4573149-4575522 GCF_000754665.1 Bison bison bison | reverse complement strand
ACCCCAGCTCAGACCCTCAGCCTGTGGTCTGGTCCCCCAGGCTGGTCTGGACTGAGGCCACCATCTGGCCAATGTGCCACCACCCCTGGTGTGCCTGCCTGTCCTTGAAGAGGAGCAGAGGCCAGCCAAGCCCACCTGCGGGGCTGCAGTAGTCCTGACGTCAGGGCCTCGGACCCCCCAACCAGACCCCGGGCTGCCCTGGGCACCACCCGCTCCTGCCTACCTGCAACCTCATAGGAACAGAGGCCAAGGGAAGGTGGGCCTACATCATAGCATGTGCGAAACTGCCATTTCAACAGGTTCAGCGCTTGTAAGAGAGCAGACTGCCCACGTGACAGGTGCCTCACGAGAGCCTGAAGCCCACACGGCCCCTGCTCTTCTGAAACCCACAGAAGCAAGCCTCTGAGAGGCTGGCAGCCCTGTGCAGCTCACAGGCTTCTTGGAGGGTGAGAGGTCTAGCTGGGCGGTCAGAGTTAGGGCTCCTGCCAGGTGGGATTTGAACAGCACCTGGTCTGTGGCGATCGGATGGAGTCCTTCCTCTCAGTACTCAAAGGATAAGTTCTCACAACTCTGGAAAGTAACAGTGATCAACACACACATCGCTGCCTGGTGGACCACAGTTCGGATTTCTCTGAAAACCTAATTCCTATTCTTTACATACTTCCATGGTTTCTCTTAATTTTTTATTTGGCAAACATCTCTTCTTTATTATCATCATCATGAATATCATCATTTGGACCTCTGCAAGGACTATATACATTCACATTATCGTATACCATTGACTTCTTGCCTCTCGGCAGGCCCCTGGGCTCTGGGTTTCAGTAGCTGGTCACTATTGCACTCCAGTCCTGGAACTTCTTACAGCCATGCAGTAAAATCCCGATCAGAGACCGTGTCTGCTGTTTATTCTCCCACTGAGTACAGATCAGAATTTCCTTATTCCTTTATTTCCTCCTTGAGATCGCTGGGGGAGCGAGTGGGATGGGGGTCAGGGTGAGGCATGGGGCGGGGACTTCAGAGAGACCATCCCCTGAGGAAGAGCTGGACAAAAATGCAGGGTTATATACAGCTGGTCAAGTCTCCAGAAGGTGCAGGGAGGGCAAATTGCTTTTCTTTGTGGGTTTTTTTTTTCCTTTTTCTGCAAAAGTGTGAAGACAAGAGAGGGGCTGCAGGAAACACGGGGGCTGGGATGGAGAGACGGGCTGGGCGGCAGGCTTGTGTAGCGGGCAGCAGAGGTAGAGGAGGACGAGGAGGAGCAGCAGTGGAAGGCGTGGTGGCTGTCTCCTCACACTCAGAAAAGCAGTCGAGAATCAACCCGAAAGATTGTCACAGTTTTGTCTCGGAATTATATTCTTTCTCGGAAGGACACATTAGCACTTTTTTCACAAGTGGAAAGGATGAAATGTGATGGAAATTCACAGAGGGTGTGAGGACGGACAAGATACCCTTCCTGAGCGTGTGCAGATACATGCTGGGTGTGCCCCAGTGGACATGCACACACACGCTTGCACACACGTGTGGGTGCCGAGGGCCTCACTGCCCACCCCACCTGGCCCCAGCGGAGGCGCTGCCATGGAGTTGAAAAGAAAGAAGTTGCTTCCTGTTGGACAAAACACTCCAAACCCCAATACCCCATCGCCCCCCAAACAGAATCAAAGCAAGAGAAAAGACGGACATTGGAACAAGCCCAGGCGTGGAGGAAAACAGTGAAAAACATCCTTTGGCAGTGACAACAAAATTTTGGATTTTGACTTCTTGTGTATGTTTTTTGGATTTCCTTTGGAGCAGAGGTGTGTCCGGCATCCTTGGCTAGCTAGCTGGCAAGGTAGTTTACAGGTATGCTTCCTTTCAGTTCAGTTCATTTCCGTCGCTCCGTCGTCTCTGACTCTTTGCGACCCCATGGACTGCAGCATGCTTCCTTTACCTTTTTTTTTTTCTTTTTTTAAAAAAACTTTTTGGGTTTCTACTTAAAGCCAAAGAATTTGACATTAAAGGAGAAAAAAATCTGAAATGAAAAATTACGACTTGAGTCTGACATCTTTCTCACCAGCCTCACCGCACTGGCCACACACCCCTGGGGCGGTTTCCATGAACTGGCGGCTCGGATCTCCGGCTATGAAAGAACAGTTTTCCTTTTCCCTTTTGAATCAGGCAAGGGGAGAAAACCCCAGTTTTCTTTGTCCATTTCTGAGTAGCTCTCTTGCCACAAAGTCCCCCAAAATTCTTCAATGAAAATATAAGCCACCAAACAATTCGATTTTTTCATTGAAGATAAAGTATGTGAAAGTCATAAAGAGATAAAAACAAGACAGAGAGTGAGACAAGGAGGGAGAGGCGGTTGTGGACGAGCTGGGCACCTCTTGGCCGCATCCA
>NW_011494764.1:4572137-4573049 GCF_000754665.1 Bison bison bison | reverse complement strand
GGTCACCTCTGGCCAGCATCCATCCGCCACCTAAAGTTCAGCTGGGGGCTTCTGAGGATTCGGAAGAGGTCGAGGTGTGATCGTCAGGTAGCTGAGGAAGTCGTGTGGATGCAGTCTTGTTGGTTCTGTTTTCTTTTGGAGAGAAGCAGTAGCAGCGGTGACTCCCATGGTCGGCTCCCAGGGCTGGGTGCGCATCCTGCTGGGCCGGGCGGGGCTGGGCAGTTTGATGGACATCAGGTCCTGGCGGGTCAGCGGGGCGCTGCGTCCAGGGGGCCAGGTGGGCCAGGGGAGCCGGGGCGGGAAGGCCCAGTGGAGCCCGCCTCGCTGGGGCTGGCAGCGGCTGGGGGCAGGCAGGGGCCCAGGCCTGTGGCGGTGTCGGACTGTCCGGGCACAGGCTCAGCCACGGCGGCCGCGGGGCCCTGCAGGCTCTGTCCGCACACATGGTGGTGCTTCTCCCAGTCCTTGTGCTGGCAGAAGGAGCCGCAGTAGCGGGCCGCGTTGCAACCGCTGCACGTCTCGCTGGCCTTGCGCCCACAATTCCAGCAGCTCTGGAGGTGAGGGGGGACGATCAGGGTGGCCTGGGCTCGCCCCGTTTCCCCCAAGCACCCACCCAGCTGCAGACCAGGCACACACTCCAAACACACCGGCTCAAACCCAGCCAAGGCATCACCAAGCAAGAAGAGAAAAAAACTCCGCTCCCAGGCTCGCAGGTGATCCTCTGCAGACAAGGCCCCTTGGCTGGGCCACTCTTGGGGGACAGGCTCCCACCACCCCAGCCCACCCCAGACAGGTTCATGGTGTGCCATGGCCCCTTCCAAAGGGGATCTTTCAGGAATCCCTCCTAGCACTGACAGGGCTTTGATACCAGAATGTCACAGTCTGGGCAGAGTAAAGGGGCGGTGAGTGCCCACA
>NW_011494764.1:4566880-4572032 GCF_000754665.1 Bison bison bison | reverse complement strand
AGGCAGCCTCCCGAGCCTCCTGCTGGCCACCCTCTGCAGGTGTGCCCCCAGCTCCCGCCCTCGCTGCTCCCTGCATTCCTGCAGGCTCACTCCCTCCAGGACTGCCCGGAAGAACGACCCTGCTTATGGGCTTCCCTGACACCCACCGTCCCCCCCATGCACGTCCATGGCCTGAAGCAGCACAGGCCATACTCCTGCGTCCCCACTCCCTTGGCCCCTCAGACCGTCAGGTCTTTCTGCTCCAGCTGAGAGTGCAGTGGAAAAGAGATGCAGATGGGCACCACCTGACCGGAAGTCATCTCCTCATTCCCTCTCAGGGCCGACCCAGCACAGACAGGCGCAGGGGATTTTGGAGAAGTGCCCTCCTTGAAGAGAGTCCAGGGGCCCCTGAAGAGGGCCGCACCCTTCTCTTCACCTCTCTGCCTTCCGAGCCATTCTCAGACAAACAGAGAATGTACTTGGTCACTCAGGGTTCCCACCCGCCCTTCTGGACCAGTCCAGCCCCCAGACACACAGGTGCCAGGACGGTGACTTGTGCACCCTTCTGCTTTCATGGGTCAGAGAGATCATGGGCTTTGGTGTCAGCCAGCCTGGGTTTGAACAATGGTCCTGCCACTTCCTGGGCAGTGACCTGGGGTGAGCCAGACTCTCTCTGGAGGCCTCAGTTTCCACATCTGTACAATGGGAACACCCACAGGATCCAGCTCACCAGGCCACGTGGAGTCAAGAGGCCCTGGGGCTGCACAAGGTCACGTGGCTGGGAGGTGGTGGAGCCGGGGTGGCGCCCCGAACTGGGGGCAGGGGTGGGGGGCGGCCCTACCTCGCTGGAGTCCTCCTGCTGGTTGACCACAGTGAGGGCGTCCTCGGATGCCTGCCGCCGCGCCTCGGCCAGGGCCCGCTCCATCTTGGCTCGCTCTGTGCTGATGAGCTCGTGGGCCTTGCGCTCAGCGTCAGACACGGCTTTCTGCAGCTCTGACATTGCCTGCCGCTTCACCTCGTTCACCGCCTCCTCTGAAAAGGACACCTTGGGCTGTTCGTCTCGTGCGCCAGCCCAGCTGGGTCTCCCTTGCCCACAACCCCAGAGTGGGCAGGCAGGCATGGTTATGGGGGAATCTCCAAAGCCTGCCCTCTACTGTGTGCAGAGCACCACACCCTAGAGGGTGGAGAGTCGGTCAGCAGGCCTGGGAAGGCCCTGCTGGGCCCCTCCAGCATACGGGGAGGGCGGGAGTCTGAGGCTCCAGGCCATCCACACTCACCCGCCTTCCTCCAGATCTCCTCGGGCATGTAGCCGGACAGGGTCCGAGGCATGAACTCCCGGTGGACGTCTGAAACACAGGGGCACCAGCGTCACACACAAGACAGGGCCACGCCCTCTTGGGCCCTAAGGGCAGGGTGTGGGAGTGATCTTGGGGGTCCCTGAGGTACACAAGGGGGAAACCCTGTCTCTGCAGCTGGTGGAGGCGGGAACAGAGCAATGTCATGAAGGGAGACTGTCGGGGTCAACGGGCCTTGGATTTGACTGGGAGCTGGGCCGAGATGGCCTCTCTCAGGTTCCACGGTCATCAGGCCCCCCGGGGGCCTCCCAGTGCCGAGACCCTGTCCCATCGGAACCAAGAACTGGTCCTCCCTGCAGGTCAGGCAGTGTGTGTGCAGCAGAAGACCTTTCTTCTTCAGGTGGGGCGATTTGGGTGCTATTTCCCTGCAGGGCCATGACCAGTGATGGCCTGGCCCCTGATCCCCCTGCTTCGGCCCCACACGTGCCCCCCAGCACACCTAGCTGAGCACCCTCTGTGCCCACGGAGCTGCCGAGGGGCCTGGCAGTTGGCCCAGGGCCCTTCTTGCTGTCCTCTGCCGCGTCGCTGCAGCGCCGGATCCAGTGGTTGAGCTCCTCGCGGTCAGCCTCCTGGCAGCGGCGCAGCACGGTCAGCGACCGGCGCGTCTTCTCGGCCATGTCCATGATGCAGTTCAGGAGCTGTGGGCACCCAAGGTGAGTAAGCCGTGCGCAGAGGAGGACAGCTGGGACACTGTCCCACACTCCGGCCCGGTCCACCCGACCGTGTGACCTGCCCACAGCTCTTGACGCATTGGCTGGAAAACCCATTTCTGCTGCTGCGAAAGATCCCTGAGCACCTGGACAAGGACTGGGGAGGCACCCAGGGCTCCCACTGGTGGGGAGACTGTCCAGGACCCAGAGCTGGAGCTCTCCTTGCAGACTTGGAGTCGCGGTCTGCCCTGTGGAGCAGAGGGGTCAGCGCTGCTCTGGGGACCGCCCTTTTCTTGGGCTCCCCTCCCCAAAAGGACGCGGGACAGGCATGACCTGAAAATGGTGTTGAAGAGGTCCAACCCTTATGGTCAAGGGAGACAGTTCATGGTGGCCCAGGGGGGAGTGTTCTGAGGGCTGGCCAGGAGTGCAGGGGAAGCAGAGGTGTGGGCACAGCGGCCTGCCCCTGTAGCCCCTGCAGATTGGGCAGAGCGCCTGGGAGTTGCTGTGGCACCCCGTGGCCTGAGCCTGGACACTCACGTTATTGAGGTGCTTCCACTCTTCCGCCCACTCGCGCTCCGTGAGCCTGTGGTCAATCACTTCCTCAGGCCGGGATCCGTGCATTGCTGAGGAAGGAGCGGAAGCTCAGGCCCCGCTCCTGCTAATCAAGCCACGCCCCTGCTCACGCCCCCACCCCAGGTCCCGCCCACGGGCTGTGCCCTCCTAGGGAAAGTGGGGAGGTGAGGAAGGGAATCCAGGGCTCTGACCCTCTCTCTGCCCACCGCCCTGGGTGGGGTGGGTCAGGAACAGGCCTCTCCTCTACTCATGCTTGAGAGGAAGAAACCGGTGTCCCCATCCCTCGCTTTGACTACTCCTTCTTCCCCAAATCCAGCCACTCTCTCTTTCTGCCCCCTGTTGCCAGAGAAGTGTCCGTGGACCTCACTTAAGGGGTGTCTCCACTGCTCAGGGTCTCCTTGTGGCTGCCTGGCTTCAACTCACACTTTACTGCTTTTTCTGAGCTAGCTGAACTCCTATGCGCCCTCCAAAGCCCAGGTGGCAGGCTCCTTCCTCCTCAGCAGCCTTGGGCTCCCAGATTTCCTTGAGCCCTATATATCTCTGGTTGTTTAGTAATCACAGGTGCTTCCTTGTTTATTCTCAATCACCCAGCAGACTGTGTCAGTCCACAGGGCAGGGCTGGCAAGGCCTGTTCCCCTCTGTGGGTTGAGCTCCTGGGCTGAGCTCCTGCTTGGTAAGAGGGGTGCATGGCTTAATCTGCTGGGCCTCAAATGAGCAGCTCCAAGTGTGCTCTCCTGGGAAACAGTGGGGCTTGGAAAAGTCAAAAGCCCTGGCACTCATTCCCCATGGGGCCTAGGCCCCTTGTCTTACCTGTGGCCTCAGTTTCCCAGCCTCCCTGCCTCCCTAGTGGGAGGGGAGAGTCCCTGGTGTGGATGGAGGAGGGCTCTGTACTTAGGGCTTTATCCATTCATCCCTGCTTCATCCTCTGGGGGAGGGGTTCCTGCCATTATTTCCACTTAACAGATGAGGAAACTGAGGCTGGTTAAGGGGACATGTTGATCAAGGTCAAGCAAGGTCGACTGGCGCTGGGGCTGTGCTCTTAGCCACTGGCTGGTACAGCTCCAGGGACTGAAACAATGGGATGCCCCCACCCCATAGTCAGAAACAAAACAACCATGAGCTGAGAAATTCATGCCAGAAGGGCAGCATCTGGCGTTCTCACAGCTTCTCCTCTTATACTACTTGAAATACCGAACACGATCACCCTCACTGTGACCCAGCATGCTCCATGCTTCCTGGGCTGGGGTCTACTTAGGCCTTTCTTGGTCCCCAAACCTGAAATGCCTCCTCAAATTGCAGCTGAGGTGGGAGGTGGTAGCCACAGGCCGCTGTCCACCCACCGCCCTGCCCTGCTGCCCGCAGAGCTGGGGCCCGCGCCAACGCCCCAACCAAAATAGTGGCTGAGATCTGCCTGACAGCTGGCGTTTATTTTTGCATTAGCAGAAGCGGATGGGAATTAGCACCTGCCTGACCCTGCTGTGGGGAGCCAGACACTGTCACCTGCTGCCTGGGCCCAGGCCCTGGCAGCTCCCATAGGGAGGAGGAGGGGAGACAGCCTGATAAGGGGCAAGGCCTCTGCTGACCCTGCCTCCGGGCCCCCGGTTGGTGTGCTGGGCCTCCGTCTCAGGGGCAGCCTTTGCAGGCTGGTCTTATTCATCTCTTTGACCAGCACAGAGGAGGCTCAGAAGGCCAGTCGTCGTTGCTAGGCAACTTTGGGCATGTCCATTATCCCTCCGGGCCTCAGTCTGCCCATCTGTGATGTGGGCGGGCTAACACATCACACAGGTGTATCAGAACACGTTGGGGATGCCGCCTTCTGGAGCCCAGTAAAGCATACAGTGCCAACCAGACTTCCACCAAGAGCTGTCACCCTGCCGCCAGCACAGCTGGGCCCTATGGCACCCACTCTGGACCCAGCCCTCTATTAACCCCTCATGCCCCAAGGGCAGGGCTGCTAATCAGCAGAGAGGCTGCAGGTGTGCAGGGGTTGGGGGGGCTGTGACTTGCCCAGGGGCACACCTAGGGAATCTCAGAGCTCAGAGGACCAGGCAGTCCTGCCCCTAGGGGTGTGGCCCCAGTGCCCAGTCTCTCTCATCTCCCTCCTCTGCTCAGGGACCACCCCCTACGGATCTGGTGTTTTGGTGTTGATGCCCGTCCTGTTAGAGGGCAGAACTGGCTGTGTGTGATCAGCGGTGCCTTCATGTTCCCTTGGGGCACCCAGGCCTTGGAGGCGAGGCCACGGCTCCTATGACTTGGGGACCCCCACGTGCCAGGTATTTCCTGGTTACCATGCACCCCGAGAGGCTCTAAGTCCCCCAGGACAGGTACCCCTGCAGCCATGGTGCCCCTCCCTCCATGGGGAAGGGTCTTCCTGGGCCTGGGGGATGTTGGGTTGCCCCCAGGACAGAGTCTCAAAAGATGACTGTCCCTCAGGCTTCCAGGCGCAGCCCAGCTGGGGTGGGGCGCAGACCCTTCCTCTGCACCGTATTCTCACGTCCATCCTTCCAGACAGACATGTCCAGGTGGCGCCCGCCTGCAGGTACACACAGCCGCCCTGGCCGCCCCCGCCCACACACCTCACCCCGGTGCCGAGGG
>NW_011494764.1:4561085-4566714 GCF_000754665.1 Bison bison bison | reverse complement strand
CACACCACTCACCCAGCTGCCGATGGCGCTCCCGCAGCTCCCGGGGGTCAAGGTGGCGGTAGGAGTCCCGGAAGTGGTGGGCCATGGCCATGTCCTCCAGGCAGTAGTGTGGGGGTGGTGGCGGATGGGGCAGCCCATTGCTGGGGCTGTAGCGCTGGGCGGGGCTCAGGGTGCACGGCCGTTTGCTGAGGTGGTCTGGGTGCAGTGGGTCCCGGTCTGACCCATTCTCTTTGGTCCTGGTCCAGAGAGCAGGTGGGGATAGTGGTCAAGGGACCACGAGCCACGGACCCAGGGGAGAGAGGGAGGCAGGGGCGTGGACAGTGTGAGCGAGCGGGAGACAGACCTGCCCGCTGGGGGCCTGGCTCCCCCCTCTCCCCTCCTTCTCAGGGGTGTGGGCTCCTGGGACTTGGGAGTCAGGGTTCTTGGGTCTTCTTGGAGAGAGCAGGGAGAGACAGCCTTCCTGGCAGCAGGACACACACCCGCGCTGTGACCCAGCAGTGGGCATCAGCCCAGGCATCTGGGGACCTTGGGTTGTTGGACGCTCAGGCACACCTGCAGGGAACTCCTGCCAGGTAGACTCTCTCCTGCCTCCTCCCTTGTCCCCCCGGGGTGGGGTGAGGGGCATCTGAGTCCTCAGGAGGCCTCGCCACGGCCGGATAGCATGGCCTCCCGGTGGTCAGCCTGTGCAGTTAAGGCTGAACTTGACCAGCCCAGTGGCTGCAGCCACAGAACACAACACGGTTTCCACCTGCGTTCTCAGCCCTGGCACTGGGCGCCCGCTGAGCCTTGGCAGGAGGGCAGCTCTCAGGAGTCAGAAGGGGAGGGCGCTACCTGTTGCGCCCCTAGGTACCTGTCGGGGGTCCTCCTCTTGCCGTTGTCGTTAACCTCCAGCAGGAGCTCCGAGGAGTCGACAGGGGAAGAGGCGTCAGCATCCAGCAGGGCTTGCTCGTGCTGGGCCAGGTACTGTGCAGGGCTCTGCTTGGCCAGACGGGCGCAGTGCAGGAGCTCCCGCTGCAGCAGGGGCAGGTTAGCCTGCGGGGAGGGTGGGACCGGCTTGGATTGGCTGCTGGCTGAGGTCAGGGCACGAGTGTGCTCAGATGTGAGGCAGGGAGGCCAATGGCCAGCCTTGCTGTGTGACTTTGCGCAAGATGCACGACCTCTCTGGGCCTCGAATTCCTCTGCTACAGCTTGGGAATGAGGGCAAGACCATGCCCCTAGGGGATTTGGGTTTTTCTTCCAATCACTAAACTCCCTTCTGCTCCGGCACCAGGAGAAGGTGAGGAGGGCTCCTCCTCAGGACCCACTGCCTGTACCCGTGGGAGCAGGTCTTGGGTGAACCCCTCTCGGAGGAGGGGGTGAGGCTCAGAGCGGAGGGGCGGCCCCCAACTCGACTTGCACCATGGAGGAGCAGGACTCCAGCATGCCTGCCCCAGATGGCTGGCCCCTGCCTTCCCACTTCCTGTGGGTCCCCAGCCCGGCCTGGAATGAAGGCTCTGTGTGCCCACATCACTGAGGTGACATGTGGTCACCTCCCGGGGGAGGGGGGGTCTGGACATGACCACTTGGCTCCACATTTGTGGGTTAGGGCACCACAGCACAGGAGGGCGTGGTGTGTGTGGGGTGGGTACAGGATTCGAATGCAGATCTGGCCTGCAACAACCAGACGTGACCGCTGTGCCCTCCAGCCTCTGCCCTCACCAGGCTCTGGGCCTGCCAGCTGGGCCGCAGGGGGCTCTGTGGTTTTCCCAGAACCACCACTGGGTGAGGGGTGCAGGCTGGATGGGGGCCCAGCGGCAGGCCGCTGGGGACAGCCAGAGTTCTGAGTATTTGTAAATAAATGCAGTTCCTCAACTTTCTCATGGTGTTTCCAAGCTGCCTCGTGGCCCCTCCCACCTCCGCCTCCCCAGCCCCCGCCCGCCATCCACCCGGACGGATCAAGCAGCCGATGCGTTTTTGTGAAGCAGCACCGGCTGCCAGGCCTGTTTTTCTATTTGGATAGCTGAACAAGGGCCAGCCCGCCATCTGTTGAACACGTTAGGAGCATGAGCTGGGAAAGGAGGTCCCGGGAGATCGGAAGACGCCAAACCTCCTCCCTCCCGCTCCTCTCTCGGCACAGCAGGGCGGGGACAGCACGGCTGGCCGCTGGCTGCCCGCCACCCATGGAAACATCTGGATTCCTGGCCGGCTGGGGCCAGCTGGGAGCGGGGGCCCTGGGCAGAGGGCCGGCCGGGTGGGTGGCATCTCCCGGCTTCTGGAAAGCCCACCACACAGCCACGCAGAGTGTCAGGCTCAGGAGAGGATGCAGGGCTCCTGGGGCCCCAGGCTGGGGGAACAGGGACCCCAGGCCGGAAGAAATGGGTAGAGATTGGGGAGCCTCATGTCCCTCCAAGACAGCAGCCCGAGTGCTGTCTCCAGAACTCAGGATGCCTGGAATGCCTCACTGAGATGTGAACGCTGCTCTGCCCCTTGATCAAAGGCTCCGCCCTGCCCTCTTCCCAGAGGGGAACTCAGGCCGGTGTCAGTGGAGCAGATGTCTCTCATGTAACGAGGGTTTATGATGTTTCCATCATCTCCACTGCACACACAGCCTGCGTGACTGGGGGCCCTGTGTCAGCCCACCCTGGCTATGCTGTGTGACTGTGGGCAGGTCACTTAACTTCTCTGATTCCTGCCTCACCTGCAGCTGCGAGAAGCTGTGGCTCCTCCCATTCCTCGTGTGAGTTAAGACCAGTCCCACCTGGGGAGGTGGGTGGTCACACCCAAGGGACCCGGGAGGGAACTGGGAAATGGGGGTTTCAGTTACCCAAGGGCAGAGCTGGTTGTGAGCCTGGTGGACCGGATGCAGCTCCTGCCTCTTTCCTGGGAAATGGCCCGGGGAGCCACCATGCAGGTGCACCATGGTGGGCCTGGGGGGCCATCAATTCACTGGAAGGCACTGTCCCTGCTGCTCCAGGTCACAGGCGGGAAAACTGAGCCCCCCCCACAGCAGGCCGGCACACCCTGCAGGCTCCCCAAGGCACTCTGCATTCTGAAGAGGCCAGTGTTCTACAGTGAATGGGGGTCAGGGGAGGGGCACTCCCTGGGCAGGGCTCTGGCTGGTGCCTTGTCCACAAGACCAGGGAACAGGCCTGATCTGCCCAGAAGCCCCATGTCAGGCAGGCGAGTAGACTCTGTCCCTGACAGCACCTTGGTCTAGGGCCCTGGGCAGGGCCATGGGCATTCAGTGTGGCCAGCACTTCCCTCACCCCAGTTGCCCGTTACTGGGAGGGCAGTCAGGGCACCAGAGTCCTGACAGCCCCATGGCTGTGCTGTGGGCAGAGGGGACACCGAGGCAGGCGGTGCCAGGTTGGGTGTGTCCCTGAGAGGAGGCAGGGGGTGGCCGAGCTCAAGGGGCAGGAGGCTGTGGGCCTGGTTGGGTGAGAGCGGGGATGTGTCGTGTTTTCCCTGCTCCTGGATAAACGTGG
Organism: Bison bison bison; assembly: GCF_000754665.1. NCBI lineage: Eukaryota > Metazoa > Chordata > Mammalia > Artiodactyla > Bovidae > Bison > Bison bison. The sequence continues at coordinate 4,563,250 of NW_011494764.1, read as the reverse complement.
GCAGCTGACATGGGGGGGCGTCATCTGCTGTAAATATCTGATCTGACAGAAGCAGGCGCACGGTGTCCCCAAAGATGGGGAGCGAGGAGTCAGCAGTAAGTTGAAAGGAGGAGCGGGAAGGGCTCCTGATGAATGCAAACGACTGCCAGATGGGGAAGCCTGGGCCCAGCTCAGCGTGAGCTCAGCAGGGTGTGGGCGGAGGACAGGAAGGCGAGTGGAGGCAGCGGATGTGGGGGCATGATGTGGGGTCCCTTCGGAGCAAGGTGCGGGCCTGGGGCACACCCTGTGAGGGCCGGGGGGCTTGGAGTCGATGGATCCTAGTACCCCTCCACAGGCGGGGGCCTCAGTTTCCCTGCTTGTTAACTGGGCACAGTGGCAGCGTCTGTGTCGCCCCCTGAGGGCTCCTGGGGGCTTGGTGCGGGCAGCTGCAGAAGAGTCTTGCAGGGGACACCTGTCTGTGGAACCCCTGAAATCCCCAGATGAATGGAGCACATGTCAAATTCTTTGCCTGATCGCTCCCTACCACCTTCCCAACAGCCAAAGAATGGCTCCCAAGTTCCAACCACAGACACGGAGGCACTCCATTAGTGGGACTCGCCGGGCCCAGGACCACAGGGGCTAAGTGGCAGGATCAGGGCTTGAACCTGAGTACATCTGCTCTGGCCTGTCCCCTGGAAGGCAGGCCCCACCAGGGCACAGCGCACATGGAGGGATGAACCCACGGCTGTGAGCATCACTGTGGCCCAGGAAACAAGAGCCCGAGGCGGGGATGTCAGCCACACTCAGGGCGGACGCTTCCCAAGTGCGCTGTGGAACCTGACCTGGGGAGGTGAGAGAGCAGAGGCGCCTGTGGTCAAATACTTTTGGGGAGCACCTTGTCTCTATCCACTCTGGGGGATGTGCAGTGCTCACAGGGGAGTGAAGGCCCTGAGAAGTCCTGCAGGGCAGACTTGGGTCTGATGCTGTCTGCACACACACTCCTGGTTTTGTGCAAAAGCTTTGCTCGATGCTTTGTTCAATGCAGATTCTGACTCGGGGCGTCTGGGTGGGGGCCCAGAAGCATGCATTGCTCACATGCCCTAGTGTAGCTGCCACCAACCCAACATCAACTGCTCTGCCGAGAGGCCCTGGGCCACTGTTCATCTTCCCTGATGACCACATCAGGTGGCTTCCCAACTGACACCCAGTCTTACCCATCTGTCTGCTCACTTACAAGCCTGCGGTCTGTCCACTGTCCTGATCCCCTCACTGTTCCAGGCACAGGATCGCAACACAGCAGGCACACACACACCCCCATCCCCCACCTCAGGGCCTTTGCAGGCCTACCCCTGCCTCAGGGCCTTTGCAGGCATGCTCCCTGCTCCCTGGAAGGTTCTGCTCCCCGCTCTCCTCCTTCATTGAAATGCCCCCTGCCCGCAGCTCCACAGAATCTATGACAGGTTGGCTAGCACACAGCAGTTGCTCAGAACATAGCTGTTGAGAGGCTGAGTGTCCTGGCCACTAACTGCAGGACTGGTCCTGGGAGCTGTATGTCAGAGCCTGGGGTCAGGGGAGGACGGCTCCAGCCCAGCAGCAGGTTTGAAGCAATCAGCCGACGGGTTAGCACTGCTCTCCCTGGGGGGTGGGGGATTAGAGTTTTGAGGGTGGGGCTGATCTAAGCTGGCTGAGGACAGACTCAGGCCTCCTGGGGCCTCAGGGTGGGGAGGAGGTTTGGTCCCTACCTTCAGGAAAGGGATGACAAATGGCCGCAGTGGGAAGTTGGTGGCCTCCTGGAGCTTGGAGTGGAACTCCTCGATGGTCAGCGTAGAGTTCTGGGGAAGAAGACGCTTGGCTTCAGCCTGGGGAGGGGAGGGCAGAGACCGAGGCTGGCCCGGCCTAGGGCCACTGCATCCCCACCCGACTCACCACGAGCCCCAGCACCAGCGTGCGCACGCGCTCCCCAATCTCTGGGGAGATGTCGCTGCCGAACTGCTGCAGGGTGGCCAGGAAGCGCTTGAGCTTGCTGAGCTGCCGGGCCCCGCAGGCTGGGGGCAGCTGCTGTGTGGATAGTGCGGCTGTGCATGAGGTGGCCGGGCCATTGCTGAAGCCGTTGGGTGTGGACGGGGCGCCGCTGATGGCTGTGGGCGAGTGGCTGCTGCCATTCATCACTGCGGGGGGAGGGGGTG
>NW_011494764.1:4559427-4560926 GCF_000754665.1 Bison bison bison | reverse complement strand
AGGGGGTGAGGATGCAGCAGAGCGCCATGGACTCCACAGACACCCTTTACATACATGCAGACTGGGGCTCCGGTGCAGGGAGGAGCCGAGAGTGGCCACCCTCCAGATGTGCCCCCGCTCAGCTGTCCTTTGGCCTTGCTCTGGGCTGTGTAGTCAGGCCCTCCATACCCGGAGACACCTGGGCCCTCCCAATGCCTGGCACCCATGCATCTCCGTGAACAGGTGGAGGGGCTTCCCTTCCATCAGGCTCTGCTGGCCCATCTTCTCATTCCCCTGAAGGTCAGTGACCCTCATACCCGCCATGATGGCCCCAGGCTGTGTCCCAGTGCCTACACAGGCCCCACTGCCTGCATGAGGGCCCCAGTGCCAGGCTGACGGGGCTCAGGGTGGGCCAGAGGAGCCCGGACCCCAGGACAAGCTGGGCTGGATGCTGGCAGGGGCTGCTGCATGGCGGACATGTGTGCCCATGGGCCCTGCTGTGTGTGGAGGACAGGCTGGTGACCCGAGGGGTCTTAGATGAGCTTGTGCAGAGCTCCGGGAGCAGCACAGTGGGTCCCAGGGTGACAGACACTGGGGTGCTGTGAAGTGGTCCTGGGGCAGGACCATAAGCTCAGGGGAGCCTATCCCCAGGGGCAGGGAGTCCTCCCATGCCTGGCCACATGCAACCTGTCTCCTGGCCTCAGAGCCTGCACAGAGGTCAGGGGTAGAGGGCTTCCAGGGTCCTTGATGACAGGGGAGGGGGCTCTGGACATGGACACCTCTGGGAGTCCTGCAGCGCAGCTCATAAACTCAGCGGTCACTCACACCTCTGCAATCTGCTCCTTCAAGTTTGCACACTCGGCCTGAGTGTGCTTGCCCGCCAGCTCCTCCCTACGTGACCCTCCCCCTCACACATGCCCTTCATTCCCCATGCCCTCCCTCCCTTAGCATCTTTGCACGCACACTCTTACAACATACCAAATACACGTGCACTCATGCTCGTATACATATACATACACGTACACACAACACACACATGCTTGCACACAGGCCTATATGCACCACACACACACACACACATGTAAGTGCACATGGACATAGTGCACACCCCACATGCACAAAGATGTATGTATGTTCACACACAGGCACACAGACACCACAAGCATACACCCCCATACACACCTGCACACATGTACACCTGTGTGTGCACATAGGCATGATGCAGTGCAGCCCCACAGCACACACGCATGCACGCGCACACACAGCACACACCTGTGCACACCTGCACAGTGAACACGTGCATGTCAGCATGGTGTATACATGCACGCACCTGCACAGCACACACACATGCACCAACATGGTGCACACGCACCCACATGGTGCACACACATGCACCAACACAGTACACATGCACCCGCATGGTGCACACACACATACATGCCCACAGAGTGCACGCATGTGCGCGCCTACACAGCACACGTATATGTGCACACGCATACCTCTCACTCGCTCTGCTGTGG
>NW_011494764.1:4557057-4559327 GCF_000754665.1 Bison bison bison | reverse complement strand
TGTCCCCAACCCTCCCCGGGCCTTGTCTGGCTGGGTCTGTGCAGAGGCCGTGCGCTCACACCTCATGGCGGGGATTCTGGGGGTGCTCAGAGCCGCTGCTCCCTCAGGGCTGCATTTCTCTGAGGCTCCAGCATCCCCTGGTGATGAGGGAGCAGGAACCCTTTCCTTCACGATTGGGACGTTGCTGAGCTGGGCTCTGGGAAGTGGCCCCTCCAGAACAACCACCTACAATCATTGTTTACTTGGCCACCTTGGATGGCAGGAGTGTCAGTTTGCCCCTCCAGACCACACAGCCCTGCCATCCTGCCCTGGCTCTGGGGGTGACCTCTGCGGACCGTCTTGGCCTTGCCAGCCTGGAAGGGCGGGAGCACGTGAGGTGGGGCCACACGCCTGCCCCCCTGCCCCGGGCCTCGGCTCTCCCAGGGCTTGGCTCTCCAGGTCCCTGTTACCGGCTCCAACCGCCCCTGCAGGCCCAGGGGACAGAGTTCCCGCTGTCTCCAGCCCCCCTGGGCTCTGGAACTGGCCCACCCTGTTAACCCCGAGTCTGCTGTCTGGTTGGCTCTGCCCACATCTCCAGCTTCCATGACCCCTTGCCTGCAGCGACACCCGCAAACACCCTCCTCCCCTCACTGAGCAGCAGGTCAGGGACCACCCCCTAATCCACAGACGGTGGGCCTCACGGTCCCTGCACCCTGAATGCGTTGTTTAAGGTTGCCTTTCGCCCTCAGGTGCCCCGGCACCGTGCCGCTCCTCAGCGGCAGGCTGACATGGCCCTGCCCCCCAAGTGCCCTGGTCAGGAGTGGACGTCCCGAACCAGCCCAGATGTGCTGTGGGGGTGAGACTTGGTCCTGGCCTCAGTTTCTTCATCTGCAAATGGCCCTTGGCCCGAGCCAGAGGTGGGGTCTCGGGGCCGGGAGGACGGTTTCTGGCCTCCTCTGTCTCATGCCCCTGCTTGTAGAACACAGGTCATCCTTCTCCCACCAGAAGGGGTTGGAAATGCTTGACCTGACTGCTTTCACGTGCTGGGTGATCGCTCATCCAGAACTGGCCCCCACTTGACAGATGTCTGGGAACCACTGATTGAAGGCCAGGTTCAGCACCAAAACAGACGTGCCCCCTGCATGTCCTGAGGAGGGCTGGCTGTAGGCAGGGGGCCTGCTCTGCCCCTCGGCCCCATCTTCCACTTGGCCCTTGGTGCTGCTGCTCCCTCCCCTGGAGACGCAGTACGGGTTGAACTCTGTTTGCTCCCGATGGGCTGGGGGACCCTAGGAGCCCTTTCTAGAACCCACAGGTGACACCCTGGCTCGGGGACAACCCTGAGGACATTGTGCCTCATTCCGGGGATCCCTCTTGCCCGGGGATGGGTAAGCTCCAGACACACAAGAAGGGCCCCGTCCCTCATCCTCTCCCAGGATCCGGGGACCAGAAGACCCCACAGTTGTGCTACTTTTCTCTGTCCCTTCAGAGCTCCACTGATCCCCTTGGTGGACACCAACACACACACACACCCCGACTGGGACTGATGACAGCCACTGGCGGTCACCCAGACAGGCTGGGGGTGGCCTGCTGCATGGGGACCTCACCGCAGCAGGGCCTCCTGGTCAGTCGCAGCAGAGCTGGGCCGTCACTTGGGGTCTGGCCTTCCAGGGGCTTCAAAGACCTGTGGCTGGCCCCGCCGCCTGGGCACCCCCCCGGTGGCCCCTGGCCCAGCCTCTCTGTGGCGCCCTTACCCGCTGGCCTTCGGTGCCTGGTCCTCCCGTGGCTGGCCTGCCCTCGCTCGCCGAGTTCCCTCCCGGGCTGCCGGGCAGTCTCAGCAGCTTGCTAAAGAGACGCCGAAAATAACCCCCGGCCACAAGTGCTTTCATTCCCACAACAGGTGTGTTACTAAGATAGACCACACGTGTCCCGGCCGAGGTTTTTGGGGGCATGGAGCAGCACCCCCATGGCTCCCCCAGGCCCAGAGCCTGGGCGGGGTGAGGGGGAGCTTAGGATGAGGCATCGAAAACAGCCCCTCCCGCCAGCCCCCCACCCTCCTTCGGGCACCATCCTCCTGGCCACACAAAGCACCCAGGCCTGGCAGTACCGCAGCTGCATGGACGCACCGGGCCCCAAATGAGGTCACACACCTGGGCTTACATAGCTGCAAGTGCAGGCTGATACACTCCCAGCATCACCCTGCACGAGCCTCCCCTATGGCACCAGCTGCAGCCCAAGCTCTGTGATGGGAATGTCCACTGGTGACCAATACCCGTGGAGCACCCTGCATGTGC
>NW_011494764.1:4552176-4556957 GCF_000754665.1 Bison bison bison | reverse complement strand
CATGACATGACCAGCAGCACCCTGGGGCTCCGTGTCATTGCCTCAGCGCTGGGCCCATGACTCCTTTTCTACAGGTGGGGTTCCCTGCCCGAGGACATAGTGCCTGGAAGGGTAAGAGCGGGGTCCACCCTGGGAGAGGTTGCAGACTTGCTACTGGCATTCAACCATTCTGCAACTCTGGGACCCGCCTGATTCGCCCAGTTCTGAGTCAGGGAGATGGGGGCTCAGAGAGGCCATCCACCTGCCCAAGGTCACAGTGTGTGGGCGGCAGGGCTGGGTGTGAACCCGGTCTGTGGGCTGCAGACCCCACTGCTCAGTCCTCCTGGTCTGCCCCTGGGCCCTTGTTCCCTAAGGGAGGCAGGCCTAGCATGGCAGATGCAGGGGGCGCAGACAGGGCAGTGGGCACTGGGCAAGGACCTCTGGGAGACCAGTGGTTTTTGTTATTTTACTTACAGAGACAGACCATAGACCATTTTAAGCAGCCATGAAAACGGCCATGGGGCAGAGACATCGCAGGCCCGTCCTCTCGATCTGTAAGCAAAATAAGAAAAACACGCTGTGAGGAAGGAGGCTGGGCTCCAGACCCTGCCCGGGGGGGTGTCTGCAGCCAGCCCCTCCCCTGCTTCTCGACAGCGTTTTGGGGGTTGGGCCTCTGTCATCACCTAGGGCCAGTCCACTCCCTTCTCTGGGCCTCAGCTTCCTCATCTGTGAAATGGGTGGATCAGGGATCTCCTGGGGCCACTTTTGGTGGGAACTTCCGGGGCTCAACCGGAATTCTGGCTCCTCGTGGGCATGAGGGGACACCCTGGCTCTTAAACATCTGTTTCTGGAAGGTGCCCGGTGATCCCACTTGGCACCATCCTCAGGGACCTGGAGCCCAGGCTGAGGGGCTTGGGGTTTCCATCGACAGACAAGCCAATGGTGGTTCCAAAACAAAGGCCAGGTCTGAGCTGCCGTGAAGGGTGGAAGCACCAAACAGGAAGAGAGATTTGATTTGTCTGAGCTGAGGTCAGTGGACAAAAGCCACAAGGAGAAAAGCCGTACCACCAAAAACAGAGAGTGTGCCCCCTGTCACAGGGGGTAAGGGCAAGATGGAGTGTTTGCCCCTTAAGGGTCCTCCCAGCTGCAGAATGGCTCCTCACATCCCTCCCCAGAGTTCTCTTGGCACTCCTGCCACCTTCCTGTGGCCACGCCACAGCTTCAACTCCAAAATAAATTTGTGCCCAGGGCAGTCACTGGGCAAGAAAAAAACCACAGCCCTCAAGCTGTGGCTCCCAGTCAGTCCCTGGTCAGCTTGGCTTGCAGGTCGGTCCTGGGGCAGCGGGGGAGGTTCTTGGCAGGAATCCACGCGGAGTGCAGAGGATCCATCTACGCTGGGCACCACCAGCCAGGTGCACAGATGAGATGAGATGTTAACCTCACGTTAACATCCTGCTTTCAGGGAATTCCAAGGCTTAGGGAACAAACCTGAGGCCACCCCAGAGGCAGCCTGACACTCAGACAAAAGCTCCCAGCGGCCAGAGGGAACTAGGTGTCGGCTTAGAGAAGAAAGACCCATTCTCTCACAACCTGCATGTTCTGAACAGAGCCAGGACCCCCGCCAGAGGGGATGGACCCCACGCCACACACGGGCCTGCCACCGCATATCTGTTCACCAAGCCCGGTGGCATCCCACCCCAGCCCCATCCACAACCTGGAACATCTGGTTCCCAGACCAGTGCCTTCCGGAACATGGGCTCCTGGACTGAGAAGAAAAGCAGGCCACAGAGCCACGCCCATGAGGATCGGAGACCCTGGCTCAGAGCCCTTGGCCAGACCCTCCAAGGGTCCACTGGTCTCTCCCACTTGGAACCGGACAACAGAGTGGGGCGTCATCATCCCAGGGGGACCTGCTGCTGCCCCGTCAGGAAAATTCCTTTTCCCGCCTGGGCTGCACGGACACCCTGGGCTGCATGGATGCGGGTGAAACTCGGCCAGGCCGGAGCCTCACCTCTCTACCAGTGAGGCTGGACAGGGCAGCTGTAGTCAGTAGACAGAGATCGGCCCGCAGTTCAGCCCGAGGTGAGGACTGACTCTTCTGGAGAAGAGGGAGGGGTGACCGGATGGCCAGAGTCCCCAGGTGAGAACAGTGAGTGAGCAAAGTCTGGCCACCTCTGGCCCCTCCTGTGTGGCCAGTGCAGGCTGGGCACCCAGGGGTGGATGGCAGGGCCCCGTCTTGAGGCAGGAGGCAAGTGTGGGGACACGGGCTCATCCCAGTGTCCATCATGTGTGGGGCCCCTGGCTCAGACTGACCCCACTGGGGAGAGGTGCTGGAACTGTTTGTGCCAGACAGTCCTGTGTTCAGCTGGCCGCACCTGGGAGCAGGTGGCATTTTCCTGTTTACCAGCAGAGACCAGCATCCTGCAGCAAGGGACCTAGCTGGACCCCTCGTCCAGATGGGGGCCACTGCCCAGCCTCTGATGGCAGGACCAGCACCATTCACAACCAGGAACAGATGGAGCCAGGCCAGGGCCTGGGCTCTGGGAAGAGACATGGACCCCAGTGAGCGGGGTGGGGCCTGAGGAACCTGGGGGCGGCCAGGGGCCACCAGGCTGAGGAACTGAGGTTCCTGCTCCAGGGGGGGGCTTCATTTGGGTCCAAAGCCTGGGGAAGGGAGCCCCAGTGCAGGGCTTTCTGTCCTCTGAATGTGTGGGTGGGAAGGCACACGGAATGCCCAGAAACACTTAGGACATATTGCTGAGCCCCTGGTCTTAGGGACAGGGAACTTTGTCCCCCACACAAGCACAAGCCGGGGGTCTCCTTCCCAACTGCTCCGACTCAAAGGCCCAGGGCTTCAGGGGTGGCTGTGTACTCCGCAAGCCCACCTATACCTGCTGTGTGCACCAAGATGCTCAACCATGGCCCAGTGCCAGTGAGGCACCACCTTGGGGTATGGTCTGCCTATCATGTTGCTGGCAGCTAAGGCCCTGCGGACCCAGTTCCTGGCCCACCCACACACCTGGCTCAGGACTGGCCGCAGAGCTCTTCCAAGGCCAGAGATGCCTCCAATTGCCCCTTCAGGGGGTGCAGGCCAAACAGGATTCGCCCACATGCAAGTAGTCTGCTGTGTGACCACGGAGAAGTCCTCGTCCCTGTCTGAGCACTGGTATAGCAGCTAACCTTGATGGAAGGTTCACTGTGTGCCCACCCTGCTGAGAACTATTAACTCACTCATCCTCACAGCAGCTCAGTGAGGCAGGGCCACGGCCAGCCCTGCTTTCCCAGTGAGAAACGCCAGGCCCAGAGAGGTTAAGAACTTTGCCCAAAGCCATACAGCTACCAAGTAGAAGAGCTGGGGTCTGAACCATAATGAGATCCTCCCTCTCAAAGGCCCAACAAGGGGGCGTTTACAGGTCCAGGTGAAAGGTCGGACCTCAAACGACTCAAGGGATCCCCCAGAGGTGACTCACCCCAGTGCCCCCTTGAGACCCAGCCCTGGGGTTACTCACTTGTGTGGGGCGTGAAGGAGGGGTGTCGCGTGGCCCCCTGGGATGCGGCAGGTGGTGGGGGCGGCATGCTGGGGGGCGTGGCCCGGGGCTGCGTCTTCACCTCGGCCGGGGAGTCGGGCATCGCGGTGGCCTTCTCCTTCCTGTCTGCTGTGGGCACCACCGGGGGTGGGGGACGGAAGAAAGAGACAGAGAGCAGGTTAGTCAGGCCGAGGGGTAGAGGGGTTGGCACAGCCCAGGCCCACCTGGTTCCTGGGTGAGGCCTCGAGCAGCTGGAGACCGGGCAGGGGACACTCTGCCCACAGCCCGCCCTGGAGAAGCCTCAGGTGTGCTCACAGGTGGCTGGCATCCCACCCACCTGGGATCAGACAGCAGGATGGGTCAGCCGATTTCAGGCGCTGGAGGGCATAGCTTCAAGAACCCGGGCAGCTAGAACAGGCCTGAGGTTCTCATTGTGGGGGTGGCCCTTGGGAGCTTGGGTTTTCTCAACTGCAGACCAGGGAGTTGGGGGCACCCCCTGAGGCTGTGGTGCCCCCACTTCCTCAATTAGAAGCTCCTGGAGGGCCTGTGTGGACGACCTCCCCACCCCCATTTCTGATTTTGCAGGTGCGGGGCTGGCCTGAGACTCTGCATTCCTAATAGGATCCCAGGGGAACCCCCGCTCAGAGACACCCTAGCATTATCCATTCTAGAGCAGAGGCTAAAAGGCACGTCTGGGGGTCTTCCCCGGGGAGAAGACTGGGAGGCGGGAACCTGTATTTTCACCATTTCCTGGCCCAGGCAACCCCTGGGGACCAGCCAGGCCAAGGACACATTCGGTTTCAGGCCATTCTAGGCCTGGCCATCCAAGTGTGGTCCACAGAGCAGCAGGTCCTGCCCCAGACGCTGTGTCAAAGATTCCACAGAATCCCGCTGTGTCAAAGATTCTGATGCTCTGCTAGGAGTCAGGGGTGTGGAGACAGGGTGGAGACATGGAGAGACCCCGGCCTGACATGCCCCCGAGCCCCTGGGCCCACAGAGCAGGCCCTGGGAAAAGGCCTCTGGGTGACTGACCGTCCACACGATCCCGAGGCAGCAGCTGCCTAGGTATTCTCAGCTGGGGGAGGGAGCGAGCCTCTGGGCCGCCCCCCACCCTACCCGCTCCCACCCCAGCTCAGCGTCAGCCAGCATCAGGCGACCACAGAGACCTGGGAGGGCAGCTGGGACTACAGGTGGGCGTCCCTGCCCATTACAAACTGGCCAAGCCTGTGCTGCCCGCCCTTCACCCCCGCCACTGCCCATCCTGCTAACCCTGAT
>NW_011494764.1:4543159-4552058 GCF_000754665.1 Bison bison bison | reverse complement strand
CATTCACTTCTTCCCCTCCTCCTCCCAGGGGCCCCATGTGATCTGGGCCACCTGCCTCCATGGACAGTGACTGCAACAATAAAATGTTTGTGTCCCAGACTGAGCAGACCTCCTTCATTGCCCCCACATCCTCCATACCGGAAGGAGACACCCACAGCACCCCGGGGCCCCTGGGATTGGAGCAGAAAGCCCCCTCCTCGCTGGCCCCACAGAGGGGGAAGCCGGCGGTCACCGGCAGCCACCGGGCCGCATAGCACCTGCTGTGCCCTCAGCTGTCCCCCCGCCGCCAGGCGCCCTGCCCCCCGCCGCCGCCTGTCAAGAGCTGACGGCCGGGCACACGTGCGCTGCAGCTGTGCGGGCCTGTCAACACCATGCCTGGCTGCAGGGCCGGTGGCCAGTCCCCAGTGACAACCAAAGAAGGCAAACGTGGCCAGCGCCACAGGCCCTGGGCCACCCCTGTGGGGTGCAGTCCTGCCTGTCCTGGCCAGCCCTTCATCTGACCAGGCCACCCTGGGGCAGGCAGTCCCGCCAGCAGGCTGTCCAGGGAGGGTACTCAGGATGCCAGGCTGGGACGCTGGGGACATGGCCTGTTTTGACCTTTCCAAGCCCTTCCACACTGGGGCTTCGCTGGAGTGTCACAGGTGAAGCAGACCAGAGACCCTGGCTCAGGGGGCATAGGGGAGGGGTGGACTGAGTGTGCCTGTGTCTCATGGAGCCTCTCACCCATCCCTCAGGTGTCCACAGACCCTGAGGGTGAAGCTCCAGGCTGCCTACCTATGGAGGAGACATGCCTGCACTTGGCAGATGAGTCATGGCTCCTGTTATCCTCAGGAAACCCAGCACGGGGAATGCTGCTTCCAGCCCCATTTTACAGGCACAGAGAGGTGCAGCCATCTGCTAAGGGCACACAGCATGTATGGGTGCGTCCCTGCAGGGCATGCAAGTCCGCAGGGTTTCAAGGACTGGTTTGCATCAATGCGAACTCTCCTTGCAGGAGAGGAATCAAACCCAGGTGGATGGAGGCTGCAGGTTAGTGGGGGTGCATCCCCACCTCCCACACTGGGCCTTGGGTCCCTGGGCTGCACACAGTGGGGCCACGGGTGCAGGAAGCCTCACACATGTTGAATCTTGTTTGAGTCTGGCTCTATTGCCTGCTGGCTGTGTGATGTAGGGCAAGTCACTTCACCTCTCTGAGCCTTTCTACTCCTCTGTAATGGATGATGGTGAGCTCTCAATGCAATCAAGAACAGTTTATGAAGCAATGCAAGTGCTAGAACCCTGCTCTTGAGGTTGGCCTTGGCCTAGATCCAAAGCAGAGCGTGCCGGAGGCCTCAGGGAAGAGCAAGGGTGGTGTGACGACTGCAAGGAACAGAGTGCACGGGCCTCTCTCTAGTCGTGCAAAGAATCCAGACGAAGCTGGCGGGTAGTAGGGAGCCCGTGAGGGTGTGCACAGGCATCGCCTCTGCCGCCTGAACCCTCAGCAGCTTCCACTGCACATGGGGCTCCCCGGGGCCTACCCCCAGCCCTCCTCCCACCACACCCATCTCCTCACCCACCCCTGCACCCAGAGCTGTGGTTCCGAGCCCCCACCTCCCCCCATCTCCCCTTCCCTCCTGGGTCTTCAGCTCTGACCTCACGTCCTCAGGAGAGGTGCCCCATATGAGGGTCTTTGGCTCCCCTGGAACGTGATCCCCTCTGAGACGACCCTGCTTCCTGACCGCTGCCCCCTGGGCCCAGGGTCTCTGGCTGGGCTGGCACTTCCAGAAGGCTGCCCGTGCACATGCCGGAGGCCAGGGGAGGACTCAAGAGTGAGGTCACTGCTGGGCAGCCCTCTGAGAGGAGGGGCTCCCTGCTCAGAGCCTGGGTGGGGCAGGTCAAGGGTCCTGGCTGCCCCAGCCCCAAGGTGGACCGACCCGGGGGGCTGTGGATGCAACCATAGCTCACCCTGGACACTTGCCTCCTCGGGGCTGGCCAAGCGAGGACAGTAGGGTGTGAGGGGGCTAGAGGCCCACCCTCCAGACGAGCGGCCGCCTCTAAGCTGGGCTCCTCGTGTCTACATGGGCACACTTGTCACCCACCTCCCGGGGTGCAACATGGGTCAAATGAGATGGAGAAGTGTGCTTAGCAGAGGGCAGGGCACCCACCATGGTCGCACCATCATGGTGGCAGCTGTTAATTGCTGTTATTAATTACTGCCCTCTCTCCACCTCTGCAGCCCTGCCTGCGTGTGGAGGCCAGGCCTGCCCGTCTGCCAGCCTGCATGGTCTGAGGGCACACGGCTAACAAGCTGCCAGATGGGCAGCCTCAGTCTCCTGAGCACCGGCCTCCTGACCAGCCCCTAGCTCCTTCTAAGGCCCACAACCCCCAAGGGTTCTGGCACAACCTGACTGCCTGTCTGGCCGCCCTGTAGGGCCACCCAGGGGGGACCCTGAGCTCACAAACCAGCGTGAGCAGGAGCTGGCCAGGTCGTGGGGGCTGGGGAGGGGCCCACTGAGTGGTGCTGAGGGCCAGGAGGGGGGCAGCTCCCACCGCCGTGAAGACTCCTGAGGGTGCCAGCATGGTCAGCTGGGCACAGCTCCCGGTGAGGTCCAGACTCCACCCAGAAGCCTGAGCTGGCCGTGTGGGGCCGCTCTCTCCCCTCCCCCATTCTCAGGTCCTCCGCCCTCCGGGGTCCACTCCCAGGTCTCCCAGCCCCGGGGGAGCTGGGTCCTGTGCCCTGCACGTCCACGCAACCTCTCATTACACCCTCATGCCCTCCCCAGAAAGCGCCATCAGTCCCTGTGCCTGCCTGTGAGAGACATTAGACACGTCTGTGGGACACCCCCCCAGCTCGAATGGTCCCCCCATACCCACTCTGGGTCTGTTTCCCCACTCCTGATTCTGAAGTCATTGGGGACCCTCAGTCCCACATATGCCCCCACCCAAAATCAGGATATCCCCTGCACAAGCCCCCTTTTAGGGAGCTCTGACTTAGCAGGTCAGTGAGGGGGCCCTGGCAGCTGAACCTATGTCTAGCTTTAAGTTCTTTCACTTTTATAAGATTAACATATAAATAACAGCTCCCCAGGGGAGGGCTTGGCACGTGTCCCATGCACATCAGTGTGCCCACTGAGGGTCCCAGGCACGACTGTGACCCGGAATGCCACGCCCTGAGGGAGGATTCAATGCGTCTCCACAGGGGCCCCCATCAGGCCCATTTGTGGATGGGGAAACTGAGGCTCGGGGAGGACAAGTGTTCAGGGTCTCAGAGCCTGACAGACAGCAGGGCCTGAGCCCGGGGCTCTCCAGGGGTGCCTCAAGGACCAGGCCCCACCACCACCTGGGAGATTAGAAAGTTCTGTAGCCACCTCATGCTCCCTGGGGAACATCATGTGGGCTGACCAGACATAGAAAGGGTGGCTGCCTGGGGTTTGAGGCTAGGGTGGGTTTGCTGCTCTGAGTCAGTGGGTGATGCCCTGGGTGCCCCAGCTTTGCAGCAGGTTAAGTGCGAGGACCATCTTCCCAACTCCCTGGGCTCTTCCTAGATGTTCCGGGGGAGGGGGGAAATTGGAGCAGCCTTGGCATCCCTGGGCCTCCGCTGGCCCCATCAGCAGTCAGGGGCCATGGCGTCCACAGGACCCCATGGAGAAAAAAGTGGGAGATGGGGCGGAATTGGAGAAGACATGTCTGGGCTTCTCCCTGACCAGGGTCCCTGTCAGCTCCCCTGGAGCCCGCAGAGTGCCTTGCCAGAACAGCGGCCCTTATGCTGGTGTGTGGTGGGGGGAACTCTCGGGGTGCTGGCCCCTTCCCTGTGGTCCCCTCCCCGTGTGCTCAGGGGGCAGGAGTGTGCCGGGGGCCCAGCCAGGAGTCTGACCGTCCCACAACATGGCAGGCAGCCCGGCTCTGCTCCATCTGACACACACGAAACAGGCACAGAGAGGATGGGTGACCCGCCGAGCTCACACAGCCGACAGGGGGCTGGAGGTGGCCCAGAGTCCTACCCACCCGAGGCCTGCTGCTCCCTCATTCGCTCCTCTTTGAACTGTCCATCCCTCAATCCTGGAGGGTGGGGGCCCCCATGGTGTCCTGATGTCTGGCTGCAGTGCAGGAGCCAGAGGGTGAGAGGGGACAGCCTACTTGGTCACAGCCCCACCACTGGCCCCGGCTCCAAGCCCTCGAGAACATTCCCAGACCCGGGCGGTGCTCCCCAGGCCCCTGGGGACCCTGCATGTTTCCCAGACAGTGGCTCCAGTTCCCACTAAATGTCACTAACCCATCGTCAGAGGAAGCCGCTCTCCGGGGCCGGGCGGAGCCGGTGGGAAAGAACACGGAATGTGCCGGAACAAGCCACCCCATCCATCATTGTCCCTGTCCGCCTGTGTTCCCAGCCCGCCCTGCGCGGCTGAGAACTGGCCACAGCCCCGCGCTCCCCCAGGAGGGGTTGCTAGATGCTAAGGAGGGGGCCCTTAGCATCAACACAGCCCATCCCCCACTGGTGCTGTTGCGGAATCAGGGCTCACTTTGGCCTCTCGTGGTCTGACTCTTCCTTCATCTCATCTGACCCTCACAGAAGTGGCAGGAAGTGGGCAGGTAGGCCCAGTACCAACAGGTAACCCTGCTCCAGGGGCAGGGCCCTGACTGTGAGCCCGGCCTCGACCTGTGCACCCCACACAGCCCCTAGCCTGCTAGGTGGCCAACAAGGAAGCCCAGGGCCCAGAGGCCACTCTCTGCGGAGTCTCGGGCTGTGACCTGTGACATGCCCAGACCCTGTTCCTGGCACTGACCTGCAGGCAGGCAGGGTTCCCCAGGCCCGTGGAGGCTTGGCAGGGAGCCCTGCACCCCAAGGAGGGGCCCTGCTCCCCGGCCCCAGTGAGCGGGTGCCCCTGGGCACACTGCCCAGCCGCAGCTTCCATAGCTGCAGGTGGGGACGAGGACAGAGCACCAGTGGCCCAGGCCCTGACGTCCTGGCCTCCGCCCCGTGCTGGGGAGCAGGCCGAGGTCCAGAAGCTCCTACCAAGGCGGGCAGAACGCTGGACTTTCCTGGAGGCAGAGGGGCGAGCTGGCCCCTAAGACACGTCACCTGAAACCATTACCGGGTGGCCCCTGCCTCTTGGCGGGCATCCTGAGTGCCCTCAGGGACTTTTGTGACTGGCCGTCCCCTCCCTGCCCTCATCTCCCACGTCTTGGTCTGAATGTGACTGTCTTCCTCAGTGAAACAGTGTGCAGGGCAGGGCCAGGCACACAGCAGGTGCTGCATAAACGCTGTGGAGTCAGGACCAAGAAGGGAGATGGCCCATGGATGGCAGGACAGTCCCGCCTCCCAGCTCCACAGGCGCTCTTTCGCCGAGGACAGCCCCGATTCCTCTGCCCTGTACATCGGCCAGGGACTGGAGGGAACCTCCCTGGTCAGGTCAGGTGTCCCCTGGAGCCCCGTCCCCGTCCTCCAAAGGTCCGGGGGTGGGACAGCAGCGGGCTGGTGTCAGGTGTCGGGAGCGACGGCAGGCACCACCTGTCCCCAGCGCCTCCAGGCACACTCTGTCCTGCTCAGGCCAGACTCTCCCGGGAGGATCGCGGCGTCCTGGCCTGCAGACACTCTGCCCGGGGCAGGGTACAGCTGCCCGTGGGAGGTGCCCCTCTGTGAAGGCCGCACCTGGGCTTCCAGGATCCTGACCATGAGCGGGGACTCCGCTGGCAGCCCTCGCCAGTCCTGGAGGAAGACGCACTACCACTGGGTTTACAGATGGGACCCCGACACTGAGAGTCGCAGAGAGCTACGGGCCTCCAGGGTCCAGAGACCACCGTGCCTCCCACAGTGTCCCAGCTCCCTGTGTGGTACTCGGGACCTCACACAGCCTCATCCCATGTCCTCCACAATGGCCTCCAGAGCCAGCACCTTCCAGGCTCCTCCATGGGTCCAAGCCCCAGGCCAGGTGGGCATGACTGCCCACTGAAGCAGTGAGGAGATCGAGGGGGCAGAGGTCAGGCTTCCTCCAAGGCCGCAGCTCCGTGAGGCTGCAGAGCCCTGACTACAGATTTCCTCTTTTCTCCCACTCTTTCCTCCAAGACCTTCTATTACAGCACCACCATGAGCCCCAGAGCCCCCTCCTAACTACGACAGCTCCGGAACCTCCAGAAGCCCAATGCCACATTTGTGGAAGAGACAGAAGGTGGGTGTGTCTGAGGGGATTCAGGCCTCACAGCGCTCAGGGAGGGGCAGCTTCAGGGCATCCCTCCTGGGCAGGACCCGCTGGAAGACACCCCCACATGTCAGGGGTGGACCCGGTGGGGCCCTTGGACCCCAGCGCAGTGCGCTCCAGCATGGGCGTGGTCCCCTGGCAGTGACAGCACGTGGAGGCAGGAGCCGGCTCCCCTGGCTCGTAGATGGCCCTCCTGAGCTCTGAGCATCTATGGGATCCTCCTGCGTCCACGTGAGGGGTGGACATTGTTCTTCTCATGTGGTCCCAGGCAGGCTTCTGGCCGTGTAACTGTTGGGCCAACCTTGGAAGTCATGAGCAACACAGCAGATGTGGATAGTGCAGCAAGTCTTTCCTGAAGGCCAGCCCAGCCCAAGAACCTCCCTACACTGCCTCCACCCCTACCCCCGGTGACAGATTCACCTCCTCTGAGCCACTGACCACCGCACACTGCACACCAGCCACTGCAGGGCCTGGGCAAGGTGGGACAGGTCCACTGCCAGCACACAGGGGCTAGCAGGAGGGGGGGGCAGATATTTTGGGGGGGCATCTGAGCCTCCATATCGCTGCTTGGGGAGCTTCTGCCCCCAGAATACCCTCCCTTCCCCTCAAGGCTTCTTGGAGGGTAGATGGGGACTTGTACTCCTGGACCCTGGGGATCTGGAGCAAGCCAGGCAATCTCCCCAACCAAGGGCCAAATTCCTGGGGCAAGGAGGGGCACAGACTCTCCTGGAGCCTCCCAGTGGGTGTGTTGGGGATGGAGGGAAAAACCAGGCATGCACCCCAGGAAGCAGCCATGACTCAGAAGGGACAGACAGGGCTCCCAGGCTGAGGCAGAGGGACTCAGGGAGCCCTGAGGACATGGGGTTGACCCCCCACATCAAGATGGGTGGGTCTGACCAGGAGGCTGACCCCTCCCTCACCCTCCAAGGCCAAGGTCAGGGATGGCTTGTCTTTGATCCCCAATGCTCTGCAAAGCAATGAGAATTTTCAGGGGGGCCACAGCCCTAACGAGTTCCAGGCGCTGGAACTTGGACCCCTGCCCACATCTGGTTTCAATCAGCCTCCGCCGCCTGATGAATCAGTGATAATACACACAAGGATTAGTGTTTCCCTCCCTTGGTCCAGGCGGCCCTCCCACCCCCACGAGTGCTCCAGCCACGTCCCCTGGATCCTCTGCCCAGCCCTTCCCAGTCCTGGGGTCTGACCGGGCTGCTGTTCCTCTGCCTGTTAACGCTGTGACCCTTCCCACTACACAGTGCTAGGCCTCTCTGGTCCTCCTTCCCCCAGGGACCCCATGATCCCCTGGGCCTGTGGGTGACAACACCAAGGATGCTGGTTGCCGTGGCAACATCACTGGACCAAAAGCCAGAAAACCTGCTCTGTGACAGACTGTGAACTGGGGAAATCACCCCAGCATGGCCCAAGCCTCAGTATACCCACTGATAAAATGGGCCCGTAACTCCTGCTTCTCAAGGTTGGGGGCAGGTGATGGGGGTAGTCTTAGACAAAGGACCAGAAGGGGAAAGGCCACCATGGTGCC
The DNA here is from genome assembly GCF_000754665.1 of Bison bison bison. NCBI lineage: Eukaryota > Metazoa > Chordata > Mammalia > Artiodactyla > Bovidae > Bison > Bison bison. The sequence goes on along the minus strand of NW_011494764.1, from coordinate 4,544,342 downwards.
CATGACACAGAGGTTCTGACTGGCCTCCCTCCACCCTATCTCAGCCTCTTGGCCTGAATGTCACTGACTTTTCTACTCAGGACTCAGTTTTGTCACCTGTGAGATGGGGACAAGAGCAGAGCCCCTGCAGTGGCACAGAGGGATGGGACAAGCCAGCAAGAGGCTCCTCTGAAAGACCTGGGTGCTGAGCGGGGCCCAGCTCTGATTGAGATGGGCTGCCTTCTGCCGGGAGTGGTGTATATGCCTGGGTGCTGAGACCTCCTCATTCTGATAAAGCCCAGACAAGTAAGACCTGGGTTACAGACAGGGAACTGAGGCTCACAAGATGCAAGCCTGGGTCACACGGCTGTCACGTGGCAGCTCCCATGCGTGTCCAGCATTCTGGCTGACCCACTGCTGGGCTCAGGCAGGGTCATCACTGTGGACCCTCAGAGCCTGGCCAGAAGGGTGGCCGGGAGGGTCCACAAGAGGATGTCCTACCGCACAGGGAAGACCCTCGCAGCCCCACAGGGGACATCGAGGTGGCTGGGCTGCCCCCTGTACCAGCAGGGGATTGCGAATCTCGCCAGTGCTGGGAGGGAGCCACCCTCCTGGACAGGAAGGTCCCTACCATCGAGATGCCACCGAGGTGCGGTGAAAGTGAGCCAGACCCAGTCTCACCACCATCCTCCAGCCCAGGGTCCCCTCAGAAAGGGCCCATACTCTCCTGACCTGACTGTGCCTCCAGTCTGGGAGGCCCGGCTAGACTCTCCCGGGCGGGCTTGGGGCGTCTCCACCTGCTGGGATGCTCCCCTGTGCTCCACAAGGTTGTTCCCTCCTCACTCAGGATCGAGTGTCCCCCCTCAGAGGACCCCTGCCCTTCCCACTGCATCACCCACTTAATTTCTTGGGGAGCACTTGTCAGCACCTGCCATCGCGGTCTGTGTGGGTCCTGTCTCCCCAAGGACATGGGCCTTGTCTTTTTGTGCACTGCGAAGTCCAGACCAGCGCCGACACCTGGTGGTCATCGAGACGCTGCATGCAGGTGTGCTGACCGGCCTGTGAGAAACCCAGAGAGGCCCCGCCTGCCCCTGTGCCGTCTGGGACCCTGGCCTGTTGCCTTGGAGGCTGTGGCAGGAGCCTGGGCAGAGCTTGGGTCAGGAGCTGCCCCCTGCCCGGGGGCCTCAGTGGGGAGCTCCCCCAT
>NW_011494764.1:4537223-4542977 GCF_000754665.1 Bison bison bison | reverse complement strand
TGCTGCTGCTAAGTCACTTCAATAGTGTCTGACTCTGTGTGACCCCATAGACGGCAGCCCACCAGGCTCCCCTGTCCCTGGGATTCTCCAGGCAAGAACACTGGAGTGGGTTGCCATTTCCTTCTCCAATGCATGAAAGTGAAAAGTGAAAGTGAAGTCGCTCAGTCGTGTCCGACCCTCAGTGACCCCATGGACTGTGGCCTTCCAGGCTCCTCCGTCCATGGGATTTTCCAGGCAAGAGTACTGGAGTGGGGTGCCATTGCTTTCTCTGCTTCCCACTCAGAAATGGGCTCAATTCCCTGCCCTTGGATCCGGGCTGGCCAGGGACTTGCTCTGGCCATTAGGATGAGGCAGGATGATGGCAGTCAGCTCTGAGCTGGACATGAGGCAGTCAGTACCTCTGGCTGTCCTGCTGAGCCTGCTGAATGGGAAAGCTCACTTGGGCGAGTTGGCCCAGCTGCCCTAGCTAGGGATCCAGGAGTGTGAGGGCCCGGCCACACTCAGCAGAGCTGCCGACCTCAACCCAAGAGCAAGCCCTGCTGGGACTGCCCAGATGAGCCACCCAGTGGGACCCTATGGAGCCTGAAATCACGTGGTGGGTACCTTCACTTTGGAAACTGCTTTTCAGCACCCACCAGCCTGAAATATTGTGCACCCACGGCTCAGTGATTTGCTCTGAGGCAGGGAATCAACAGAAGAGCAAAGAGCCCAGCATCGGCAGCAAAGGATAAGAATACTCACTGGCCACTGTCACAGAGGTCCATTAGGAGGTCAAGGGGCAGATCCACACAGCAGAATACTACACAGCAAGGAAAAAGCACACACACAACCCCACACACCAATTAGTCAAATGTCACCAACACGTGGCTGAGTGAATGACACCAGACCCCAGAGAGGATGGGCCACATGCCTCTACTTACGGGCATTACAGTCAAGGTGGTGGGCCCACGACCGGCAGTGACCCGGGAGAGGGGCTCAGGGCCTGGGGCAGGTCAGGGAATGCTGTCTGTTAACCTGCACACTCTGAACCTTCATGCACACAACACTTTTCTGTGTGATGTGTTGTACTTCAAATAAAGAAAAATCAAAAGAAGTAGAAACACACGTAACTCCATTTTGCAAATGAACATACGTGCAGAAAATGACAAGAAATGAAAGGTGACCACAGCTCCTGGTAGAAGGCCGGTCAGAGCCATTATGTCTGTGCCTGTGTTTGCAGAAGGGGTCTGAGGGTTTGGTTGGGCCGAGAAGCCCAGAGCTGCAGCCACGTACAGACGCTCCAAACGAGTGGGGCAGGGGTGGGACTTCCTTCTCAGATGAGCTGGGATGGTCATGGAGCGGGGTCCGGGATGCCCTGGTGCTGAGCAGAGTTCCGAGGTGGGGAGGGTGGAGCGCGCTTAGCGGCTGGAATGGAAACCCTCCCTGCTCTCTGCCTGCCGCAAACGTGATCCAGATGTCCCCTGCTCGCCCCGCGGTTGGCGCACGGAGGGAGCACATTCCTCACCCAGCTGCTGGGGCTACGCTGCCAAGAGCAGCTCCCGAGAGCTGGCGGGGGGGGGGGACCCACCATCTGGGCCGCCTGCCGTGTGTGTGTGTGGGGGGTACCAGTGGAGGGGAGGGCCGCCCTCTCCCAGCACCTGGGACCAGCACTCTGGGGCCCTCTCCTGTTCCCCCATGCACACCTGCCACCAAGGGGGCGTGGCTCAGCTGCAGGCTGGCACACCCAGCGAGTGTGAATGGGCTGTGACAAGAAACATGGTGGACCCTGGGTGGGCTTGAGGGGTGTGGGCATGTGGACAGAGAGAGTCACGAGTGACTGAGCGGAGGTGGGTGGATGGTGGATGGGTAGGTGGATGAGTTGGGGGGGTTGCATCCTGACCAAAGCATGACACAGAGCCCCCTCCTGGAGCTCAGTGGTGGGTACACAGGCCAGCCCAGGAAGTCGAGTAGTAGTGGGAAAAACCCAGCTTTGGGGTCTGGCAGGCCTGAGTCCAGCCGCGGCCTCATCACTCGGGTGGCCTTGGCCAGGCTTCCTCCTCTGAGTCTCCTCAACTGTACACTCGGGCTGACGTCACTGTCAGGATCAGGCCAGTGCCTGTTAAGCCAGCTCTCTGCTTTGCTCACATACACACCTGGCAGGGACGTGAGGGGCGGGGGACCCTGAGACCCCAGGAGGCGCCCCAGCAGATGGGGGTTGGGGGGAGGTCCTCCTAGAGCCAAGGACCACCTACAGTTAGTCTGAACAGAAGACATGTCCCCCGAGGGGTTGTGGCAACATGGGGCAGAGTGTGGGCAAGCGCATTTCCTGGGGGAGGGGTGCGACCCCAAAAAAGACCACAGGAGCCCCTGGAATACAAGATGATCCAATATGTACAGAGTGTCTCTAGAAGGAAAAAGAAACAGCCCCTGGAGAGGGGCAGCAGGACCCCCTCCTCTCGGCCTGCCTCTTGTACCAGCAGCACTTCTAAAGTAATTCCTGATTTATTGTTAAACTGCCTGCTGCCCACCAGCACTGTGCCCACCCCAACTCTGACCAAGACAGACAACTACAAAGTTTCACTTAACAGATACACTCGTCCAGATCACTTGTTTTCAAGAAGGAATTGACAAAACTCAAGGAACTGCTCGGCCAGGACGCCTCTGAGGCCAGTCAGTGCTCAGATTCGCATGAAGCAGAAAGTCCCGCGTCAGCGCTCACACATCTGGATCGGGTGCTCGGGAGTCAGGGAGCCTCCCGAGCGGAGGAGAACCTGCACTTGTGTGCACGCCTGAAGCCAGGAAGGGCGTCTAGCAGAGGCACAGCTTAGGGAAGTCGGGGCAGCGGGAACTCTGTGCACGAAGGTGGGCAGCGATCGGGGAGGCTGGGGGCTCTGGAGACCCAGGCCGCATGGTTAGGGGTTCCCCTGCTGGCATCGAGGCGCCACGGAAGGCTGACCTGAGTCCCAGAGCATGTTCATTGTTGGAAAGCATGCAGACTGGCTGCATGTCACCTTGAACTCCCCAGAGGAATGTTGCCAAAATATAAACTCATTGCGCTGCCCCTGCGAACACTAAGCAGTATTTAGGGCTGGTGGTTCATCCCACATGCACACCCCTCTGAGCGCATCCCTGAGAGCGAGATGATCCTCCCACCAGCTCCAAGCCACAGAACCGCCGCCCTCGGTACACACGGCCTGTGAAGGCCCCGATGACCCATGATGGGAGACATCAATGCAGGATGCTGCCCCCAAGCTGGAGGGACCCCAAGTGGTGAGAGGCACCAGCTGGAGCAGGTTTGAGGTTGGGGCTGAGTAGGTGGTCTGGGCAGGCTTTGCTCAGGGGACCAGGGGCGTCTCCGATTCTCACGCCCCGCTTTCATAAGGATGACATGAGAGCTGGTTTGGCTCAGCTGTGATGAGTGTCAGCCTGACGTGGTGTGTCTTGGTGCCCACTGCGGGACCCCCGTGGATCTGGCGAGATGCCCAGAGACACCCAACCCCTCTTCTATGCTCTCAGTTCCTGGACATGGAAGGCCCTGCCCAGGGCCCTCCCAACCCGCATACCCAGGGACCAAAACTGGCCCAGGAGAGACTTCATCGCTGCAGGGCCCCAGCCCCTCCCATCCTCCTGCCTCTGTCTTCATGGGCGAGGCTGGGGCCCCTGAAAAACTTGCGCTTCTTTTGGCAGAGAACGTGGTAAAGGTGGGAGGGGAGGCTGTAGGGATGTTTACATTTATGTCATTGTCATAATTGTAGTCAAAGCTCACAACACTGGGGAGACCATCACTGCCTCCCTTCCCAGATGCTCAGAGAGGTTGAGGTCTGCACCTGAGGTCACACAGCACTGGTGCAGGCTGGAAGCTCCTGAGAATACCACCGGCACCTCTGGCTGCAGCAACTCTGTCTGCTGCTCACCTCAGATACCTGCGGTTACTCTTATGACTGAACCACAGCCATGCCAGAGAGGCCTGGCAGCGTGGAAGGAGAACACTAAGCCCCAGCCTCTCTAGTGTCCTGGGTGCGGAGCTCTGGGTGCCAAGCTCTGGGTGCCATCTTCCCAGGGCCCTTCTCCCAGAAGGATTCCAAACAATCCATATTCCCAGGAACCATCGAAATGTTCCAGAAATTCCAATCGTATGTCACCCCAATGGCACGGCCCAGACCCTCCCCTGCAGGGGAGGCCAGGAGCCTCTGGGGTCCCACGTTTTCTGGGACCCTGGGGTCCCAGACCTCTGGGGTCTGCCCGTTTTCACTGCAGAGAGCTATCTGTACGTTTGTTGAGTTCCACGGGCCATGTGCTTCACCCGCGTCACCTCACACAACTCCTGGAACCCCACTATTTCCTACTTTCAGAGTCAGCGACGTGTCCCGTGGTGAGCATGGCAGCTGGCCCAGCTTGGGGTTTTAGTCACGCGGGAAAGGCATGTTCCCAACCGCCCAGCCCCCACCCATGGTAACCACTGTTGACGGGTCTATGGACCCCTCTAGGTATTTCCGTGTGAATATAACCCTCGGTACGTGTACTCGCAAGGAAGGGGCAGCCACGACGCATACCCGTCAGCTCTACAAGCTGCGAGTTTTTCCGACGAGACCTGGAAGCTGTGTGCTCAGTCCAGCCTCAGGTTCCTCACCTGTGAAATGGGGAGATAAGCCCCACCCCCCAGGGTTAACAGGAGCTGGAGAGTAATAACCAGCATACACAGCAGCCAGGCATACAGCAAGTGCCAAATGAGTGCCAATCTATAGACAGGAGTCACTCTGAGCACTCGCTTCTTGGAGGTCCTCCTTGGAGCCCTCTAAGGCTGACTCTGCTCTTCCACCCAGGGACATCCCCTAAAATGGCCAAAGGGTTGGACTCCGGGAAGACAGGGGCTGCTGGCCGGACACCACAGTCCCCAAGCTGGCCACGTGATGGAGGAACATGGAGCTGCCACAAATGCAGGTGGAAAGGAAGCCCCCCTCCCTGCCCAGAGGAGCCCCTGGCTTGGCTGGACAGGGTCCCCTGCTATTTCCCAGCCCTGCCTCCCATCCTGCTGGGTGGTCTCCCCGGCCTTGGCCCACCCACCCAGGAGGTCAGAGCCCCCTTGGGCCCTGGGGATGACACCACAGCAACCCCCTGGAGAGGCATCCCTCTAAGCTGGTGTCCCCACAACCTGGGAACAACCTCCTTCCTCTGGATATAAGGCAAACAGAGTCCTCTGGAAGCAAACCTTTTAAGCAGATGTTTCCTCTTGGCATGCACCTCCGGGCGGGGCCTACTGCTCTCACATGGAGGCACAGGGGAGACCGAGTGATTTCAATTCTTCTTTTTAGGAAGGGGGAGGAAAATATTTTAAAAAATGTGTTTTACAAGCCTGCTTTTGCCATTGTTTATGTAAACAGGTAAATTGTTTCCTGCCTCAATTAAAAACATCTGCCACATAAATGAATACCAATTAACTCATCCTGTTTTTAATTACTCTGTTAATTACACGCAGGCAGCAGAAAGGATGGCTGGGAGTAGGCGAAGTCGAGTACACGCCCTCCCCCCAGTTGGCAAGGATCCGGACTGTGTCTGGCTCCTGGTGGATGAGGGTGGCAGGGAGGTGGTGGCGCGGTGCCAGCCGGGATTCCCTGATCTGGGGCTGCCGGGTGGGCACCTCCTCCAAGGGCCCTGGATGGGGGCCGGCCGGGGCTCCCAGCTCACTCTAGGGAGTGAGGAGCCCCCTCCTGCAGGCCCTTCTGCCCTCCCCCTTCCCACTCTCACCTCCTCCAGCCACTCTCCTTGTCCATAAGA
>NW_011494764.1:4521946-4536924 GCF_000754665.1 Bison bison bison | reverse complement strand
AAGTCTCCGAGTGAACCTTATCCAGGGGTGCTCACAGAGGAGGTGTCATTATTCCTATAGATGGGGTTGGCTTGGGAGAGGACCCTCTGAGGTGTTACATGGTTGCACCAGCCTTCGTGAGGGGCTGGACTTGAACCCAGCAGGAGCCCTACTTCCAGGATGCGTTTACTGCACTGTCAACATCACCAAGGCCAAGCTAGGAGTCATGCTGTCTCCAGGGGCTGGAGCTGCTGGGCCCTGGGGTGCCCCCTCCCCCACCTCCCACAGATGCTCTCCCCACCCCCTCCCAGGTTACACGGCTTACAGAAGCAGAGGTGGTCAGAGCTGGCTGGCCCTCACAGTTGCCCAGCTGGTGTGGTTGGTGGGTTTCCACTTGGCCCATCAGAGGTAGGCAGCAGAGCATCTCTGTGAGAATGATGCCACTGCCTGAGGTGGGCTCAAAGGGAAAGGTGTGCCTGACATTGATTGGTGATGTCTGCCACAGCCATTGGAGTGTGCAGATTGACTCGCCATGTCTGCCAGTCGCATCACATATGGAGTAATAGGGAGGTACCAGGATCCAGTCCACTTTCACAAACAGTGCTCCAGAACAGAGAACAGTCTGCCTCTCCTACTGCCTGTGGGCACCTGCTCAGGGGGCTGCCTGCACCAGCCTTCACTGAGACATGGGTCAACAGTCCACAGATGGACAGGCCAGAGTCCAGGGGCCAACCCCTTCCAGGCCAGGTCCCAGCTCACAGTCCCCACCCGGAATCCTGTCCCAACCTTGGAGCAGGGCTGGGGAACAGCAAGTACCAAGTGATCCACAGTTTATTAGCCCATTTAATCCTTCCAACGGCCCCATGAGGCTTTTCTGTTATTTAATAGTAACAGTGAAATGTAAAACATGTTATTACACCCATGTTACAGGTGGAACAACTCACAGGTTCAGTAACTGCGGGGCGCATGGCTGGAAAGGGCAGGGCTGTGAGTCTGACCCCATCGTGCAGACATGCACAGGTCTGGCCTGAATTCACCCTGCTGCCTGGACCCAACCCACTCCCTCCAGATTTCCAGTCTCCCAGACAAGCGACCAGGGGCAGGCATAGCCTCCAGGTTTGAGTTGGGCATTGTCCAGTTTCTGGCCATAGGCTGTGAGCAAGTGCCTCCACTTGGCTTGGTCTCAGCATTTTCCCCTGGAAGACGGGGGACGCTCACCCTGCCTCGCAGCACTGGCATGAGCATACTGGGGCTTTCCTGCCAGCCTCTCTGCCCACCGCTCCCCTCCTGCCTCTCCTTCCAGGCAAGCCACCAGGCTGAACACCAGCATGTAGCTGGGCAGTCTCCTGAGCTGCTAGAGGCCGAGGCCAGCGTGGGTCAGGGCCTGCCCTGCAGGCTGTTGGGGAGCCTGCACCTCAGCCTTGCCCGGTGGGGGTCCCTTTCAACATCCATCAGTCATCCAGATACTGGGCCATTCTCTTTGGGGCCTTTTAGCCACTTTCAGCCATAAGACATGTCTAATAGTAGCTCCTGCAGCTTGCTGGGCAGCTGGGTCTGGTGTGGGGAGCCGCGTGCTGGCCCACCTGACCACGTCTCCACACCTGGGGCTCACTGAGGAGCAGCCAGGAGCAAAGCCAGCTCCAGGGCTCCTTGGCAGCCCCTGTGTGGTTGAGAGGGCCCGCCAAGCTGTGGGGAGGAGCCCAGACTCACCGGTCAGGAGTTCAGAACGGTGGTGGCCACAGGAAAAGGGCCACAGGAATCCTCGGGTACAGCCCCCAACCGAGGTCTGTGGCAAGGGCACACGATGACCAGAGTCAAGGGCAGGGACTCTGCACCTCAGAGGCTGTATCTTCCCAGGGAGGGCTGCACTTCAGAGTTTAAACCTTAGTGACCTCCTCTCTGTGCGAATGGAAGACCCACCCCCTCAGAGGTGACAAAGGCCATGTGCGGCAGTTATAACAAGGGGCTGTCCCGCAGAAACCAGAAACCACCAGCCAGCTCACTGGTCAATCAAGTCCAAGGTTCAGAGTGTCCACATGCAACACCAGCCCCAAGGGGGAATCACTGTGCCACTTCTGAGGGGCACAGAGAGAGCGGGAGCCAGCCCGGGGTCACACAGCAGTGGAATCACACAGCGGCAGCCTCACCCGCCAGCCCTCAGCCCTGACCCGGAGAACAGGCTGTGTCCCTGGTGGACAGAGGGTCTGTTTCCAGCCCCTCCTCCCCGCCTTGGACGGCCCAAGGCAGGCAGATGGGCCGGCGCTGGTGCAGCCGCGGTGGCAGCTGCTCTGGGGGAGGCGAGCGGGAAGCCGGCTCCATGCCTCCCTCCCCGGCGGAACCTTCTGGATGTTTTGACTCATTCCACCACATGGTCTCCCAGAACCCCAAGGAGATCTGGGGGTGGGGCCCTGCTGAGTCAAAACAGCCTTGGGGGTTTTCGGCAGAGGGGCGTGGCATCCTCCTGCTGTGCCTGGAGTCTCCCCTCTTGTCTCTGAGAAAGCTCCAAGGCCATCTCCCCATTTGACAGCAGGGAAAACTGAGGCCACTGCTGGCCCCTGGGGTTTCCCTTCTGACCCAGGGAGGCTCCGTCAGGCCTGTCCTGAGCCCTGGGGCACACGTGGAGTCCACAGCACTTCATCCAGGGCTGCACCTCATCTCCCGTGTTCCCCTGGGGGGAATCTTCCCAAGGCATAGAAATGGGGAGACCATGGTGGCTTCAGAGGCCGCGGGGAGTGCCCAAAGTCACATGACACCTTCTGTCTGGTCAGTGTGAACATTTTCACAGGGACATTTATTGTAAAACAGAACGACTAAGGAGGTCCTGGTGCCTTGGATGGAAAATCTCTCCGTGTCCAGAGGCCTCACCCCAACCACACCCACAGGCTGTGGGCGGCCTCTGCGTGCCTAGTAGTGGGGAAGGGTGTGCGGGACTCTCTTGCTCCTCTTTGACCAGGGATACCCCACGGCGGTGCAGGTGTGTGAGCTCAGGCAGTTCAGACTTGCAACTCTCCAGCACAGAAAGCTTCCAGGGAGCCAGCAGGCTTGACCCGAGCGGCAACCAGGCTCAGTTGTGGGCTATTCCAGCTCCACCCCCTTGGTTGCCAAACCCCTCAGGATGCCCATGGGGCCTCCTAGTCTCTGAAATGTCCATTTTCTGACCCTCTCCAGGCAGCACAGGGTTCAGGGAATAAGCGACTCTCCTTCCTCTCCTCCCACATGAGGGACCCCCGAGGCCTCGGGACAGATGGAGCTGGAGCGCCGGCGGTCAGCTCAATCAGGAGGATGGAGTGAGCGCCAAGCCCACCAGTGGTGGAACCACATAATAGCCGGCAGAACGGCAGGACAGGGTTTGGGGCCCTCACCCTGGGCTCCCACACAAAGGCTTTGGCTGCTGGCCACAAAGGCACAGCTCCGGGCAGAGATCTCCCCCAGGGACAAACTGGCCACTGCCGTGCAGTCGTGAGGAGACATCAGGCAGACCCCCAGGGGAAGCCAGGATGCCTGCTGGATCAGCTCTACGAGTCTTCAGTGCAAACCCCCGGTGCACAGGAAATGCATGACGTTTTCATGCCTTAGTATTTATGCCACCACCTCCACCAGCTGAAGCCCTCAATGCCCACAGGCAGCTCCCAGGCCATCCTCCATCCCCTTGCCCTCCTCCCTTGTGCTTCTCCTCTCCACCTGCAAGGCCGCCTTGCTGGCCCACAAATGTGCCAGGCGTGCTCCTGCCCCAGGGCCTTTGCACTGGCTGTCCCCTATGCTAGAGGGCTGTGCCCTGGTGGCCCCCTGGCTGCCTCCCTTCCAGGCCTCAGCTCAATGTCACCTACTCAGAAAAGCTGCATCTGGCAAGGACAGGCCCCACCTCCCAGACCCAGGCCCTGTCCATTCCTTGTTTCCTTCGTTTATTGTCCATCTCTCCCCAAACAGAGTAGCAGCCACACGAGGGCGGGTCCATCTGCTGGATTCCGGAATAGCGGCCGACACATGGCAGGCCCTCAGTCGCTATCTGTCAAAGGAACAAGTGCCTAAACCAACTACGTTCTCATCAACAGTTTATCTCATCTAAGTGTCACCCAGCTCTGAGCTGGTGCCTCACAGCCGCTGGGCATGCACTGTGCCAGGCAGCAGTGACTCCTACCCTGGGGTCAGCCTCCTGGGCTTCATCCGGGAAGGAAACAACAGTTGGAAAGGAGGGTCATCCTGGGAGGGGCACCCATGGGCAGATGTGAGTGGTGTGGGGGCGTGGCCAGTGCCTCTGGAGTCAGAATGCAGGTCCCCCAGGCCCTGTGCAGCTGAGGGTCGTGTGGCTTCCATCAGTCCCACCCCACCCCCACCAGCAGGGAGCTCAGAGGAAGAGCGAGGAACCGAATTTCTGCCATACATCGAGAGCTACATGGTCTTCTGATGTGCAGAAAAATGGAAAATGATTATTTCACATACCCTCACCAGCGCCTGGGTATTCGAATTCTGGCCTGTGTCCAGACAGGCTGGGGGAGGGGCAGGTCCACCTATCCTTCTCCAGGGACCTCCCTACCTGGTCCCCTGGCCCCCCCGTGAAGTGACAGCCGGGATGCCCAGGGGGACAGCAGCTGTGTCAGCTGATGGGGGATGGGCACACCACCAGGTGCCAACCTGGTTCCATCCAGGCTCAGCGGTGACCCCAAAGCCTCGGTTTCCCTGGCATGCTGGGAAGGAAACACCTAATTTCTTAGCGGCTCCATGGGGGTGGGAGAAACGTCTCAACTTGGGAGACTGAAGCAAAGGTGACCCAGGGTGACCTCCACTGCCCTCCCCTCCTCTGCCCCAGACCAGTTCTGTGGGGTCTCCTTTCCCAGGGGCCTGTCCTGACCCCTCCACCCTGAAGCCTTCCATAATTCTTCCTGCAGGACCGGGGCTCCGGCCCCACCACACGGGCTCCTCATGCACGAGGAGTTCCCAGTCCTGGGCAGCCAGATGGAGGGGCAGAATCTGAGAGCCGGCACCTGGTGGTCTGTGCCGTGGAGTGTGGGGTGTCCTGGCCACCGCAGTCAGGGCTGTGCCCTCTCCTGTCTCCGAGCTGCCCATGGAGTGGGCCCTCAAGGAGCTTTTGTTTGCGAGTGAGTGGGGTCAGGTTTCAGCGAATGGCCCTGCAGAACCCTGGCCACCTCCTCTGTGCTCCCATGAGGGCACAACCCTGGCTGCCTCCCTACATGCCCTCACATAGGCAGGATCCTGGCTGCCCATCCCTCCATGTCCCCTACGAAGGCAGGATGCACGACCCGACTCCAGGGCTGGAGAGCAGATGAGATAGCTGTTTGTGGAACCAAATACAGCGACAGCTTGCAGGCAGGCGGGCCCTGCTGTTCAAACAGCACTCTCCCAGCACCCAGCGAGGGCGTCCCTGCAGCCGTGACCCTGGCATCACTGCCTGGAGATGGGGCGCTCACAGGTGACACACGTTCCTGCCCGCCCCGGGCCTCCTGTGTGTCAGGTGCCTGCCTGGGCTCTGAGGCAGCAGGGCCAACAGACAGCAGTCTTGCCCTCACAGAGCTGACCTTCTGGGGAGGAAATGTGGTAATGTGCAAAGAAGAGGGGGCGCTGAGGGCTGTGGGGACACGGGTGGGGGTGGGGATGGGGGGCACTCAGAGCAGAGGGGACTTCTAGGTGGGTTGGAGCAGTATGGTGGGAGCCATGTGGATGTGGGGCGGGACACACAGGCAGAGGGACCCTCCAGTCCCTGGGGTGCTGGGGACGCAGCAAGGCAGGTGGGTCAGGATGAACATTTAGGGGGAGGGCTATGTGGTCTTGAAGTCACTGGCAATCTGCCTCTGTCCCTGGAGGGGGCCTCTCTGGTTGACACATGGTGGCCCCAAACTACTTCCTCTGAGTTTGGGGGTTGGGGAGAATGAAACCAGAGAACAGGTGCAGAATCTTGTTCATGCCAAGGACCTGGGACGCGGGTGCCAGGGAGATTCAGTAAGTGTTTGTAGAACCAAACACAAGGACAGCTTGTAGGCAGACGAGCCCTGCTGTCCCAACCACCCTCAGGCTCCTGGCAGGGCGTCCTGCCAGCCAGTGACTTGGACAACTGCATGCTCCCCACCCCCACCTCCAGGCCAGGGTGTGGTCACCTGTGGAAGGGGTGAGCTGACCCAGGGACGTGATGCAGGGAAGCCAGGTGACCAGGGCAGGAGGCTTTTCATGTGAATTCATTCCTTGAAACCCGGAGGACAGTGACCTAAACTGATGACCGCTCAGCACAGCAGATGCTGTCCCAGGAGTGACCCCAAGAGAACTGAAAACACACACCCACCCAAGAAGGTGCTTGGGAAGGTTCACTCCAGATCATCCACTCTCACCAAAGGTGAAGTGGCCCAGCGTCCATTGACTGATGATGGACACACAAAATGTGCAGATCTGAGTCACTGAATCTCAGTCATTAAAAAGAAGGAGAGCAGTGACACATGTGACAACATGGACGGACCTCAGAAACATGGGACCAGCCTGCGGCAGCGCTAACTACAAGGGTCCTGCCCGTCTTCCCAGGCGTGGTGATCTGTTCACCTGGGGGCCCCACCCGACAAGCGGGCAGGACAGCTTCTCCCTTGCTGACCCCAATCCAGCTGGGCTGGCAGGCCCAGGAAGGAAGATGGTGAGGACAAGCCCTACCGGTTGGTGACCCGCTACCTTCCAAGGCATGCCCCACATCCAGATGTGCACCCTTCAGAGGCCAAGAGGAACCTTAAGATGGTCTCCCCTAATAACCTCCTGAACCAGGAGTCTAACTGGGATGATGTTCTGTGTAATGTGAGGATTATTAGCCAGAAAGAGGTCTGGGCGGCAATGAAGGGACCTCAGCCACTTTTAGACTCAGAGAAAAGCCTCCTGAACGCAGGGTCAGGCCCAGGACCTCATGACCACCCCGACCTGTCCCCTCCACTCTGAAGCCCCCAGGACCATGCTGATCAGCAGGGCCAGGAGCTGTGCTGGTACCTTACCAGGGATTGAATGATTACGATTGTGGAGATTTCAAAAAGGAGTTTTCACATTAACAGAGAGGAAACCGAGGCTCCAAGAAACCACACAATGTACTGCAGCTGGGGGTGAGCCTGTGGGCCGAGATTCCACCTGGGTGCCTGACACCCAAATGAGGCTCTCCTATGACAAAGCCACACAGGTGTGAAGTTACAGGCATCCTGGGAAAGTCCTTATAGATGGTAGTGACAGGCATCCTGGGACAATCCATGCAGATGGTGACAAGTGTCCTGGGACAGTCCTTATCTGTGTGCAGTGACAGGCTTCCTGGGATAGTTGTGCAGATGGTGTTGACAAGTGTTCTGGGACAGTCCATGCAGGTGGTGGTGACAAGTGCCCTGGGACAACCTTGTCTGTGTATAGTAACAGGTGGCCAGGGGAAGTCCTTGTCTGTGTGTAGTGACAGGTGGCCAGGGACAGTCCTCATCTGTGTGCAGAGACAGGTGACCAGGAACAGTCCTTGTCTGTGTGCAGAGACAGGTGGCCAGGAACAGTCCTCGTCTGTGTGCAGAGACAGGTGACCAGGGATAGTCCTTGTCTGTGTGTAGTGACAGGTGGCCAGGGACAGTCCTTGTCTGTGTGTAGAGACAGGTGGCCAGGGACAGTCCTTGTCTGTGTGTAGAGACAGGTGGCCAGGGACAGTCCTTGTCTGTGTGTAGAGACAGGTGGCCAGGGACAGTCCTTGTCTGTGTGTAGAGACAGGTGGCCAGGGACAGTCCTTGTCTGTGTGTAGAGACAGGTGGCCAGGGACAGTCCTTGTCTGTGTGTAGAGACAGGTGGCCAGGGACAGTCCTTGTCTGTGTGTAGAGACAGGTGGCCAGGGACAGTCCTTGTCTGTGTGTAGAGACAGGTGGCCAGGGACAGTCCTTGTCTGTGTGTAGAGACAGGTGGCCAGGGACAGTCCTCATCTGTGTGTAGTGACAGGTGGCTGGGACAGTCCTTGTCTGTGTGTAGTGGCAGGTGATCGGGGACAGTCCTTGTCCGTGTGTAGTGACAGGTGACCAGGGACAGTCCTTGTCTGTGTGTAGTGACAGGTGATCAGGGACAGTCCTTGTCTGTGTGTAGAGACAGGTGGCCAGGGACAGTCCTTGTTTGTGTGTAGAGACAGGTGACCAGGGACAGTCCTTGTCTGTGTGTAGAGACAGGTGACCAGGGACAGTCCTTGTCTGTGTGTAGTGACAAGTGACCAGGGACAGTCCTTGTCTGTGTGTAGAGACAGGTGACCAGGGACAGTCCTTGTCTGTGTGTAGTGACAGGCATTCAGGGATAGTCTTTGTCTATGTATGCGTGAGCTGGGTCACCCTTCACAAGTGCTCACAGGGTCACCGTGAAGCTGGGCTGGGACGCGTAGGTGGGATCTGGTACAACAGGCACTGCTGCAGCCGTCAGAGTGTAGACATCTAGACGGGTCACATGGCTCCTCTATGAGTGTCCTGGGCAGCTGCCCTAGGGACAGTCAGGGAGATCACACATCCTCCTTCTGCCTGGTTTTCACAGCCTTGCACACATACTTACCTGCCCCGTGTACACCCCCTCACGTGCACACTCACACACAGGGCTCCCATAGAAGGTGATATCCACTGTGGTCCCTGGAGTGAGCTGCTCCCCTCCTCCCAGGGACCTCCCTGCAGTTGCCCTGCCCCCTCTCTGCCACCAAGCAGAGGGAAAGGCAGGGCACTGGGAAGAACAGCTTTTCATGATTAAGCGCCCTTGCTTCAGACCATTCTACCAACACCCAGACCTTTGGACACAGTGGGGGGCTTCTCCACCTGTCCTGGGGGCTCAGGCTCAGTCTGCAGAGCTGGGGGCGCCTGCTTCTCCTAGACATGGCCTTGCCCTCCGAGCTACCTGTGTCTGGATGTCGCCTTCCTGGCCCTGTCCCCCTTCACCTGTCCCCCAGAACCATCTTCTCAAAATGCAAACCTGATCAGCTCCCACCACTCAGCTCCACTTAGGGGCCTTCCCTGGGCCCTGGAGACTCCAGGGACGAAGGCCAGAGTCCTGTCCAGGTCCATCAGCCCCACAGTCCTCCGGTTTGGTCCCGGCCCCTCCTCTTTG
The DNA here is from genome assembly GCF_000754665.1 of Bison bison bison. Lineage (NCBI taxonomy): Eukaryota > Metazoa > Chordata > Mammalia > Artiodactyla > Bovidae > Bison > Bison bison. Next base: position 4,527,873 of record NW_011494764.1, on the reverse strand, counting down.
TGGTTGGTCACCTCTACACAGTCGTCCCCAACTACACGTCTCAGAGCCGCACGCCTGCACCACCAGGGCCACCACGGCGCCCCTCAGCAGAGCCGCCATTGGGGAACTCCCTGTGTCCTCACCCTGCTCTGTCTGACACAGTAGTCACCAGCTAACCAACAAGACTGTTCGGAACTTAGACTCAAAGCAAATGTAAACACATGTGGAATTTCAAAGAGTTTTTTAAAAAGATCTCAATACTTAAAAAAAAATCAACTACATGCTGAGATAACAACATTTTGGAGACACCAGGTTAAATAACACATATCACTAGAATCATGTGGGTTTCCTTCTTTTCTCCTTTTTCTCCACGTGGCCACAACCCTAAGTGGCACATGTCTGCTCTACATGGGCACGGCTCACCAGGCCATGTAGGCTGATGCATCCCGGGAGAAGCTGCCCTTCAGAGCATCTCCTGTGGTCACAGTCTTGGGGGTCCCAGGGTGCACATGGCAAGTCCCACCCAGTAATAGCTACTCGGATCACAAGCCAAGCAAACAAGCTGCAAACTGTTGAAAGCCTCTGAACGGTTCAAGATGACACCGTGTGTAAAGAGTCTGTCTCAGAGCACGGCGACTCCCTGTCTACACACAGTTGGACTCCAGGGAGCTATCTGGGCAAAGACCACATGGGGGGACAAGACCAGCGGTCAGTGGGCCATATGGAGAGGGTCTCAGACCCCCAACCTGAGCCTTCACAAGTGGGGATCTGCCGTGGGTAAGAGTAATACCTGCAGGGCTGCCCGGTCCAGTTCGGGCTCCCAGGGGCGTGGCAGACGGGGTCACTGCAGGGCAGTGTCGTCCTGTCCCCTGCCTGGAGACAGGCGCCTGGTGGGGTAAGGCAGTGCTCTTCGTGGGAGTGAAAGGGACCGCATGCCCTTCGCTCTCCTCCGATGTTCTCCACGCGGCAGAAGGGCCTCTCTTGCACAGCCAGGCATGCAAGTGTCAGCACACGAACCGCTGCCCTTCCCACCACCCTGCACACAGCCAGCTTGGATGCGGAATGCTGCCCTCCAGCCCACTCTGACTCCTCAGAGGCAGGGAGGTGGGGAGGAAAGCCCCTGGTTCACTCCGCTCACGAGTCTGGCAGGGCTGGGTGAGGCTGGGGAAGCCCAAGGCCCCCAGAAGAAGTCACAACAGCCACCTGGGGACTCAGGTATAGGGAGAAGACAGAGATTCCCGAGTCAGAATCCCACCTCTGCCACCAAGTAGCCGCGGGATGCGGTTTCCCACTGGGAGGGGCGGAGTGGAGCATGGTCCCTGGGGACACTCAGGTCCTGTGCTCTGAGCTGTGTCCCCAGCATGGGGATGGGGTCAGCAGGCACAGGGGTCTGGGCTCCACTGAGGACACAGCCTGTCTCTCTGGACCTGGGGCAGGAGGACACGGGGGTAGGCTGGAATCAGAGCAACAGGGTGTGACATGGAGCTGCCCGACACTCACACCCATCAGTGAAACCCAGGATGCACTGAGTGTTCCCCAGAGAAGGCCTGTGACAACCACATCTAGAGCCACCCGTCAGTCAGATACACAGGACCATCCACCCTCCTCACAACCCCAAGAGGGAGGAGCCAGTGAGACTGTGTTTAGCATCGAAATAGATTCAGAGAGGGTGAGTGGTGTGCTGAGGGTCACACAGCCACCACCAGGAGGGGAATCAGGCTTCAAATCCCAGTAGCTCATAGAAGCCAGGTGGTGTCCCTCCCCCTCCCCCTGCCCACAGCCTGGATACACAGGGCAGAAGCTCCCCAAACTGCATGCGAGCTACAGCCTCCTCTGGTCCTGAACACCCCCACTTCTCCAGCCTCTCAATATGCTCCCCGCCCGCCTGTCAGAGGGGCCACTGCAGCCGGAAGCCTCTCCTTTCCTCCCTGGCTTCACTCTGGATTTTCTGGGTCCTCCCGGGTCGGGACCACCAGGTGAACACTTCCTGTGGGCCCCACGCATGGCCTGGGGCCTTCAGGTGCATAGGGAGCTCCACAGCCCTGCCCCGGCAGCTGTGACTCCTGCCCTACCCCCGCTGTGGACTTTTCTCTGCCCAAGTAAACAGAAGGCACCCAGGGCCGGACATCCTCCCAAACCTCCTCCCGCCACGTCCACCATGCTCCAGCCTCAGGGGCAGTGGGGGGTCTGAGAACCCAGGCCCTGGGGAGGCTAGGCGCATCCGTGGACAGGGAGTGGGATGGACAGCGGTGGCTGGGCGCCTGTGGGTGGACAGTCGATCAGGGCTGCGGACGCCCCGGCCCCAGGAGGCGGCTTTCTTATCACAGCCAAATGCATCTTTGCTTTCCTTCCTGCCGACATCTGGCCCCCGGCGCGTCCCCGGTTACAGCGAGCAGAAGTCCCAACGTCTGTTTTATTGCCAAAGGTCATCGGAGGCCCCACTCAGCCATCAGCCCGTGCCCCGTGCGTGCTATGAACTCAGAAGCAAGAACTGGGAACCCACGACTCACTTTCCTTGTCCCAAGTTTCCATCCTGAGCACCAGGCCTCTGCCTAGGTCTTTCCACTGAGGCTACAAGGGTGACACCAGCCCAGAGTTTGCTTCCAGAAACCAAGCTCTTGCTGCCATTGTGGTCCTGGAACAGGGCCAGGCTGCCTTCTGAACACAGCAGACAGCTCCAGGGGTCTGTCCACCCCCTGTGCCATGGGAGCAGCACCCACCTCTCGTGAGCCTCTCCCGGCCTCAGTGTTCCCATGTGGAGAATGGGACGGCAAGGGTGCCCACCTTCAGGGTTGTCCTGAGGTCAAATGAGGGGCAAAGCCTGCAGCCAGCCTGGGAGCTGTTGTTGGGGCTGCGTGACAATGACTCTGCCCCCTGCCTGGGTGACCCTGTGTCCAGTGACACAGCCATGAGTGACAAGCGCCTTCCAGGTCAGTCCTGTCCAGTAAGTCCGATCGTGGCCACATTCCTGCATTTACCAGTTTCAGAGTTCAGGATCCTCCTCCACCTCCCACCCCCACGCCTCCAGGTCTGGGAAGTGACACTAGCTGCCCAACAGACTGTTATGCCTGGATACCCTGTTGAAACAGCCAGACAATGGCCAATGCCGACGAGAGGTCCTTGAAAGGACACCAACCCCCTAAGCTCCTACACTGGGTGGTGGGAAGGGAAGGGGGCTGGCCTCAGGCCTCTGCAACCCAAACAAGGCAGAAGGTGCTCATCCTCCCGGCCCTGATCCCCGTGGTCCCTAGCCCCAGGGAGTACCCTAGGTGTCAGTTACTGTGCCCACGTGCCAGAGTCTGTGTCCAGGTGACAGTGCTGACATCTGGGGCACTAACCCCTTGTCAGTGCCCAGCAGGCGTGGGAGGAATCCTTACAGGCAGGCAGGGGGCCAGGCCCACAGGCACGGATGCCAGGAGCCTGCTGTCTGGAGGGAGCACCGGGGCTCCTCTCATGGGATCAACAGCCTGCACCTCCCTGGGCATCTGTGAAACAGGGAAAGTCCCCCCATGGGCTGTCCTGCAGACTCGGGGTGGTGAGTTCAAGCGCAGAGCCTGGCTAGACAATGCCCCGGGGTGACTTGTGCTGCTGGGGGCTGGAGAGGAACCATGCGCCTGAGAGCCACGCCACAGGCAAGATGGAGCTGCCCCATGGAAGCGCCTGTTCCCTCCTCAGAACAGCACTCATTTAGCACCTACTGTGTGCGAGCTCTCCAGCACACCCGTTTTGGATTCTGAGCACACACGTGTCTGCACACACACACACACACACACACACACACTGATTGGTGAAGAAATTCAGAAGAGCTGAATTCAACCACCATCCCGCAGGCCCGGGAGGAATCAGCCAACCCAAACACAACTGGACAGAGGAGGGAGGCCGCCGAGAGTGCCAGGGCACTTCCAGGTAGTAGGGAAATGCCTCCTTGGATGCCAGCGGCCCTCCCTGACTGCCCAGGAACCAGTAGCGCTCAGAGCCAGCCCCCTCTGCCCCTAGGGCAGCCTCACGGGCTTGGATCCTGCGGATTACTGACCCAGCCTGCCGGCGTCTCCAGATCCTTGCGTAGGAAGGAAAATTAATTTCTTCCAGTCATGCAGAAATGAAAATATGTGCAGCCAAATCAGAGAGATTTCCTGGAGGTGGTAACTCAGTTACGTGGATCACCTGGTGACAGAGGGAGGGCTGGCAGGTGGCCTGGGCACCCCCAGGAGGTCCCAGAGGAGGACCTCCGCCCCGCATCCGCCAGCTCTCTGGCCTGGGGGGGAGGTGCCCTGGGTGGGCCTGTGAGAAATGTCCCCTCCCCCAGTCACACACGGATCGAGGCAGCTCGAGAGAGAGCTGGATTCTGCCAGAAAACTGGTCCTAATGTGACATTCCCTCCCACCCAAGTCCGCCTAGCTCTCGGGAGCCCCAAGTGCCACATCTGTTCCTGCACTCAGCACCCCTCCCCTCCTTGTCCCTCGCACGTACGAGGGTGGCTCAGCCACACAGCCCCACGCAGCCCGGCTCTTTACGGACCGGGCTGTTGGCTGCACAGAGCAGAACTCTCTGCCTCCTGGGGGTCTCCAAGCAGAGGACAGAGGTGGGGGTTGGGTGACACACAAGACCCTCCTGTCCATCACAGTGCCAGCTCTCTGTGGATGTGCCCTGCCCCAGAAAGGATGCCCCCAGGGCCCCAGCCTGAAGAAGTTTCTCAAACCTTGTGACAACTTGGGAGAGCAACGCAGGAACCCAAAACAGCTGCCCATCCTCTGCCCCTGGCCAACCCCTGTCCTTTGAGGGCGGCCGCCCTGGGAACCTCCTGTTTCTGGGTCCAGGGAGGAAACACACGCCCAGTTAGACATAATGATTTGGCATCCTGGCTGCCGGTCAAAGTGGGGGCCTGACCGTTGCTCAGATCACCCCAGACAGAAGCACAAGATCTCTGTTCTCAAAGGAAATATTTTTCTCCCCGGCCTCTAGAACAGGCCAGAGGTCAGCCAGCCTCAGCTCCGATGTTGGGGAATACAGTTATCCTGGAGGGGAGGTCGGGGGGTCTGGCATTCCTCTGAGCACACACAGTTTGCGGAGGGCCGGAAGGAGGGACAGCCTGAGGCTGTGTGTTCAGAGCCGGCGGCTCAGAGTGTGGCTTGCCACCAGCCCTGCTGCCTTCTGCTCCACGTAAGCCCGTCTAGGGCTGAATTTCCAGCCATCTGTCCCTCCACGTCGGCTCACACCTCCCTCCCCGCCGTTCCCACAGCCTGGCTCTGGGCCTGCCCAACATGCAGATGGACGGTTCCCAAAGCCTGTGAGTGGGACCGCTGCCACCGGGCTTTGCCCGAGGCCCGGGAGCTGACAGGATCCAGGGGCTGTTATTTAAGATCTTCTCCCCACCCTTGGAGCCGGGGCAGGACATCCCCTAGGGCAGTCTTCACCCCCAAAAATGTTCAATGCCTCTGCGCTGGGCGGCATGTCCAGGGACCAAAACAAGAAGGGGAGGGGCTAGAGGGAGCTCTGGCCCGCCTCCCCAGCCAGGCCACAGGCACGTCCATCTCTTCTAGGGTCACCTCCTGTACCCCCCGACTGGTCCCCTGTCACCTGGCCCAGGCCCTCTTTGTCAGGAAGCGCAGGCAAAGCAGGGGAACCCTCAAGACTCCCCACCTTCCACGCGCAGGTCCCACCTTAGGTCTGACCACACCCCCAGCAGGTCAAGCTCCGGCTCACCTGGGGGGTGGTCAGTGGGCGGGCGCTGAGTGGGCTGGCCCCACCCCGCTGTGGGCTCCAACTTTGCAAAGTGGGGAGGGGGTCCCCGGGAGGCCTATGCACTCTGTGCAGCTTCAAGGAGACCCCGGGACAGCAGCCACGGATGGAGTCGAGTGACAGCGGCGGCAGCGCGGACGGACGGAGGAGGCACTTACGGTCCAGAGGTCTGGTAGACCGGAGGCGATTGCACTCTCGCGACCCGGTTC
>NW_011494764.1:4496763-4520629 GCF_000754665.1 Bison bison bison | reverse complement strand
ACCCGCAGGAGTGCGGGGACACTGGACCCGGGCCCACAGCCTCTGGCCCGGGGCGTTTGCATGTGCTCTGCGTTATCTGCATCCCATTCGCTTAATTTCAGTCTGCAGGACTTCCCCAGCCGCTGCCCTGGCCTCTGTGCGCCCCCTTCTCTCTGCCTTGCAGCCCTCACCGTACCTCATCCCCCGCACCTGTTTGCCTCTTTCCCTAAAGTGCTTTGCAGTATATCTGATGCATCTACCCGGTTAGTACATTTTGGTTAAATCGGTGCCACTCCCCCTTTTCGCCCTCCCCAACCCACACAGACTGTTTCCTCGAGACAAGCTGGGGGTCCCAGGGTCGGGTCTTAGGAGACAGAGGGTCCAGACCTCGGAACAGCAGAGCCCTGATCTACATCTCATTTGGCATAAATCTGCATGTGAAAGTCCAAGGTCCCCAATTCCCAAGTTCAAAAATACAGCAGTATACCAAAAAACACCTTTCTCTTTGAATGAGCCCCACCCCCACCCCCACTCCCGTCACTGGGGCGAGTTGGGCAAAGGAAGCCAGTGGAAACACAATGCAAGGCTCTGGGCAGGGGGTCTTCCCTGCCTCACCCTCGTGGCCACTCCCAGGGGCACTGGACAGAGTCTCTGGGTGTGTGGCCCCTGCCAGTCCCTGACCTCCTGCGTCTCTATCCTTGTGGAAATAAGAGAAGTGTGGTGAAGGATTACTTGGAACACAAGTTTCTGGCATCTCCCTTCCCCTGACTTTCCGAATGTGATCAGGTGTGGACCCCTCCTGTCCCAGGGGAGAGCAGACGGTCCTGAACTTGTGTGTGGAGATGACAAATAGATTTAAGAGATTAGATCTGGTAGACAGAATGCCTGAAGAACTATGGACGGAGGTTCATAACACTGTACAGGAGGCAGTGACCAAAACCATCCCCCAAAAAATGAAATGCAAGAAGGCAAAGTAGTTGTCTGAGGAGGCCTTACAAATAGATGAGGAAAGAAGAGAAGGGAAAGGCAAAGGAGAAAGGGATGCAGAGTTCCAGAGAACAGCAAGGAAAGATAAAGCCTTCTCGAGTGAACAATGCAAAGTAACAGAGGAAAACAATAGAATGGGAAAGACTAGAGATCTCTTCAAGAAGATTGGAGATACCGAGGGAACATTTCATGCAAAGATGGGTCACAGAAGAATGTGGATTTAAAAGTAGGCGTCCCAGACTTTACACACCAGGGTTCATTGATACCAGCTCCCTTACTTCATGGACTCTGAAGCACCACTGATGTTAAGATTCTCCTCATTTCATGCACCACTAAGAAAAGAGAATGCTCTCCTGGTTATAATCCTAAGACGCCTCTAGATTTCAGAGATGTTAACAAGCCACCAGTGGACCAGGTGGGGCACTGAGCAGCAAGCAGACACCCTGAAGCCCACCTTGGTGCTCCCAACGGGGCAGGGAGGTGGACTGACTGACAAGCACCGAATTCTCACAGAGCATTAGCAGAAGCCGGGCCCAGCCTGGGGCCCGCTGCATCTCATCCCCTGCAAACAGCACATGGTTGTCAGTTCTTTGTGTTAAATTGCCAGTTGCAACGTCACTGATTTAAGCAGGGTATTGAACACCACTGGAGATGTGGCAGATCTCAAAACACCAGGAATAAAACAGCAATCATCAGCGACCACACGCTCAGGCCCCGAGCCAGCCCAAAGGCTCCTGAGTTCCTGCCTGGGAGGATTGAGGCCTGCGCTGAGTGGTCACAGGGACAGCCAGGCCAGTTTGACCTCGTCAACAGTCATGGTGAGTCATGGCAGGAGCTGTCACACTGAGGAGGGTTTGCTGACGGTGGGCACTGAGCTGAGTACTTAACTCTCCCTCAGCTATCAGGCAGATGCTCCTGGAGCCCCCATATTACAGGTGGAGGGACAGAGGCTCCGAGCGGCTGCATGGGTGGAAGCTGAATGCTTTACAGCCTCTACCCTTTGGGCTCCCTGTTGCCTCCCCTGGGCTGGTTTCTCAGGCTGGAAGTGGCCTCAGCACAACCCCTGGGTCTTTGGCAAAGCTGAAGTCCCACCATGCCAGTTCAACCTGGGCGTCCAGCCACTGCAGACCACTTGTCTGTAAAAATAATTCTGGGACTTCCCTGGTAGTCCAGTGGCTAAAACTCCACACTCCCAATGCAGAGGGCCCATGTTCCATCCCTGGTCAGGGAACTAGATCCCACATGCTGCAGCTAAAATCCTGAATGCCACAAGGAAGATAGAAGATCCCATGTGTGGCAACCGAGACCCCGCGCAGCCAGATAAATAAATATTAGAAGAAGACAAAGTAATTCTGAGTGATGACGGACTTCCTCAAATACATTTCTGTTGTACGTAGAAATCTTCATCAGGAGTTTAAATAGTTGCCAAGAGGATAAAATCTGCCGCACCGTTAAGCACGGATATTTCAAAATAAAAGAGAATATGCTGGTCTAGTAGTGATAGCCTTTTGATAGCCATCCTTGTCCATTTAAAAATCCACAAACTAAATCTTTTTTAACATCTGAATTTTCACCAACTTCCAAGCTGACACAATGAGCTTTTTAGATACAATATCAAAAGCATGATCCAGGAAAGAAAAATTGGGTCAGTTGGACTTCATTAAAATTTAAAACTTCTGTGAAAGATACTATTAGAATGAAAAGACAAGCCACAGAATGGGAGAAGATATTTGCAAGACACACACCGGATAAAGAACTGTTTTCCAAAATGTATAAAGCCTCTGCTTCTCTGACACCTGACTTCACATAGCCCCTTCCCCCTCGCTGTGTGTTTCCATTCTGCCCAACAGAATTTTGCCCTAGTTTCAGTTTGAAATTATTTAGATTCCTGTATCACACAAAACGATGTAAAGACATCGGGATCTCAAGATTTAAACATTCTCTTGTGTTCAAGTTTGTCTTCTAGATTGGGTTATTGTTTTAATTACAAGTGGTATGTAGCTGATACAAATAATGTGAATTTATTACACATTTTGAGAATTATTAAACATAAAAGGTAATTTTTTAATTAGAAATTCCTAATAAATGGGCAGGTTTTTTGGAGTAGTTTGTGTATCCACCCATACATATTCCTTATTTCCAAGAAAAGAAGGAGTACAACACAAATCCCATTCCTATACGGATTTTTACTGTGCAACTGTAAGAAGTCCCAGTTACACAAGTAAACAGATCAGCAGAGGATGAGATGGTTAGATAGCATCATTGACACAGCGGACATGAATCCAAGCAAACTCTGGGAGATGGTGAAGGACAGGGAAGCCTGGCGTGCTGCAGTCCATGGGGAGCAGAGTCAGACACGACTGAGCCACTGAACAACAATGAAAGGTTCGTGTGCTCTCGTGACACCACCGTGGCCTCCTTCCATTAGTTTTCTGCCCCGGACCTCAGGGTGACCAGTCACAAGAATGATTTTTAAGGACTGTCAGCTGACAAATTCATGGGCCTCTGTCAGTTTTGTGGCAAGGAGTGGAAACGGTCTGAATTGCAAGAAGATATGTTTGCTGCAAGCTGGGAGACAGAGAGGCATCATGGGTAAGCCCAGCAGGGGGTACTGACCTTTTTTGGGGAAGTGAGAGAGGGGTGACTATGCAAAGAAAGCTGGGAAGAGGGGCTGCACCAGGGCCCAGGTGGGCAGCGTCCTGCCCTGGCCATCAACTGAGCTGGTGTGGGCACCAGATTCTGTGGCTTTAAATCAACCACAAAGGCAGGGAAAGAGCCTAAACAGAAAGAGTCTTAGGCTCCAGCAGGAAGCTGCCTGGACCCGGGGGCATCTCTCGGTTCCCCAACCCACCCGGATCTAGGGGTGGCTCCTCCTGCAGAAGGGGAGGCTCACTTAGAGCGCCAGGCAGACACAGCAGGAGGGCCAAGCAGGAGCGCCGTGGAGGTCATCCTGTGTGCCTGGCATCAGGGCTGCAGAGTGCAGCTGTGCAGGGTCCCAGCAGACAGGCAGGGAAGGCAGGTGAGGCTGTATTAGGGGGCAGAGGTGCCTGACTTCACGACCCCAAAGACAGCTCTGCCTATCACCAAGGGGCTCTGTCAACCACATCTGAAACACCTTCTTGGGGTGTCCATGGAGAACACTGCCTGCCTGGGCCTTTGGCCCACCACCCCACTGTCTCTCACCTCCTCTTCCACCTTCCAGGCACAGCACCAACTCCCCCGCCCCCGCTTTAGGTCTCCATCCTGACATGCCCACAATCCCTCCAGGACTCCAGGATACCACCCAGCACTGGACCCTGCCCAGCCAGCCCCAGCCTTTCTGCAGGTTCAGAAAGAAGCTCATTCTTGGCTCAGATGTGAGTCTATGACGCACTCCAGTCAATGGGATGTGCAGAGAAGGGGTTCTGGGGTCTTGGCTCTCACGTGCCAAGAGGAAGCTGCTGTGTCCTTGCTCCAGGCACTGCTGTGTCTGGAGGGGGCCTGTGGCCAGCACCGAGGGTGATGCTGATGCAGGAGTGGGGCAGACAGATGGAGGGGATGGGGCCCGTCAGAGCATTGTTCAGCTGCTGAATCAACCTGCAACCTGTTTTGTCCCTGAAACCCACCCTTGTTCTGGAACTCTAGTGCAATAATACACTTCCTATTGTTTAAGCTGGTTTTACTGAGTCTGCTTCTTGCAATGAAACGCACCTGACTTTATGCCTTACTTTTTAGGCAGTCTTGATCTCAGCCATCTGAGGGCTGCTTTGGTTTATTAAGTATCACCCTTGATGCAGAGGGTCTGAAATTTAATGTACATTAGGATCACCTGGAGTGACTGTGAAAACGCAGTCTCCTGGGATGGGGACCTGAGAGGCATCAAAAGACTCCCCTCAGTGGTTGCGATAAGTCACATTCTAACCCAATATTTTAAAATATTAGAAATAATGACAAAATCCGTGTGAGCAACGTATCAAAACTTTAAATAAAGATGAGATCACCATTACTCATGTCTCCCTTTGGGTCAGGCTCCAGAGCCCCCATGGCTGGCTCCTTCCCCAAGGTGGGATTAGAAGGGCGGGGCATTAATCAATTACCAACCCACCATTTCCACCATGTGATGCTGGGGGGCTGGGGGTGGGCTAAGGCCACACTGTGGGAAACAGGACCCCAAAGCAGTCTCAAGTCATGCACAGGCAGGCTTCCCATGGATCAGGCCTTCCCTTTAGGTGGAGTCAGCTTGGCAGGTGGGCTGTCTAAACCAACTCCTCCCTGGATTCTGGGAATGAGAGACAGGCTTTGGGAAATGGGGCACTGTCTTATTTGGTTCCCCCAGAGGGTGTCTGGTCAAGGCCAGGAGGCAGGGCAGGGGAGTGGGAGGGAGGGAACCAGCAGCAGTCCACCCAGGGTCAAAGAGGTGGGAGGACACAGATTTATGCAGCAGCTCCTGCCCCTTCTTGCGGGGTTGTTCCAGGGACCCTCACCCCGCCTGCGTCCTCCCTGGCAGGCGCAGAGGGAACACAGATGAGGGTGGTGAGAGCTGATGGTCGCAAGCAAGTTGGTATGCGCAGAAGGGGGGACAAGGCGATGTGGGCGTGGCTGGGAGTGGGCGGGGCCGAGCAGGGACTGACGACGTGGGCGGGGCGCAAGGACAGCTGCCTGCTGAGCAGAGAGGCTGGATGGACCCCTGCCAGGCTGGATGGACTCCATACTCTTCCATGGGTCTCCCTTCACTTGGCCCAGGGCTCCTCAGAGTCCTGGAGTCTTGGGAGATGCCTCTGGGGACTCGCAAGCACTGACTCCAGGTCACTGTTTTTATCTACATCAACCTTTGTCAGAAATCAGGATGGTGGCCACCTTGTGAGAATTGGGAAGACATGTTCTCCAGGCAAAGCCATTAATTATTCTGTGTGCAGAGCCAGGCAGCTAAATCCCCAGTTCCTGGCTGGGCCAAGTGCAGCCTGGGCTAGGTGGCCCCAGAGGCACTCTCTCATGGCGGGGGAGAAGCCACCTGGTGTCCCACCTGTGCAGGGCAGTACTGGGCGCTTCAAACGCGCTTTCATCCAAACCCTGGAACAACCCCCGTGGCAGCTTTCTGCAGAGGAGGAGACCCAGGGAGGCTGAGAACCCACAAAGGGTGGTGGTGGGGCTGGGGTAGAGTGGTCCTCCCAACTCCAGCCTAGGCCCCTCTTTGCTGCACTGCCCTACCTTGCTCACTTCTGCCCTGTTATCTGGCTGGTCACACCCTGCCACCTCCTGGCCTGCCCATCTAGCAGCCTGGCCATGCCATGGGCGACAGCCATAGGAAAGGAGGCTGTAGAAGGGCAGTCCACGGGCCTCCAGATTGTGGGGAGGAACCAAGACAGAGGTGGCTCTTGAGGGCTGGGCACTGAGGGAGGCCCAGGAAGACCCAGATGTGGCTCCTGCCCAGGGGCGCAGCATAGCCACACAGCTGCAAGGCGGGCTCTTGCTGTGGGGGTCAGACCCGGTCACGGCAGCAGTTTGTTTCCTGCACCCGGTTCTCTGAGCGATTCTCGATGAAGTCAGAAAAGGAAGGTTTTCATAGACTTTCTCTGAAGTGCCCCAGACCCCAAGGCTGTAGGAAAACACGGACCCTCACTGGTGACCTCAGGACTGCTGGCTAAAGAGACAGATAAGCTCCCCACCCAGAGAAAGGGCCACATTGAAAAATGAAGGTGTCCAGGGACTCCCCTGTGGTCTAGTGGCTAAGACTCCCTCCTCCCAATGCAGGGGGCCTGGTTCAATCCCTTGTCAGGGAACTTGAACACACATGCCGCTACTAAGACCTGGTGCAGCCAAACAAATAAATTTTAAAAGTATTAAAAAAACATGTTCAGTGTGGGTGAGGGTGCCGGTAAACAGGCCATGTGACATTTCAGCCATAATGACCCAGAGCTGTAAACAGACCCAGCAATCCCTACATGCATATTGGTGTACCAGAGGATATTTCCGATGTGAATGTCGCAGTGCAACAGTGAAAGTCAGAAGTGGTTACCAAGCCCACCTGAAAGAAGCATACGCACATGTAATAACTTTCTCCACTTTCAGGGTTTTCCTGCTAACCCTCCCCAAGCACTAGATTCCATCGCCCAGGGTCTGACCACAGTAAAACAGGAATAGCCATCAGGTTGCGGGGCATGCACCCTGCACTGGGCGCGCCTGCGTCTCAGCGCCCCTGCTACCCGCTCTCAGGCCTGTGCCCAGGCCCAGCCTCCGTCAGGAGCACCGTGGACCTCCTGGGAACTCGCGAGGCACCTGTCCTTCATTACCGCTTTCAGATGTTTACCTGTGGTTTACCTGTTCCCTGGTCTCTCTCCCCCGGGGCAGGGAGTGTCTGTCTATTCCCCATCAAGTCCCCAGGGCCTCGAAAGGCCCACACCCTCAAAGAGTATTTGTTGAAGACTGCGTGACCTTGTTTAACCTTTATGCCAGTCTCTGAGAGGTTTCATTATTCTAACTTCATCTTCACCTTCCTTTCTCTTATCTGCATGTTTGGATTTATCATTTTATCTTAGCATGTTAAGTCGGGGAAAATAGCAGTTCTGACAGTGCACTTTCAGGGCATGATCAGGATGGCTGCCCCATGCCAGGCCTGTGGCTTCTCAGCTCACCCCTCCACCCCGCTGCTGGCTCTGGTCTTAGGCCCCAGGGCTGCACCCAGCTCAGAAGGCCTGTGGGCAGCACAGACTGGGCCACGAGGAAGGCATGTGACCTGGCCGGGCCAGTCACGATCCTTGTCTGGGATGTTTTGAACTGGACCAGAGAAGGGGACTTTCTCTTTGCTCTGCTCAGGAGGCTCCCTCAGAGCTGCCCAGGGCCATCTGCTCTGAGAGGCGAGAGGGCCTGCCCTGATCGTGTGCTGGCTGGACCAGGGCCCCTGAGGCCAGTTCCACCCCATCCTTCCTGAAGCCTGTTATTGAGCCAACACACCTGGGTCCTGCCTGAGCTCCAGGACGGGGTCTCTGTCACCTGCAAGCCTGGCACCCTTGCTGCACGCCCTGGCTTCCACTGGTCCTGGCCCCTGGCCACACATACTGGGAGTTGTTTTGGGAGCAGCTGGCGGCAGCCACACTCCGTGCCTGACAGGGTGAGAACAGCCCGCCCACGGCAGCTCCACACCCGGGGCAGGCCCAGCTGGGCCATCTCAAGCCCACACACATCTCCCACTGAAACGGGTGTTTATTACCCCTGGGGCAGGGGCATCCGCAGGCCTTCTCCTGCAGGGGGCCTGGTGCCATCACCCCCGACAGAGACCAAGTCCACCTCCCGCGCGGCCCCTCAGATACCCGCAGCTCCCTCCACGTGGACCCTCTTGCCTGAAGCTTCTCTCTGCCTCAGAATCTGCCGAGAAGCCTTCCCGAGTCAGGGGGATGCCCTGCTGTACCCCCATGACAGTCCCATCGCAGCTGCTCACGTGTTCAAGGAGGCAGGGTGCCCCTCGACTCGTGGCTGTGGCTTCCTGCGCCCGCTTGTCCCAGGGTACGAGTGTGCAGGACCCGCACACGGGCTCTGCCAACACTGCTTTTCTGTGTCGCCCTTGAATGAGCAGCTGACAGAGGACCACCCTCACCCACAGAGAAAACCCTACTGGTTCCCCATTTGTGCCTCAAATATCCCTTGAACAATCCCTCCTTCCCCCAGGGGCACTAACAGAAGATGAGGCAGGAGGCAGGGAGGGTGTGTCTGGAGACGGGGTTCCCCCCGCCGGGCGCCCCAGATCCCCCTTCATCTTCTCTGTCCTTCAGTCTGTCTGGGGATACCCCCCATTGTCCTCGGTTTGTGACCTTCTTGGGGGGGGTGCTCCCCATACAGGTGACAGACCTCGGAGCTGATTTCACGGCTCTGATTTCACTGATTTAACAACCATGCCCAGGCCAGGTTGTTGGCCGTTTCTTCCCAGGCCATCTCATTTCTGGGACTGCAGGAGTCTGACGGGGATGTAACCCCCAAAGGCCTTTTCCTGCCAAGAGGCCAGCCCAGCAGGGGTCTGACGGGGAGCGGTGTGTGGCTGACCTTCCCTCCTGCCCATGGGGCTAGTCTGGGAGCAGCTCTGAGGCTGGATGGAGCTGGAGCCAGGTCTGCCCTAGCTCTTCGGGAGAGCTGGGCTTTCTTGACAAAGATGAGGGGACGTTGCCTCCTCCCTGGTCTGCCCTGGGGAAGCCGGAAGACAAAGGTGGCCATGCCTGGTCCCCCAGTCAGCCCCACCCCCTCCTCTTGTGTAAGAGACGAAACCTCAGCTCGCGAAGGGGGCAAACCCATGCCCAGGCCCAGGGACACGCCACTGTCCCCACATTCCCGCGTGGGCCCAGGCCGGCTGGGGATTGATGAGCCCCTGGAGCTAGCGTGTGGGGCGCTGACCAGTGCTCCCCAACCTTCACAGACCTCTCCCCAACCCCAGCCACGGTCTACTTGACACCCCTGCTCAGGATGGGCCAAATTCCAGAGACAGCCCCCCTCCCACCCACACCCTGGAGTCTGGACACAGTTGGGTGTTGGGGGAGGGGAGGATGTGGGCAGGATCTGAATGCAGTGGGCGGAACACAGATGCTCACTGCAGGGCAGGCCGGTCATTTCCCACCCACCTGGGGCACTTCACCTGTGACCCCCACGGAATCCTCACACCAGGCCCAGGCAGCAGACCTCACCTGAGCTGAGGCCCAGAGAGGGGCAGCCACTCCCTACCCGAGACACACAGCGTGTAGGCGTAGGCTGGATCTCACCAGGCTGCCACACACTCTGAACAACGGAATAGGATTCTCCGGAAAGAGGAATGATGAGCCCTGAAAGCATCACGCTCAGTGAAGGAGCCAGACACAAAGGCAGCACATCACAGCATCCCATTGATGTGAACCGTCCAGAGCGGGCGGATGGAGAGACAGGAGGAGACAGGGGTGGGTGAGGGTGACTGCTGAGGGGCACAGGGGTTCTTTTAGGGGAGATGAAAATGTTCTAAAATTAGACGGCAGTGACGGTTGCACAGCTCTGTGACCAGACTAAAAGCCACTGCAATTGGGCACCTTGCATGGGTGAACTGTATACTATGTGAGTTATCTCAAGAAAGCTGTTTTTAAATCAAAGCAGACCCAGAATTAAGGCACCTTCTGAACCACAGTCACCCCTGGCTCCCAGGAGAGGGGGCAGGTGAGGGCCGCGGTCCAGCCTCTCTCCACCATGGCTGGTGGGGCAGGCAGCCATGGGTCTGGAGGCTCGGGGAAGGGAGTTCCATGTGGCCGGTCCATGCAGAGAGGCAGGGCCGGGGTGCAGGCGGGTGGGAGGAAGACCTGAAATAGCTCTCAGAACCTGAAACTCCGGGGAGAAGCTGAGGGCAGTGTGGTGGCCGTGAATGGGGAACTGGGCTGCTCCGAGGGAAAGGAGAAGTTCTACTGGAGGGGTGTCGGAACGAAGAGGCAGGGGAGGGTGGCAGAGGTAGACAAGCAAGGATTCTCTCGTGGGAACACTCACATTTCCAGAGCCCCTGGGCACCACTCACTAGTTTGTTTGTGGAAGGACCCCGAGAGAGTGGGGGGAGTTCCATTCCTCAGATCTGAGACCAGGGTGGGGGCTGGGGGAGAGACCAGTGCAGCCCCAGAAGAGAAGGAGGCCCACCCTTTTCCATCTGTAAAGGGGCAGACTCTGTGCCAGGCCCCAAGGGCACACGGCAGGTGCTGTGAACTCGGACACGCTGTGAAAGGGTGGAGCCTTGAGTGCGGAGACCGTTTGAAAACTGCAGAGAAGGTGCGAAATGAGAAGTCAAAAAGTCCTGGTTTGGGAAGGCACTTCAGACTGGGGATTGGACCCCTGTCCTGGGCGAAACCAGAAGTCTGCTGCCTGGGGCTTCTGCAGAAGCCTGCTTTTCCTTATATGAAGGGGCTGGTCCAGTTTTGTTCTCTGCATCTTCTCTCTTCCTCTTTCTTCTTGCTTGGAAGGCAGACGTGATGCCTGGAGGTGGTACAGCCACTTTGCAGCTAGGAAGCCACTAGTAAATGGAGGTGGAATAGAAAGAGCAAAGCAGCCTGTGTCCTGGATGGCCACACCAGCCTCGACCACCTGCTTCTGAGCTTCTGCTACGTGGACAAAGACGAACAAACCCGGTTTCTACTGCTGTTGGGTTTTCTGCTATTTGTAGTTGAATGCAATCCTGTTGGAGACAGGGTTGAAATCCTTCGTGGGGAGGGTTGCCAGATTAATACTCAGTCAAATTTGAATTTTAGATAAGCAGTGAATAGTTATCAGTATAAGTGTCTCCCAGGAATTATTTGGGATATACTTATGTGAAAATATTGTTTATCTGAAATTTGACTTTTCATGGATGAAGTAACGGATCCCAGAGAGCTTTCACATCTTGTCTGAGAGCTTGTCCTGAGCGGTGTGGGGGTGGGGACATAGCTGTATCCTTGTGCTCTGGGGACGCTAGGGCTTCCTAATTCTGTTGTTGTTCAGTCGCTCAGTCCTGTCCAACTCTTTGCAACCCCATGAACTGCAGCACGCCAGGCTTCCCTGTCCCTCACCACCTCCTGGTGTTTGGTCAAGCTCATGTCCATTGAGTCAATGATGCCATCCAACCATCTCATCCTCTGCCGCCCTCTTCTCCTTTTGCCCTCAATCTTTCCCAGCATCAGAGTCTTTTCCAACGAAGGACTTCCTAAAACCTGCCGTAAAACCATGCACAAAGGAGACTCATTGCCCAGGACAGAGCAATCCAAACCAAGTGTGGTCCGAAGACAAGACTCGAAGAGAAAGCGATGATCGGTGGTGGAAGCCTCTGCCCCAGTTTTACGTGGTCATGACATTTTCATCCCATTTGACTAAAGTGCCAGCTGTGGATGAGGGGACAGTTGTTCCCCATGGACAGTGTGTGACCACCAGTCAGGACTAGCCCTGGGAGCACTCTGCTATGAGTGATGCCGAGACCTCATCCATGCTCCACAGAAAACTACTGGGATTGATGAGCCAGGCCTGCCCCGAGCTGACAGAGGGGCGCAGGCTCCCAGGTGACCTGCAACCAGGTCAGCCAGGGGACCAAGCTGCCGAAAGTCCACACGCCAGGACTGAAACATGTCCAGGTTCCAGGACCCACCTTTCAGGGGTCACACTCACTGGGCCCCACGGAGCATGGTTGCCCTCAGCATGCCCTTTAGCCCTGGGGGCGCCTGGCAGAGCCTGATGTCACAACAGCAGGCAATCTGGTCTGGTCTGTGGCTGGGGTCTTCCCAACTGGCAGGCATCTAAGATTCTCCAGAGACCTGGCCAAAGGTGTGTGACGGAGGCCTGGGGTCCTTGCCTTCCAGGCCTGTGGTCTGCCCCCTCCTCTCACCTCTCCTCTCCTGAGCCCCTCCTCCAGTGAACAGTGAGTCTCTTCCGCAGGCTGGACCACACCCGAGGCTCTGCCTCAGGGCATAAAGACCCAGCCAGACTCCTCTCCTCCTCACCTTCCACTGATAGAAAAGCCAGTCTCGTGTCCCTGTGTCCAGTCAGGCTTCCACGGTCAGTGGGCATCCCGCCATGGGCCTGGATGTCTTTCTGTTGACGCTGATTGGGCCCCAGACGCTACAAGTTGAGAAATGGCAACCCACTCCAGTGTTCTTGCCTGGAGAATCCCAGGGACAGGGAAGCCTGGTGAGCTGCCGTCTATGGGGTCACACAGAACCGGACACGACTGAAGCAACTCAGCAGCAGCAGCAGCAGCAGGAGAATCCCAGGGACGGGGGAACCTGGTGAGCTGCCGTCTGTGGGGTCGCACAGAGTCGGACACGGCTGAAGTGACTTAGCAGCAGCAGCAGCAGGAAACCGACAAGTTGCAAACCATTTATGCTCACAGTGAAGACTGTGCTTTACCGACTGTGTTTAGGGGTCTCAGGGTGGCATTCTCTCTTCTTGGGATGGAATGTCGCCCACATTCTCCCTTGAGTCACCTTTGCCTCCCAGCCGGCTACCTCAGCAATCACACAAACACAGACACACTCTTCATAGAAGAGTGGTGTTTTTAGCTTTTCAAGAGTTTGCTTTCACCTGCCTTCCAGCTTCCTTCGTTTTCTCCCCATCCACCCACCCGTCTGCCATCCATCCATGTACATCAGCAGTGGAATTCCAAAGTAAGATGAGCTGAGTCATTTAATAACATACTGATTTGAATTAAAGCTGACAAATGTCAGTCTTGTTGTTCAGTTGCTAAGTCATGTCTGACCCTTTGTGACCCCATGGACTGCAGAACACCAGGCTTCCCTGTCTGGGCCTGGAAAGTTTGGTTTTGGGGCAACGCTTCCACTAATCCAGGTGTAAACCTGCAACTGCAGCCTCAGGGTTTCCATGAAAATAAGCCCCGAGCATATGTGCAGCATAAAACATATGACACGCTAGACCACATGACATGTTAGATGGTAAACACAGTGTTAGATGTTGCAAGCCAGACTGTTGGCATCATCGCCCAGTCTTAGGAAGATGCTGGTGAAATCACTGCATTTTCCTAATCACCCAAGATCTCTGCTCCTTGAAATAATTGGCTTTTACTTTAGTCTCCCAGGCCACCCTGAGTCTCAAAAGTCTGACTCAAGAGCAAATGATTACCCCAAGATCTCTGCTCTTTGAAATAAATGGCTTTTGCTTTAGTCTCCCAGGCCGCCCTGAGTCTCAAAAGTCTGACTCAAGACTGAATGATTACGAAATATGAAGATGTAGAGGAAAAGAATTCATGTTGGGCTTGGAAATCGATTACAATTTAGACTATAAACCAGCCACAGAGCAGAGTCACTGAACTCCCACTTCCCTGAAAAATCTGGATAAAGGTCTGACACATGTGGGCTTCACCAGTGGCTCAGTGGTAAAGAACCCGCCTGCCAATTCAGGAGAGGCACGTTCGATCTCTGGGTCGGGAAGATCCCCTGAAGAAGAAAATGGCAACCCGCTCCAATATTCTTGCCTGGGAAATCCCGTGGTCAGAGAAGCTGGGTGGGCTACAGTCCATAGGGTCACAAAAAGTCGAACACGACTGAGCACACACACATGCACACCCGCACGCTGACACACATTCTGAAGTTGTTTTCAAGACCTCCGCGAGGTGAAAACTCCCGATACAAGCATGTAGATCCCAGACCAGGTGGAAAGCAGAAGGCTGATGATGCTCAAAACTTCACCTTGATGCCAACCAATCTGAGAACTGTGCACCAGCTGTGCAGACACCCTGCAGCCCTTCCCTCACCTGGCCTCTGAAGCCCCTTCCCTGAAAGCCATTGGCGAGTCTGGGTCTTTTGAGCTTGCGCTGCTCGCTCTCCTTGCTTGCCACCTGTAATAAACATGGTACTTTCCTTCATCACAATGCGGCATCAGGGGACGGGCTCTGCAGCCTGCGGGCGAGGGGACCTGAGTTGGTTCAGTAACAGTGGCAGCAAGATGCCCACTCGGAGGCCCCAGTTGGGCCTCTGCGACCTCATCTTGCTTTCTTCCGAGGGGGTGGGGCACCTGCTCGCTACCGCACATCTCACATATATTAGCCAGCAGGAGTGTTAAGGTCACTCTTTTCGCGGCCAGCATGTGGGGTGAAGCCAGCCATCACCGTCCAAAGCTTCTGCAGCGGCAACGGCTCCTGTCATACCCAACACAAAAGCAGCAGCCCAGGGCTGGTGTGACTGAGCTGGGTGAGGCTGCTTTGTGAGAAACAGCACCTTACAGGGGACTTGATTTTTAAAAGACATTTTAGGGAACATGCCAGCCAAAAGTCACGGAGCCAGCCTCAGATCCCCTGGCTTGGAAGCCAGATCCTGGCATCCAGTACATGGCAGGGCCATGGGAGTGAAATGGGGTGCTCACATGTCTCCTTTGTGGGAACAGGGAGAGCTCGGCGAGGTGCCACTACTATTACAAATGCCCCACCCCCTGCCTCTGGGCTCCGTCCTGACGGCAATACCCCATCTGCACACCCTCCGCAGCAGGGGCTGTCCTGCCAGGCCCGGGCTCCAGCACAGCCTGTCATGTATTCCTGGCCTTGCTGAGGGGTGCACGGGTGTGTCTGCTCAGTAGAGCAGTCTCCTGACTCCTCCAGGACTGGCCATGGCCACCTCTGTGCAGTGCTGTCTGGGGGAGGCCTGGGGAGGGGTGCTTAGGCAGCCAACGGGCAGATACCAAAGTCCCCTTGGCCACCTCTTTCTTCTAGCATCATCAAGGGGCCACTCAGAGTGCCATTTCTGGCTTCCTGGAGTGGGGTTTCCCAGCTTGGAGACCTCAAGCCTGCTGCTTGGCAGCCACACCACCAGGACTTTCCACCACCCAAGCCTCACACTGAAGGTCTGGAGCAGAGCTTGAGTTGGGGAGGGGAAGGTGCAGACCGAGGGAGACCACACCAGCCTCTCCTCTATTCATCACAGCCAGACTCCCTGCCACAGCCTCACCCAGATGACCGCTGAGCTCACGTTCAGAAAAGGTCGGATCAGGTGGGCCGAGGCCTCCACCGGCTCGGTGCTCAGATGCCACCCCACCTCTACCCACGCTAGTTTCCGTGGGTGGGGCCTCCCCAGCAGCCACGGGGATTCACAACCTACAGAAATGCCCAGCATTGCGCTGGACACGTGACTGTACAAAAGGCCTTCTCAACAGGAGCTATAAGGGGTCACCTCGCAGCCCCACCCTCCAGCTGCCTGGCTCAGGGGGCCACCAGGCAACACGGCCACGCCGGTGCTGATGCCGTGTTATCTATCATCATGGGGAGAAAAAGGAAGATCGCCGGACTCAATACTTCTATGTAGCAATTTAAAACACAGACAATTACAACGTATCTGGGAAAGACACAGAGATAAAACAGTTCCTTGGACAGTTCCACAGGTGGGCGACTCTGGTGTTGACATGCGACACAAGCCCCATTTTACATTGAGGATTCAGAGCCGAGTTTGGGGGACCGACCTCACAGGGCATCCTGAACTGGGTCCGGGACCTGCAGCCTGGCTTTCAGTGATCCCCAGGTTGGGGCAGGGGGGCAGCCTCCAGGGCAGTGGGCACTGGATCTATGAGCAACTCCTTTTTATGAAGAAGTGCGATGAGGGAGCAGCTCTGGGACGAAGTGACAGCTTGTTTCCCCTGCTTGGGATGGGGCTTTCCTGATGTGGGCAGATTATTTCATAATTTAAATGAAAGGTGGCCCAATGGCAGGAGCGGGCAGCATGTCAGGGGCCCCCCGCAGATGCCGACCAGGCTGGTCCCTCTGTCTCCCAGGTCCTGCAGGCTCAGCAGCCTGTGTGGTAGAAACTGGACGTGGCCTGCGTGTGAAATGTTTCATATTCTGGCAGAGAAATCGGCTTTAAATCGTCTGTTAAATCTGGTCTACCTGAAACGTTATCATTTTCACTTGTATTCGAGTTAGAAATTATTCAGGTATCTGTTGCATCCTGCTTTTGCCCAAAGACTTTGAAATCCCATGCCAGGGTATCTCCGGCTGGACGGGCAGCCCCAGGGGGTGGCAGAGCCTCAGGGCTGGCTGGTCTCATCTGTGCTGAGGGTTGGGTCAGGGGCTCAGGAAGGTGCGTCGCCATAGTGACGGGTGAGAAGCAGAGTCTGGACCGCGGACATTTGCCTGAAAGGGAGGCGGCTCGGCAGGGCAGGGCTGCAGGACCTCGTCCAGCTGTCTCTGGTCCCCGCGGGAGGGAGGGAAGCACCTGGCGGTTTCAGTTTCCACAGGAAGCTGCCTGCTCCCGTCTCCCCTCCAGCCAGCTGTGCTCTCTGCCCTGCAGCTTCGAGTGGCGGCCCCCCCTGGAGAGCCCCCCAGGTGGGGACAGCCCCTCGAGCTGCAGACAAGGAAGCCCGGGTCGAGGGGCCAGAGCTGAGCAGAGTCCCTCGTCCGGCCTCCTGGGCCTCAGAGGATGGAGCAGGGTGCGACGCACCTGGGGGCTGCGAACTGGAACGATACTGTTCTGACTTGCAGTTTTTTGTCACCTGCTTTAGAATATCAAGTCCTGACCCTGGGTCTAGAAAACACTGTGGTGGTGGAGGGGTGGAACGGCGCCTGTCCGTGCATCCGTCTGTCCAGGCCTCCTAAGAAACAGGAGCGGAGAAGCGAGGGTTGTGCACACGGAGCCTCTTGGGGAGGCTCCTGGCCCAGAGGCTGAGGCGCTGCCTGGCAGGAGTGGGTGTGCAGTCAGCAGTGGGGCTGGGGTGGCGGGCAGTGTCCTGGGGAGGTGGGCCCTGGGACCACTCAGTAAAGGGTGATCTCTCTGAGGTCTAGGGTATGGGTGTTGGGGTTCCTGTGTCTGTGCTGTCGCTCTGCTCACAGCGAGGCTGGAACCTTAGACCTTTTGTCCTAAAAAGAGGACCCGGGTGTGGGGAGACCCCCACAGCCACAGCCCCTGAGCTTTCTGAGGGGCCCTATCGGCCTGGGAGGCAAGCGCCCCAGTGCCCCTCCTGCTTGGCCTCCCCACTGCCATGCTGCCCCCTCCCAGGGCCTGTGAGGTTGGGGCTTTCCATGCACTCAAAATGCACCCTGATTTGGGAGGAAAGGAGGAAGCGCTGGGAGTCCCAGGGCGGGCGAATCCCTACTTCCTTCCACGGGGCCCCTTCCTCACTCCCACCAGGGGCCTTGGCCGGGGAGGGGGTGCAGACAGGGGGTCACAGCCAGGATCCTGCAAGGGCTGAGAAGGGTGGGTTGGGACGGGTGGGTGCCGGGGTCCTCCCTGTCCATCCCCAGCTTTTCGGGGGCTGGCTGCCACCCCCACATCATAGACGAGAAGACAGGCCTGTGGGGTCCTGGGCAAGTGATGGAGCTGGTTTCCAGCCCAGCCCTCCCCTCCTGGTTCTGACCTGGTCCAACCTGAGCAGACAGGTCTGGAGGGCACATCTTCAGGGTGGCCTCCCTGACCCCTGGCCAGCATGAGGGCCAGGCCTTGGTTCCCTGTCCACCAGACCAAGGGCACCAAGGACACTGGTCACTTTTCTAGGGCAACAACAGTCCATCAGTGTGGCTCCTGCAGCTGTGAGCCGGTGGGGCCCAACTCTCTGCCGTCTGACATGTGCGCCTTCGTCCACCAGCCCCCCCAGGCCGTAAGCCCCCCAGGCTGTGAGCCCCCTGGAGCTTCCTCTCAGGAAGGGACCCCTTGCTGCACCCACAGAGTGAAAGCCACAGTCAGAGTCCCCCTTGCCCCATGAGCCCTCAGTTGCATGGAGTGGCCCTCAGAAAGCCCGAGCTCATTTCAAGGGCAGGCAGGAACCTGGCCGGGCCCGGTTTTCTAAAAGTTGCAGAATAGCAAGGAGCACAGGGCTTTGCCCTGAGGCCTGGGGTGGGCGGCCCTCGGGCATCAGCGGGGGCGGTGCTCTGTCCAGCTGTCAACTGGGGTGCCGGCAGCATCTGCTCGGAGCTCCCTGGCATAGAGCCAGCAGACCCCACCATGGGCTTTCAGAGGGCTCAGCCCAGGTGCTAGGCTGCCAGGTGTGGCTCCCACACTGGAGTGCTGGGTGCCAAGGGGGTCCCTTTCCTGAGGCCCCACCCAAGTGCATTTCCTCCCAGGGAGGGTGCTGGGCAGACAGGGAAGCTCCAGCCCTCCTGGGGACTGCTGTGTGACCTTGGGTAGGTTTCTTGGCCCCTCAGATTTGCCTTCATGTGTGCAGCCAGGTCAATGGTGCCTTTGAAGGGTTACTGGGCAGAAGCCATGCCCAGGGCCAGGAAGGACTCTGGAATGGAGCAGCCCTCTCCTCTGCCTCCACCCTGCCCCCTCCTCCAGGGAGCAGCCTGTCCTTGGGGAACAACCTTGGCAGTCCCTCCTCTGTCCCTGCAGAGGCCCTGAGCCTCTGCTGTCCAAGGAGCAGGCCTACAATACACAACCCAGTCATCACCCAAGGATCACCCAGACCCCAGCAGTGCCACCCAAGCCCTCCCATCCGGAGCAGAGGTGGCCACGACTGAGGGATTCTCTGCTCAGACGCTGGCCTGGGTGGGTGAGTCCACATCTGACCCACCCTGCTCCCACTTAGGAACTGGGGGAGGAATGTGTGCACCCTGGGTGTCTGACCCAGTCCTCCAGGGCCAGATAGGTGAGGTACGAATGGGCCTGGGTGGGCTCTGTGGCTGAGTAGGTGCTGGGATGGGGGTCAGCAAAAAGGTTCCTCCATCCCTGGGATGTAGGATGGTTAGCAGGTCAGTGTTTGCAAGGCAACAGGACCCACCAGGATGGCGGGAGGTGCCTGCCCTCCCTGCAGTAAGCATCCCCATCTGGCCACTGTCCCTTCTCATCCCTCCCTGGGCCTTTCCTGGAAGTGCTGCTTGGTGGTGGTGGGGCACAGTGGACCAGGGAGCTCTTATCACACATCAAACCTGCTGGCACGTGATCTTGGATGGCCAGCCTCCTCATCTGCTGTTTATAAGCCGCCTGCCTGGGTGTTCTGTGGCTTGGCAGTCCCTTTCCCTTTCTGGGCCCTGTGCCCCCCTGTAGAGGACACGGGGAGGGAAGACGGGAGGGCAGGTGGTCCAGCACCATCCACGCCTCTGGCTGCGGGGGAGGGAACGCTGGTGCCCGTGGGGAGAGGCTGGGACGGGTTGCCCCGGTCTCACCCCCAGGCCTGGGTCCGACTCAGCCCTGGGGCCACATGCTGTCTGACCCCTGGCAGGTCACTCCCATCTCTGGGCCTCAGCTCCCGTCTGACAGCAGCTGTGATCTAGCATCTAGAGACCAACACAAGCCACTCACCAGGGCCCCTGTGCTGATCAGCGCACTCGCTGTCTGCGGGTGGTCGAGTCGCCTGGACACGGGGTGCACTCTCCACCCAGTGCTGGGCACCCTGGCAGTGCCGCTCCAGGTGCTGAGAGTGCCATGGCAAGCAGACAGCGGAGCCAGCACACCAGGGAGACAGGTTAAGTAGACACGGAACCGCTTCCTTCGTCAGATAGAGTAAAAAGTGAAGGGGAAACAGCAGGAAAGGAGGACTGGGCACACAAGTTGGAGGGGAGGGGAGGGTAACCAGAGCAAAGACTTAAAGAGGGGGTGGGGGGGAGCCAAACGGAAGATGAGCCCATGGGGAGGGAACAGTGCCAGGGCGGGAGGGTGTCTAGGGTGTTGGTGGGGTGGCCATGCACCAGCTGGATAGAGGGAGAAGGGAGGGCATGGGAGGTGGGCAGGGGAAGCCCCCAGAGGGCGTGCACATAGTGGAGAGGTGATCCGGCCTGACTTTTCTTGAATTCAGTCTTGTAAACAACGGAATGGCAAATTGACTCCCCAAAGTCCCATGAAAAGAGCCTGTCAGCACCCCACCCCCAGAAGACCCTTGGATGGGGTCCCCATGGATACCACCTCCATTCTGGGCCACCCTTTGCCGATCACTGCCTGCCCCAGGATGTCTGCCTGCCCTGGCTGTGCCGGTGAGACTGTATGAGGGGTTTTAATGCTGAGAGTTTGATTAGCGTCATTGCAGCCCTGCCTCTGGCCCCATCACCTGTGTGAATGAGCCCGAGTCCAGCAGTGGCCCCTCTTTCCCTTCCCTTGGCCTCTCCTCTGCCACTGCAGTTGTGGAAGTGAAGACGTGAGAGGTTAACACCAATGCCTTTCTTCTCAGTCAAGACACTTTGAGAAGTGAAAGTCTTTGCCTCCTCTAGCTACCCGCCAAGGGACCACTTCCTTCAGGAAGCTGGCCTGGATTGCACCCTGTCCCCTGGGCATCACTCCTGCCCCCAGCTCTGTCTTCTGAAGTTTGGATTTGTTGTCTAACAGGTGGGGAGGACGTGGGTGGCTGGAGTCCTGCTGGCTGCCCCCGGAAGTCTTTCTCCCAGGACTGTGGGATGGGACAGCGTGGAAACTGCAGGTCTCAGGGAAAGAGTGCTCCACATGTACCCCGGGGGTAATGCACTCCTCCCAGGACCTGGGGTGGAGTGCAGCCCTCCCTCCCCAGACTTACGCTGGGTCCTGACCCTGGGCATGGGGGGATGGGGGCAAGCTGCACCCCTGCTCCCCTGGAGGCAGGTCAGGAGACCCTAGGAGATGGGCATGGAGGGAACACACGGGCGTTTGTCCTGCCATCCTCTCTCCAGGGTTCTCCCACTCCGTTCCTCTCCTGGCCCCTCTCTTAGCTCATTCCTCTCCTCCCTTCCCACCCCTCAGGTCAAGGAGTGTCCCCCAGACTTCTGTGCTGGCCGGGCGTCTCTGTTTGATCTGTGTCAGTGGTTTCTCTTCAAACTGTCCACACTGTTGCCCAGTGGTCATGCGAGCAGTTTCCTGCCAGGACCAACTGATCTGGCAGGTGTCCAGGGCTCCTTCCACTGTAATGGGCCCCCACTCCCATCTGGCCCTTCATCCATCCTGTAGGGTCAGTAGAGCCGGGTCCAAGCCTGCCTCTGCTCTTGCCTGCTGTGTGCCCCTCGGAACCATTCTGAGATGGCAGTCACAACCTCACATGGGGCTCGGCAGCCCTGAGCCGATATCCTGACACAGGAGCCCCCAGCACCATGTGGTCAACAAGCAGTGGAGATGGGCCTGGGGAAGGGAAGGAAGCCCTGCAGGATGTGAGCAGAGCAGGGACAGGACAGCCGTCCCACGTGAGGCAACGGTACACGAGTCAAAGGACAAATCGCTTGCAGTACTTTGCACAGAGATGCAGATGGACGGTCACTGTGGGGCTCGGTTCTCAGTCCCACACTACAGAGAGGGGCTGTGGACTTTGCCGTCCGCCCAGGCACACGCCAATCCCAGACGCCCTGGGCCCTGCCAGTATGAACTCCCCAGTATCCATAGCTGACTGTCTCCTGACAGCCCTGAAAGCGTGGCCAAGGGCCTCGGCTGATCGGAAAGTGGGGTGGCAGGCGGGCAGTGGGGCAGAGAACACACTGGATTCTGATAACCTGGTTCCCCTCTTGCAGGGTGCAGCCCTTGAGGCTCCGTGACCCCCATGGCAGCTGGAGGCCATGAGCCCAAGCCCTGGGCCTGGCTGTGCCGGAGGCAGCTGTGCAGGCCATGGGCTCCTTTGCCCCAATCCTGCCACCTGGAACGCAGACAGGATGGTTGGAGCTCGGTCACCTGGAATGGGGTGGCCCTAGATTCCAAAACCACTTTTTAGAAGAGGAGGAGAGGCCGCATTAAGATGGGGGCAGAGATGGGAGGGATGCAGCCACAAGCCAAGGATGCCTGGAGCCCCCAGGAGCTGGAAGAGGCAGGTGGGACCCTTCCTCGGAGCCTCTGCAGGGAGCCTGGCCCTGCGACCCTCCTGATTTCAGACTCTGGCTTCCAGAATCGGAAGGAGATTTCTGTTGTAATTCACCCATTTGTGGTGATTTGTTACAGCCTTCCCAGGAAATTAATACAGCAGGGATTGGCATTCCAGACAAAGAATGTTTGTGGCTGGAGTGGGGAGGGGGTGGGGGGGGTGGGGACAGGAGGAGGGGGGACAGGGGAGGGAGGTCCAAGGCCACTTGGTGACAGTGGTGACCTCTGAACCCCACCCCTGTGGCCAGGTGACCCAAGGTTCGCAAGATGGCGCCCTCCACGAAGCTGCCTCGCTTGGACCCTCTAGTGATGGGACACTCCCTGTCTCCCTGTCACTCCCCTGTCCCTCTCAGGTGACACTGAACAGGCCTGACTCAGTTTCCCCTTCAGGCACTGCCCCTGAGCCTCCTTTGCCCGAGGCACCCCTGCCAATGTGCTGGCTCCACCTCTTGTTTGTGGGGTTCAGCTCCTAGCACACACGACTGGCACTTTATTTTTGCCCGCACCTTGTGGCATGCGAGGTCGTAGCCCCCACAGTGGAATATAGAGTCTTACCACTGGGCTGCCAGGGAAGCTGGGCACCTAATAAGCCTGAGTACAGTGAACACCCTCTAACCAGCACTGTTCCTTTCTGTCTGCTGCCGCGGCTGCACACCCCTCGGGGACGCACCAGCAGGGGTGGGTCTGTCCACGGGTCTGTCGTCCCCCCACCCTCAGCACTGCCCCCGCTTCCTACCAGCAGGAGGGCAGCGCAGGGTTCACACACGTTCTCAGACAGACAGATTCAGCTTTAGAAGATACTACTTACTATTCTTTTAGTGGTTTAGGTGCTACTTGACGTTTGGAATCTCAAAGCTTTTCACAGACTCTTGGGAAGCCTGCGGGACAGACCCACTGACCCAAGGCCTGTCCTGGACCCCCCAGCTCCCATGAACTCCAGCACAGCCCCACCTGCCACTTCCCATGGTGGAGATGTCTGGCACCTGGGGACCCTCTGCCCCTTTGGGGGGGCATGGGGAGCTGGATGTCTCCCCACGTGTCTGTGTCTGTCCCATGGAGCCAGGTGATTTAGAGAAGATGGGCCATAAGTTCCTAAAAGCCGCAGTCCCAGGACGGGGACCCCGTGCCCAGGCAAGCCCCCAGCTCGACGCATGAGCTAAATGCCCACTGCTTTCCCTCCTGTCCGTGAAGCGCCCCAGGAAGCTCCAGAGGCCCGCAGCCCAACCCCTGGAGTGACATTGTGAGCGCCTCAGGTGCATCACGTTTCCCGGCCTCAGACCCCTTCCATGCGGACATGCCACCATCCATCTGAACACGGCCACGGCCGGCAGCTCACACACCCTCACCCGCTACCCCCTGCCCACCCCTGGCCTTGAGAAGCAGCTTCTTGACCCTTTCATGGAGCCGAAGGATGGGGCCTGACACACAAGGAACCTGAGGCCCAGGTGAAGAGGGACTGGTCCCAGGTGAGGAGCAACGAGTGGTCCCAGGACAGTGGGGTTCAGGCAGGGCCACCCTAGGGAAGAAGGAACAGCTGTGTGGTCGCAGCTAGAGCTGGACGGGACCAGAGACTGTGGTCAGCCCGAGCGCAGGGCAGCCATATCCCAGGCCAGTGACTGGAGCCTCCCTGGCAACGTCTTAGAATCATCAGCAGCACGCTAGTGACTGTGGAGAGGCAGGCTTTGCACACCCTGGGGCCCCAGTCCTGGATGTGCTGAGTGCCAGGTGGAGCTGGCCCTCGG
>NW_011494764.1:4486450-4496663 GCF_000754665.1 Bison bison bison | reverse complement strand
AGGGCAGGTGGTCCCTCTGCAGGGGAGATGGGCTGTCTGGGGTTGGGGTGCTGGGGTGACTCAGGCCTGCTTGCACTCTGCAGGCTACTGCAATGAGACTTGAGGATCTGTGTTCCTAATCCATGGCCACGTGGCTATGGCTGGTGAGCGGGGCCTCCTGTGTGCA
This sequence comes from Bison bison bison, assembly GCF_000754665.1. NCBI lineage: Eukaryota > Metazoa > Chordata > Mammalia > Artiodactyla > Bovidae > Bison > Bison bison. Next base: position 4,496,497 of record NW_011494764.1, on the reverse strand, counting down.
GTTCTGTGGGCCCCTGAGTCCTGGGAGAGCCGGGCAGGTGATCCTGCAGCTTGGGCCCACAGCCTCCTGCACCCCCCAGTCAGCAGCCCCTGGAGGTCTTCCCTGTGCAACCACCTCTCCCTGGCACTGACTCCGCTGGTGGGAGCCCTGGAAGGTTGCTCCTCATTGAGGGCGGAGCGGGTCCTGGACCACCACTCGCTCCTGGGGCCCTGGACCAGCCCCTCTCCATCTGGCCTCAGTTTCCTCCTCTGACCTCCAAGTCTTAAGGGTCCCCAGCGCTCTGCACACCACCTTTCTCGCCGACTCCTGGGGCCCTGCTCACTGAGCAGCCTCCACCTCCAGCGTCTGCCTCTGGGTGGGGCCCACGGGTGGGGCCCACCCGTAGGCCTGGCACCTGCTGGCCCTCCCCGGCCACCTGCCCCAGCTGCACAGGTCTGTGCCCGGTGGGAGGCTGTGCTGATGTTGGACATGAGTCAACAGGCCGGGAAGCACAGCAAGGAGATGTCACTGCCTCATGCCACCTGCTCAGCGCCGCTTCCGCCCCCAAACCAGTTCCATCCCCTTACCTGGACCGCCCTTCCTGGGACCCCGGGGCGTTGAGCAGCTGGTGGATGCTGAGGGCCCACTGTCCAGCACGGGGGACGCCCGGGACATGGAGCCGGAGGGTGGGTTCAGGAATCTGAATCCTGCTGAGGTGGGAGGTGGGCAGCCCTGTGGTGGGCAGCAGCGTGGAGCCTGGTGAGCCCCACACTAAGTGCCCTTCTCAACCTCGTGGGCCCTCGAGGGAAAGACACAGGCCTCAGCCAGCCTAGGCTCCTCTGAACTAGAGGTCTCCGTCCCCCAGACTGCTTCAGGCCTTCTTGCAGCTGCCTGGGGAAGGGGCGGGCAGCCGCAGGGGCTCATGTGATGCGGGGCGGGCCTGGGGAGGCGCCGGTGGGGGAGGTCGCCTGCAGCCTGCGGCGAGGCAGCCAGCTGTGTCACCGTGATAGTGCGGCCGGCCGGGGAGCAGCCGTGCAGCTGTGCCCACTGCTTCCTCAACAGGAACCATCTGGGCCCGGCCCTGCCCGGCCTCCCCTCACGGCAATTCCGTTCTGACTTCCCAACAACTTCCTCCTCCAGCCCAGCCGGTGACACTCCACCCACCCAGAGCCTGGCCCACTGGGCGTGCTTCCTTGACCTGGGGTGGTGCAGGGGGGACGTGAGGGCACAGATCAACAACAGAGGGACAATGTCCACCCTGGCCAAGCCTCCCAGCCCAGTTGCGCCTGCCTATCTCCTCTCTGGCCTGGCCCATCCTGCAGCCTGGGGTGGTCCGGGGGTCTCCACGCTCTCCTGACCTCAGCCAGACTTGTCCCAGGGCCCTCCTCCCAGGGCCAGCTGTTCTTGGGCCTCACTCGTAACCTTGAACCTGACTTCTGGGTCAGCCCTGGTCTGATCCTGGTCCTGCCACTCTGGCCAGCCCCTGAACTCAGGCTTTCCCCTGCAGCCTGGATGTCCTGGCCCCCAACCACCCTGAAAAGCGCTGCCCACTGGGCTGGACAAGGAAACCCCCTCTCTGAGCTTGTCCTCCTGGCTGGGGTCTCCTTGGAGATCCTCACCCCATTTCCTGATGGACTCCTTGGGGAACAGTCAATTCAGACTCACAGGTGGAATTTGCTGAGCGTGAGGCTGCTCCCTAGTCTGAGGGATGACAGAAAGCATGCCAGGGCCCTCGGTCACCTCTCAGACTAGACACGGGCGTCCCAGACCCCTCACCCAGCACAGAGGAGGTGAGGCTGTGCACAGGCACACAGTCACTTGGTGAAGGTGGTGACCACCATGGGAAGACCCCTTGAAGGAGACAGCGTGCCCCTTGCCCTCCACTGGCCTGTCAATCAGTCCCTGGGGACCCAAACTTGGTGTAGGCTCAGGGCCTCAGACTGGCCAGAGGTGTGCAGCCTGCAGCCCCAGAGCTCATAAATTTTGACAAGCTGAATTGAATTTCTAGGTAATTCCTGCCCGTGGGGAGCAGTCCCAGCAGTGCAGAGGGTGCAGGGCACCCAGGGAGAACCCCGTCCATGCCCCTGCCTCTGTCTTTCCCCAGAGGCACTGCCTCCACAGGTGGGCATCCTTCTAGAGCCTGTGCAGCACAGACCCTGTCTGTTCCTGGAAGGGGCCGCCACGTGCACGTCCCCTGTGGGCCAGGCTGCCCTGAGTCCCCAGGGTTCAGATGGAGAGGACGGTCACGGGAGCCAGGGCCCAGTCCCCGGTGTCTCTGCTCTCCTCACGGCCCCTCCTGGTCTGCCCTGCTCCAGGTTAGGGTGGGATCCAGGGTCACACTGGCCACCAGCTCCCCTACCCCCCAACCCAGTTTCCTCGGTGTGTGTGATGCCCTGATCACCGTGGTCCCAGCTCCCAGGCCGCTCAGGGTGGAGACTATGGAAGATGTCGGGCACGGCCTGCATCAGGGTCCATGGGGCAGCTGTGACCCCCACTGCTACTGGAGCCCTGGGTCACCCCATTTTCCAGGCTGCAGATGGGACCTCTCTAAGCTGGGGAGTGAAAGGGTCTTAGGGAGGCGCAGGCCCCTCCCCTGTGAAGGCAGTCCCCACCCTGGCTCTGGGCAGATGTTCAGGGCACCTTGCACCTGCGGGGCACCCCAGATGGGACACTTCCACTTTCGTGAGAGGCCTCTCATCCTGCCTGGTTTTCTGATCAGCGGGGCTGACAGAGGTTGAGTTGAAATAGAAGAAAGTTGTCCACGAATGGGGAGCGGGTGCCACACCGCTCTTGGTGGCCATCTCTGGAGTGTTTGCCTGCTCCCCACTCCCCCCGGGCCGGGCAGTTGGGGCTTGTGGGGAAGCAGACGTTGGTTGTGGCTTTCGGAGCTGGGAGGCCCAGGAGATAAGGCGCCCAGGAGGAAGCGGCTGCAGTAGGAGGGGTGGGGCCGCTCCCTCCAGAGGCCACGGCTGCCAGCACCCCGTGTGGCGGGGAGGGGGCGAGGGGCCTTTTCTCCCACGGGAGGCAGACATTCAACCAATAAGCCCCTAAGAGATGTGGCCCATGGGGCAATCAGGGGAGGTGATTTGGAAGCTGTGTCTCAGGGATCAGAGCTGCCCCTGGGGAGGTGAGAGCAAGTGCTTTCCAGATAGAAGGGCCCTGAGGTGATCACAGCTCCAGGCTTTCAGGATTCTGTAGGACAGCCAGGGTGCTGGAGGTAGGCTAGTGGAGGCCAGTGGTGAGAGGCCACTAGGTGGAGAGGGGCAGGGAAGTCACTAGGATGGGTGTCTTATTTCTGCCTCCTTTCCTGTTCTGTAGGAGCCCCATGATTGCTGAGTGAATGACTGACTCGATGGAGGTGGATAGATGGATTAATGGGTGGATGGATGAACGGGTGGGGTGGATAAATGATGGATAGGTGTATAGATGGGTAGATGAATGGATCACAGGAGGATGGTTGGGTGGATGGAGGGATGGGTGGGTGGTGCATGGATGGCTCACAGGAGGATGGGTGGAGAGAGGGATGGGTGACTGGTGGATGGACCAGTGGAAACACAATTCTATGCAAATCTTAGGTAAGCTGTGCTTTAGAGAGCAGGGACTGCGACTCACAGGGGTGACATTCCCAAACACAAAGCAGCCCCCCAAAGAGGGATATGAGACACAGGACAGCCCCAGAGAAGGCCCGATGGGGAGATGTGAGCTACAGGGGAGCCAGGACAGCCCAGCACTCTTCAACCCACAGCCTGGCAGGTGGCTAACCTCTGCTTCCAGGTCTGGAATGAAGTGGTCTGATGATCATAGTGTGCTCGCTCAGGACTGACAGGCGAAGCCAGTCCAGGGCTGGACTCCTGGCCCACCACTCCCCAGTCAGAGTGTCACAGAGCAAACTCAGGGTCACAGGGAAGGGCCACTTGCATCCTGGTTTGATACGTGGGAATCCCTCACATGAGGCAGGGCTCCGGGGCTCCTGGAGGAAGTTGGCACACTTACTGGCAGCAGGAGTTCTGTCTTTTGGGGCCAGAGGCTGGAGCCCACGCAGACAAGCAGGAGGACACTGAGCTGATAGCAGGTGTCCCGACCCTCTGGTGCTGTGGGCACCTCTGGTGTCTGGTGAAACCCATGAGCCTCGACTCAAAGCAATGTTGGGAACACGAATACATTCACAGAAGTACAAAGGAAACTCCTTTCATCCAAATACAGATGCCAAACTGTTAAGATCTTTCTGATGTAGCAATATACATGCTTCTCTATTTACCATAGATGTGAGTGAGAACTGTGACATCAAATGTCACAGCAGCCGAAATACAAGACGCTAGGTTGAACCCCATGAAATTCCTGCTACTTGACTGCTGCTGACCTACAAATGTGACAAACGCAGCTGAGTCTGTCCGTGCTGAGCTCACAGGAATGGCTGACACACCTGTGTTCGTGGTAAAAGGAAATGCTACACTTTGGTTAGAGGTTAGTGAAGTACAGGTGTAATCTTTTTTTTTTTTTTTTTAATATTTATTTACTTGGCTGTGCCAGGTCTTAGCTGCAGCATGCAGGATCTTCATTGCATCACACAAGGTCTTTTGATGTAGAGCATGGGCTTAATTGATCTACGGCAGGTGGGTGGAATCTTAGTTTCCCGAACAGGGATCAAACACACATCCCATTCATTGAAGATGGATTCTTAACCACTGGACCACCAGGGAAGTCCCTGTAATCTTTTCCTTATCCAAGTTCATGGACCCCTCTCCCTCAATAAAGAACCACTGTTCTAGCTCATGTTGAAGACCCCTCCCTTCCAGTGCTTCAGTCAGGGCCTTCCATCCCTGGAGAACCTGCCACGTGGAGGCCTCGAGTCAGAGACCCCTGGGGTCACACTGTCACGTTAGCTGTCTTTGCTGGATACTCTTGGGCTGGCTACTGAACCTCCCTGGGCCTCAGTTTCCTCAACTAGAAAATAAGAGGACCGCACGGCCGGCACACCTCACAGGGTGCGGTGCATGTTCAGTGAAACCACTCCGCGGAGATCCTGCTCTGCCGAGGCTGGCTGTGGTCTCTGTGGGCGTGCTGTCGCCAGAAAGCTCATCCTGAACAGAGTTCCAGTCAGATTCCCTGAGAATTCTGCTTGTCCAGCTCAGGACCCTGCCCAGGGAAGCCCTTTGGGAGTGAGGGCTCCCCTCCCCTACTCCCCCTCCCTCTGTCCCCCCCTTTCACTGTCTGCAGAGACCTCCTCCCTCCTCTCAGCCCCCTGGCTCCTGCCCCCTACCCCCACCCACAGCAGGAACATCTGCCCAAATTACACAGTCATCATCCAACTCCTCTTCATAAACCTTCAGTGGCTGCCCAAGGCCCCGGGACGGATGCCAAAGGCGACCCTGGATACCACCTTGCTCTACTCCTCTCCGCTCAGCAGCTGTCTCTCTCATAGGAACTGCTTCTCTCCCCAAAGTGCCTTCGTTATGTCTGACCTTTCGCAGCTCCTCCCACAGACGGGTCCTCACCTGGCAAACTCCTACACGTCCCTCAGAGCCCTCAGGAAGCGCCTCTCCTGTGCCTCTACAGTCCTGGATGCCCCATCACAGCATTAGCACCTTGGGTTGTGGTTGCTGAGAGCCAGCCTCCGTGGACAGCAGGAGAGCAGCCCCAGGGTGGAGACCTCACCCTTCTTGGCGATGGCTGCGTCCTTGGCGTGCAGCCCAGGATCCACCTGAGTGTGGTGGAAGGCCGAGTGTGTGCACACACACCATCTCTGGATGCCCCCCACCCTTCTATAACCTCCCAGGCATGAATTCTGCCCTCAGGACTCCACTCCCCACCTTCATGAAGAAGACAGAAGGAATGACCACCTCTCCTCAACCTCCAACCCCAGTGGTCCAACCAGTTCAGGGGAAGTGGGTCCCGAGGCCCAAGAACCTGAGTGGGTTGCCTCTGGAGACCTGGCCCCTAGAGGGGTGCTCCAGGCTCAGGTTCCGGGAGGTAGAGGCATGGGGTAGCGTCCCCTGAGTTTGGGGACCAGGGCTCGGTAGCCTGTGCTGGGTCAGCGTGGGCCTCCCGAGCTCGGAGGTGGGTGTCGAGTGGGGGAGCCATGCCGCGCCTCTTGCCCTGACCGTTGCCTACTCAACAAGTAGGACGGGGGCTTTGGGCTGAGCCCAGTGAGGACAGAGTGTGAGGATGGAAATAAGAGCTAGCAGTGATAGCCAAGCTCCCCTGACCTGGTGCTGAGATGGTTCCCCGGTGTGCTCCGCACCTGACCCAAACACCCTCGCCACCACTGTCACCCAGAGGCTCAGCAGCCTGCTCACGTCACCAGGCAGTGCACGAGTCTGGGGTCTGGTACCAGGCTGGGTCCAGTCAGACCCAGAGAGGGGCTGGGGAAGCCGGGCGGGTTGGGTAAGGACCCGCTTCACTAAGGACCCCAGCCCTCCCTGCCCCACCCCTGGTCTCTGCTCCTCATCAGCCCCCATCCTTCCCAATGGGGTCGAGCTTGGACAAGGTTGTCCATCTCTGGGGATGGGAAACTGAGGCTCAGAAGGGAAGACTGTCACCTCTGCGTGACCCCAACCCTCCTGGGGACCCGCCCACCTGCCTGCAGAGTGCATCCTCTGAGTCATGGGGAGCTGCCCACTCTGCTCCCTTGAGCAGCCAAGCTGCAAAGGGGAAGGCCCCTCCCTGAGGAGGCCACTTTCCCTTTGAGGAGTCCCAGGTGGAGGGTGGGGTCGGCCCTGTCCGGTCTTGGTTTCTCTCTGACTGTGGGCTGAGGTTTCCCGCGTCCTGGGCACCACTCAGCCCCATGCCCCGAGCTGCCTGCCTACAGAGAAGCCGTGTCTGCCCCCATCTCAGCACTCAGCTCATACTGCATTTCCTCTGAGCCCACCAGACATGAGGCAGCAAATCTGGTGCTGTGTTTGATCCAGAAAGAATTAAAGTCGTGGGCAGCTCCCCACGACTCAGAGGATGCACTCTGCAGGCAGGTGGGCGGGTCCCCGGGAGGGTTGGGGTCACACAGAGGTGACAGTCTTCCCTTCTGAGCCTCAGTTTCCCATCCCTAGAGATGAACAACCTTGTCCAGGCTCAACCCCGTTAGGTAGGGTTGGGGCTGGTGAGGAGCAGAGACCAGGGGTAGGGCGGGGAGGGCTGGGATCCTCAGTGAAGCGGCGTCCTTACTCCTCTGGGATCAAACTTACTCCACTGGGCACAGATGTCATTTTTCCTCCCTTTGCCCCCTTTTCTCCTCTCCCTCCAGCCTTGGGGTTGGCACCATCTCCGGGTGAGGAGATTTTCTCACTCATGTTGTTTATTGCCTGTCCCTCCACTAGAAGGCCAGCTCTGTGGCGCTGGGTCTTTTTCTCTAAAATAGACTACTTTTTAAAGTCATTTTCAGTTCACAGAAAAATCAAGCACCTGTCCCTCCACACTCACAGCCTCTCCCATTATCAATCCCACCAGGTGGTACTTTGATTACAACAGATGGACTTGCACCACAATCACCCAGAGCCCACAGTCTACACCAGCGTCCCTCCCGGTAGTGTACATTCCATGGGTTTGGACAAGTGGATAATGACCTGTACGCACCATTATAGTCACATGCAGAGCAGCTTCACTGCCCTAGAAATCTTCTGTGCTCCACCTGTTCATCCCCACCTCCCCCAAGTCCTAGCCACCACTGATCCTTTCACAGTCTCATAGTTCTGCCTTGTCCACAGTGTCTTAGAGTTGGAATCACACAGTCTGTAGCCTTTTCACATTGGCTGCTTCACTCAGTAACTTGCATTTAAGGCTCCTCCCTGCCTTTTCACGGCTTGACAGATCATTTTTTTTTAGTGTTGAGTAATATTGCACTGTCTGGATGAAGCATAGACTTTTTATCCATTCTCCTTGAAGGACGTCTTGGTTGCTTCCAAGTTTTGGGGACTGAATAAAGCTGCTGTAACCATCCAGGTGCATGTTTGTGTGTCTGCAGGCCCCACGTCTCTCTGTGCATCCAAGTCCCCTCTTCTTAAAACAACACTGGTCAGACTGGATCAGGACCATCCCAGCAGCCTCATCTTCAAATACAGTCACATTCTGAATCATTGGGGCTCAGGGCTTCAACCTACCAATATGCGGGGGGACACAGTGTGGCCCAGAAGCCTCTTGGAGCCTTTAGGTGGAGCACAGCCTGTGGACACTTTGATTCTGGCCTCCCTGCCTCCAGCACTCAGAGGAGACAGCGTTCTGCCACTCTCAGTCTTCTGCACAGCCCAGAAGGCGAGGCCGTCTCATTGGTCATCCCTGCAGCCAGAGGCCAAGGGTCTGCAGGAGCTTGCCCACATTCGGTGGTCCACGTGTTGCACACGCACCTCCCGAGCACCGACTGCAGCTGGATGCTGCTCTCTGCACTGGGGCGAATGAGGCCAGGTCCCACCCTTACAGGTCTGAGGACACCTCAAGAGGAAGGTCAGCAAAACAAGAAACCACAGTAAAAGTAACATGTCATATGCAGTGAGGCATGGAGGAGAACAGTCTTGCTTCGAGGGTACGAAGTCTTGAGGTTGACAAATCTCAGGGAAGGGCTGTCTCGCAGGAGGGAAATCTCGTGGGAGGGAAGTCTCGAGAATGGCAAGTCTCCTGGGAGGAAGTCAAGAGCTTTGCAGACCCTCGAACCCACATGGGCTCTTCCCACCTTTTCTGTGGGGAGTGCTCTCGAGCAGAGCCAGCTGCTTCTAAAGACCCTGAGGCCAAGGCACTTGGCAGGTCATCTTTTCAGAACCCTGAGGTCCTTTCTGGGTCCCCTCCCAGGCCCCTGTTCCTTAATGCCGGCCTCTGGTAAGACTCATCAGCTCCCCTGAAAGGCAAGACCCTTCCTCAGCAGGCCTCACAGCCTCCCAGGTGGTGGGGACAGACTCCCAGACTGGCTTGAGGCAAAAATATGACGCATTGGGACGTATTTGGATGTAAATATTTTCAGCTGCGAGAGTAGCTGAGAGATGAGGTCTTGTTCCCGGCGTCTCTGCAGAAGCCGGGAATCCGGGCCATCTGGCGCCTCTTCAGCTGCCCCCCTCCCTCACTTGGTGGGGAGGGAGGCTCCACCTGGCTCCGGGACATCTGAGCCTCCCCAGCCTCACTTTCCCCATCTGTCCAGTGGGGGCCTGAGGGTGAGATGGGGCAGCAGCCTGGTTACCTTTCCTCGCTCATGGATCTGACCTAGTACAGGGGAACGGCCAGGTGTAGCCTTGTGGGTAAACCAGATGGCCTGTCGTGGGAGCAGGCGGGCTTGGCTGCCTCCTTGGCTGCAGGGAGGATCCCGGGATTCACACTCCTCCCCACCACCAGAGCAGACTCCTCCAGCAAAGCTCGAGGGCAGCCTGGGAGTCAGGGAGCTCCCAGGATTCAGCCTGGACTGGGGGTGGGGTTGTCCACTCATGACTCATCCCTGGCTCCCCCTCCCTTCTCAACCCTGATTAAGCCACCTAGTGCTTGTCTCCAGGATGGCTCTGGGCAGTCTTTAGGAAGTCCACTCCCCTAGAGGGGCCACCACCTGCCTCCCCATGGCCAGCTCAGCTCTCTTCTGCTACAGTTGTGGGGTCATGGCTGATTCAAGCTGGCAAAGCCCTTGGAGAAGGTTCAGGGCAGTGGTTCCAGGCAGGGGTACACTGGAGGGGGCTTGGGGTCAGGGGGTGGGTCCTGGCCCCCCTCCAGTTTCAAATAGGGAAGCAGGACTTCCCTGGTGGTCCCGTGGTTAAGAATCCGCCTGCCAGTGCAGGGGACAAAGATTCAATCCCTGGTCCAGGAAGATTCCACATGACACGAGGCAGTTAAGCTCGTGTGCCACAGCTACTGGCCTGAGCACCACAACTGCTGAAGCCCATGTACCTAGAACTTGTGCTCTGCAACAAGAGAAGCCACCAGAATGAGAAGCTTGTGCACCACAGCTAGAGAGTAGCCCCCACTCGCCACAGCTAGAGAAAGCCCTCATGGATCAATGAAGACCCAGCACAGCCAAAAATAATTTTTAAAAAAATGGGCGAGCCCGGTGGGTGTGGTTTCAGTATTGGCCCAAGGTCACCAGGCAGTGAGTGGCGGGGCTGTCCTGGC
>NW_011494764.1:4481526-4486089 GCF_000754665.1 Bison bison bison | reverse complement strand
TGGCGTCTCGCTTGCTGCCTCGTGCTTCTACAATGGTGGTTGTGGCTCCAACCATCACAACTTGTGAACACTGCATTCAAAGAAGAAAAGGAGCCAGGGAGAAAAATCTTTTTCAGAAATTTTCAGAGTTCTCCCTTCCAGCTTATTGGTTAAACTGTGGCTGTGCCTAGATGCAAAGGAGGCTGAGAGCATCCCATGAGGTCCCTGCCTTTGGGAGGGGAAGATCTGGCCATGTGCACTTGAGAGGGAGGGGAAAGCAGCCAGGGGCCAGAGGAGGCAGGACTCGCAGGACCGGAGGACCGGGTGGAGAGGAGGAGCTTCCCCGAGGGTGGGACAGAGGTGGGTTTAGGAGGGCAGGGAGGAGGGCTGGCCCTGCTGGTGCTCAGCACTCAGGCCTGTGTGGGGCCCAAGGTGTGTAGAGGGGTGCCTCAACAACAGTGCATGGTCCCTTCTCTGGACCTGGGCGTGAACAACACAGCTGAACTGACGAGGGCCCTGTCCTGGCAAGTGGCTCAGGACAGCTCCGCTGGGATGTAGACAAAATGTAAGTTGCTTCTTGTTTCCAGGGGCCGAGGAGCAAACTCACAGCTGCAGAGCAGACATGTTCTTCTTGTCCTGGCCAAGGGGCCAGAGGAGGCACACCCCTGACTGATGCCCAGGGGTGTTTCCCTCTGCCCAGCTGGACACTGCCTGCCGCTGGACATCCTCGGGAGACCCTGCTCCTTCTCAGTACAATGAGGACCCTCAGACCAACAGAAGGATGCCTTCCTCCTATTGCCTGCCACCTACTAAGAGCCCCAAAGAGATTAGCTTTTATTATTTGCCCTGAAAATCTCAATTCTTCCTTTTCAAATGAAGAGTCCTCTGATTCCTTTAGCTATTAATTCACGTACCACATAGGGACGTTGTGTCTATGGAGGGCAAGCATCTGTCTCTTCACTGATGTCCCATGCCCCTGGAACTGGGTCTGGCATACAGTATGTGATCGATAAGTGCTCGCTGAATGAATGAAGGAAGGAACATGTCAACCGCAGCCTCCCCTGTACCAGGTCTGGGAGGCCTGCGTGCACTCGTTATGTCTGTGTGTATATATGTGTGTACAACATGTCAGTCTTCCTTCCCAGATGGACAGAGCCCAAGGACAGGGAGTCCTCTCTGAGCACCACCCCTTGAGGACCTCACACCCAGCTGCAGTCTCAGGGGCCCCGGGAGGCAGGTGACTGATGCCTATGGACAAGGGAATCTGCACAGAGTGAGCTGGTTCTTGTAAGACCATCAGGCCTGAGAGGGACACAACACCACAAGCCAATGAAGCACACAGCTTTGCTCTCAGCCCACAGGGTCTGCAGCCCCGGCCTACTCAGCTGTTGTTTGGGCAGGCTCCCTGGCTGCCCTGGGCCTCAGTTTCCCCAGGGTCAGCCGAGAGAACAGGTGTTGTCAGAGGAAGCAAGCTGTTCTCTGCAGGAAGAGCTCGGGCGGGGCAGGTGGGTGGCTGCTACCTGGCTCAGGACTTCAGCCACGGGATGGACATCTTCCTGCAGGGTCCCCCAGGACCCGGGACAGCACTGTCTCTCCATGGCAACAATCACATCGCCATGGGGTCACTGTCTGCAGGGTCCCGGTTGGAGCTCCAAGTCCAAGGCTGCATCCGGCAGACTTATCTGGGTCCCTGGGAACTTCCCCCGGGGCCAGCCGCAAAGGTGGCCCCAGAGATACTCAGCATGGGGGGTGGGTGCTTTCCTGCCTGTGACATGATTAAGTAACAAAAGCAGTTGCTGGTGGGAACATGAGCCACTACACTGCCATCTGGCCCTGCCTGGCCCCTCTCTGCCTGCTGACCACCCGCTCTCACTCCCAGGATGGACAGGGGAATTACTGCATCCTGCGGTTTGCAAGAAGCTTATAACAAAATCTGCGACCAAACCCAAGGTGCAGAATGAGGCTCCTTGCCCACGGGCACCTGGAGCCTCTCCAGCCAGGCTCTGGGGTCTTGCCTGGAGCCAGTCCCCGTCCCCCGCCCCTGGGACAATCTCCTCCCACCCTGCCTGCTGCAGGACGATGTTTTGCTCGCACACCTGCACTCTCTATGGTTCACATCAGCCCCTCAGCGTAACCGAATCCAAAAATATTAAACCGGGACCCATCTGTTGGCCAACTGATGAGCGCAGATGTGCTCTGGATTTCAGAGGCGACTGGCAGCCCATCAAGGCTGTTAGAAGTGGCACCTGCTGCCTGTTCCCCCCTTCCGCTGCCCCTCCCGGGCCCAGGAACCTGTGCCCAAAACAACCCCTCCCAGAAAGGGCTGGCTCTCCCCACCGAGCAGGAGGAGCATCCCAGGGCAGAACCCACAAAGAGCCTCACCCACCAGCAGGAGCAGGGACCCCCAGGTGCAGCTGGGCCCCTTTGCCCTGAGCCCCTGCAAGCCCGACTGTGGGGTTAAAGCAGGGACAGGCCCAGGGCTCCTCCGAGAGGCGGTGGCCGCAGCCAAGCACCAGGCAGGCTACCTCAGGGCGTATGCACCTGCAGGGCCTCTCCCCGGAGCTCTCCCCAGGGGGCTGCATGCCCGCTCCCCACCTCCTGCAGGTCTTTGCTCAGACAGGACTGAGACAGATGAGTATGACTGCTTCTGTCTTGCTTTGAGACTCACATCAAGACTGTCTGCCTCACATTGTGAACATCTCTACTGGTCTTATCACAAGAGGGGACGAGAACAGGAAAGGCACAGGTCTTCTCCCCAAGACAGTGGCAGACACGGGGGGGACCAGCAAGAAGGCTATGATTCAGAAGTTGGAGGACAGGGTTTGACCAGGAGGCAGAGGTGTCAGAGGTGGAGACGGTGCTGGAGTCGGAATGTAGCCAGAGGAAGAAGCAACAAGACTGCCCAGGGAGAAAGCTGAGGAATGAGAGGTGGTGCCGCCATCCCGAGTGCCCCTGTGGTCCACACCTGCTAGGCGACAGCCAGGTGAGCGGCAGCCCCAGGCCCAGGGGTCTGAATGGCTGGTCAGAGCCAGGGCCTGCCCAGAGAGAGATGGGCCATTGAGGCCAAGTCTTGGGCATCTGTCCCCCACTGGACAGGCGGGAGACCTAGGTCTAGGCAGGGGAGAGTGTGGCAGGCCATCTGCTGTCCACCATCCCTCCGCTGTGGGCCGGCAGGAGGGCCATCTTTTAAGGCTCTTTCCTCTGTCCCTGAGGGCCATGATCTCCTAGGCCAGAGACAACAGAGCTGGAGTTCAAACTCAGTGCCTCCTCAAAGCTCCAGACATCCACACCCTCTGGTCCCCAGATGGCCGAGATGTGGGATACAGGCCAGCCCTGCCTCGCTGAGCAGGGGACCAGACATCAGAGCTGCAAGCCAGAGGCCCTGCCTTCACAGCTGGTCACTCACTTCCCTTGGAGGGACCCAGAGCAAGGACTCCCCACCCAGGGACCCGGGAGCTCCATCTGTCCCCAACCCCTCAGAAGTCTAGGTTTCCTCACCTGTCAAATGGGAATCAGAACAATGGTCCTGGTGTTTTACTGAGAATTGCCCAGATCTGTGTCTTTAAAGCCTTTTTTTCTTTTTTTTGGGTAAGTATCACAGAGATCTTAGTGCCCTGACTTCCTGGACCCTCTGCATTGGGAGCATGGAGTCTTAACCACTGGACCACCAGAGAAGTCCTGGTTTTCAAGCCTTTTTGAGTATGATCTATTGTGAGAATACAGTTTGTATGCTGCCCAATGCTTACTTGCTCCTGTGTGTTACATGCATTTGCTGGCACCTCTGATGTTCTACAGCTCACTGTGTGCATGTCTGCCTCTGTGTCCAGATTTCCCCTTCTTTATAAGGACACCAGTCAGACTGGGTGAGGACCCACTGTGAGGACCTCAGGTTAACTGACTGCACCTGCAGGGACCCTGTTTCACAGGTGCCAGGAGGACTCAGTTCAGCCCAGAGTTGTCAAGTTCCCTGAATTTCCCGCAGACCAACCCGACTTCCCAGAGTCAACGGTGTGGGGATACAGCAGGATCTTGAGGGGTGAGGGGCTTGGGCTCTTGGGTGGTGGGGCTGCACCTCGGGCACCCTGAGGCCCCTGTCCCCACCCCCTGCCGTGGCTTCCTGCTTGCAACTTTCCTGTGAGTCTCACTCGGGTGGCTTGGACAGACCCTGGAGGAGCTGGCCACACTCCACTGGGCCAGTAATACGGGCTCTGAGCCTGAGTCAGCGGAGCTCTGATTGCTTCCACCCCACTGGTGCCCCATACAGGCTGCTCATCCGGGCTGCCCAGCACACACGGTCCCCAACAGCAGTGCCCATGCCTGGCAGATTCCAGCCCCAAGCCACCATGATTCTTCTCCGTTGTGAGCGTGGGAAGGGCCAGCGGCCCAGCCTCCTGTGGGATCCACCTGGGCCGTGTGGGGATGAATTTTCTCTCTATTACTGGGGCTGCTTGCACTCAGTTTAAGGACTGATTTCCAAGGCCTTCTGGGGTCTGAGATGGAGCTCAGGCAGGCAGGATTTGAGAGGGTGTCAGTCAGGTTCCCCTGACTAGCCGAGGCTGCCCAGGAGGCTCCACAGTCAGCAGA
>NW_011494764.1:4477860-4481322 GCF_000754665.1 Bison bison bison | reverse complement strand
CCCACCCTCTCTCACTTCCTCTCTCTCTCCCTCTGTCTCTGTCTCTCTTTCTCCCTCTGTCTCTGTCTCTCCCTCTCTCCCTCTGTCTCTTTCTCTCTGTCTCTCCCTCTCTCTCTCTTCCTCTGTCTCTGTCTCTCCCTCTCTCTCTCTGTCTCTTTCTCTCTGTCTCTCGCTCTCTCTCTGTCCCTCTCTCTCTGTCTCTGTCCCTCTCTCTCTGTCTCTCTCCCTCTCTCTGTCTCTCTCCCTCTCTCTGTCTCTCTCTCTGTCTCTGTCTCTCTGTCTCTCCCCCTCTCTCTCTCTCTCCCCCTCTGTCTCTGTCTCTCTGTCTGTCTCTCTCTCCCCCTCTGTATCTCCCTCTCTCTCTGTCTCTCTCCCTCTCTCTCCCTCTGTCTCTGTCTCTCTGTCTCTCGCTCTCTCCCTCTGTCTGTCCCTCTCTCTGTCTCTCTCTCCCTCTGTCTCTTTCTCTCTGTCTCTCCCTCTCTCTCTCCCTCTGTCTCTGTATCTCCCTCTCTCTCTGTCTCTCCCTCTCCCTCTGTCTCTCCCTCTCTATGTCTCTCTCTCCCTCTGTCTCTGTCTCTCTGTCTCTCCCTCTCTCTCTCTTCCTCTGTCCCTGTCTCTCCCTCTCTCTCTCTGTCTCTCTCTCTGTCTCTCACTCTCTGTCTCTCACTCTCCCTCTGTCTCTCTCTCTCTGTCTCTCCCTCTCTCTCTGTATCTCTCCCTCTCTGTCTCTCTCTCTCTGTCTCTCTCCCTCTGTCTCTGTCTCTCCCTCTCTCTGTCTCTCTCTCTTTGTCTCTCGCTCTCTCTATGTCTCTCCCTCTCTCTGTCTCTCTCTTCCTCTGTCTCTGTCTCTCTGTCTCTCCCTCTCTCTCTCTCCCTCTGTCTCTGTCTCTCCCTCTCTCTCTGTCTCTCGCTCTCTCTGTCTCTCTCTCTCTCCCCCTCTGTCTCTCCCTCTCTCTCTCTTCCTCTGTCTCTGTCTCTCCCTCTCTCTCTCTGTCTCTCTCTCTTCCTCTGTCTCTGTCTCTCCCTCTCTCTCTCTGTCTCTCTCCCTCTCTGTTTCTGTCTCTCTCCCCCTCCCAGCCCCCTACAGTACCTGCTATTCCTCATCACTCAGGCAGGCCATCATTCCTCAGCCAACTCTCTCTCATGATTATAAGAGAAATCTCCCCTCGAAAGCCTCCGAGTGTTTGTGCATCTTCAGGGCCTGTGGGCGGCACTGTCATGGTTGTGTCCAGTTAACAGTGAGGAGACTGAGGCCTGGACAGTGGAGGCAGCTGCCCAGGACCCATTTAGCTTGGTCTCAGAGCTGGGACTGACACCCGGCTTTGTCACCTACCCTCACACACTCCATGCTGTGGCAGTGTCAACAGGAACGTCCCCCCAGGAGGACGAGTGTGTCACCGCTGAGGATGGGCTTTGAGGACGCACAGAGCTTCTGTCCCGTGAGTTGCTGAGTCCACTTGCTTCTTACAGGAAATCTTCCCTGATTGAGTTGCAGTTGGTTGTGTTTTCGAGGGAAATTTTAAGAGAAGTGAAGACTGTGTCCGTCACAGGACACCACTCACTCTGGATCCCTCACCACGAGTCTTCCTGGGGGACTGGGCCCGCGGTTGCCAGGCTCTTCCTGGCGAGGCTGCCCATCACCCCTGTGAAAACTGGACACAGGAGGGGTGCAATGTGAAGCAGAGACAGGGGTCATCACAGGAAGTTTAAAACAACAGTGATTAATACATTAAGGGATCTAATGGGAAAGGCAGACTGCGTGAAGGACAGATAGGTGATGTGAGCAGAGAGATGCAAACTTCCTGAAAGAAGAAAAAGGAAACGTGAGAAACGAACGTGCAACAGAGATGAAAATGCCCTTCTGCAGGCAGGTTAGTCAGCCCAACGTGGTCAAGGAGAATCTGCCAACTTAAAGGCAGGTCGACAGAAAATTCCTAAACTGAAACAAAAGGAGGGGAAAAGGGAGAAATCAATCTCAGAACATCCAAGAACTGTGGTACAGTGTCGAAAAGTGTAGAGCACGCAGGATTGAACCAGGAGGAAGAGGCAGGGAGAACAGAGCTGGAGAGCCACGTGAGGTAATCACGGCAAAGAACTGTCAAGAATTAACGCCCGACACCAAACCAGAGGTCCTGGAAATCCGAGGACACCCAGCAGGATAACAGCAGTGTGGCAAACCCCACGTCTGGGGACATTCTATTCCAACCTCAGGAAGCCAAGGACAACGAGGAAATCTCGAAAGCAGTGAAGAGGAGACCTTACCTACAGAAGAGCAAGAGCGAGCATCACAGCGATTTCTTGTCAGGCTCCAAACAAGCCAGAGGGGCGTGGAGAGAACGTTTCAGGAGTTAAAACAAGAAGACCCGCACCTAGAAATCAGCAAATTATCCTTCAAGGTGAAGAAAAAGCAAAGACTTCTTTGCAGAAACCGGGAGCTCATCTCAGCAGACCTGCCTTGTGGGAAATTAAGAGGAAGTGACCCCCTTGGTCTGCGTGACGGTGACTCACCCACCTCACTGAGCACCTACTGTGTCAGCATTTTTTCAGGCCCTGGGGACATCTCTGAAGTGTGCCACCTGAGGAAATTCAGCCAGGAATGGGCTGGGGGTGCAGGGGCTCTTAGTGGGGACTCCTTAGAGCAGACTCGAAGGAAGGGAGGGAACAGGGGCCCAGGCAGGGGCATGGCAGTTGCAAAGGCCTTGGTGTTCAAGGCCAGTCTGGCCAGAGCAGAGGAGGGAGGCTGGGGGCGCAGGGTCAGAGGTCACATGGGGTCTCAGGGCTGGCCAGGGTGAAACCATTGGTGCCAGGCAGTGGGGAGAGGCTGATTCTGCTGACAGAAGGGCGGGAGCTGGTATAGGACGATGCCAACTGTGCGGGAGGGTAGGCTTCTCAGAGGAGAGACAGGCGACGGGGAAGGAGACGAAGGAGATGAAGGAGTTTACTCTGCAGGTTTGGAACCAGAAGGGAGAGGGGATCCGCAGAGGGAGTGGCCGCAGATGAGAGAAAGAGACCAGAGCTGTGGGTGCAGCAGAGGCCCTGCCGGAAGGCCAGGTGGCCAAGCATCTCCAGAGAAAGAGGTAGGAGCAAGGGTGGGGGAGGCACAGAGCAGGGTGCTTGGTGGAAAGAGGGGGACAGCAGTCTCACAGGCGCCTGGCACAGCCCTAGTGGCCCTCCTCCTCCAGAGCCAGCCCCAGCCCAGAGGCCCATCCTCGCCAGCCTGCTGGCCTTTTGGCCAGGAGGCCCTGGCCTGCTCCCCTGCGGCGGGCTCCCCAAAGTGAGCCCACTCCACTGCTCCAAAGCCTTGCTTACATCCCGGCTGCAAAGCCTTGGCTCTAAAAATAGGTGCCACCTGGGAGTGGAGACAGATGGGAAGCGGTGGCCCCGCCATCAGCATCCTGGCACACAGCTGGCTGGCTTGGCAGCTCCCTCAGCTGGCAGTGGGCCGGGCAGGCCCCGGTGGCT
>NW_011494764.1:4457664-4477760 GCF_000754665.1 Bison bison bison | reverse complement strand
CGGTGGCTCCCGCATGGTCCAGTGCGTCCCCAAGTGGCAGGGGAGGCTGGCAACGTGGTGTGTGGGCCCCCAGGCTGGCTCCAGCTCACCTCTGCCTTCTACACCCCAAGCCCCTGTCGTGGAGTGTGTCCCACACTGGCAGGCCCTGGGCCTCACGCTGGCCCTTCTGCTCACTGCACACCTTGGACAGGTCCTAGGGCCTGTCTGGTCTGTGTTTCCTGCTCCTTCACCTGGCAGCGCCCACCCCAAGGGCCCGGGCAAGGGTCTGGGGAGTTAAAACACAATGAACGCCCAGGGCAAGAGGTGCTGTGACCATCACTGTCCCCAGCCCAAGGCCCCTCACCCCTTGGCTTCGCTTGTCTGATCCCCTCTCTCCTGGCCACCCAGGTCCAGCCTGGAGTCCTGGGGTGTGGCAGGTGGTGCAACTCTGATGATCCCCTCCCTGGCCTTCATCTGATGGGATTACCCCTCAGTATGTACACTTGGGGCATCACTCAGCAACCAGAGGGAGCCCAACACACACACACACACACACAGTGTGTCCCTGAACTGGTAAGAGCCCGAGAAGGCAGGTACAAAGAGCATGCTCTATTTAGACAAAGTTCCACAAGCAGCCAAACCAATGTTGTAACAATAGGAGGAGGGCAGTGATTGAATTGGGGGTGGGGGGTGTTGATTTTAAGGAGGGGCAACATGATGGAAATATATCCTCATTGGAGAAACAGTTTACCTGTCAGTTCACACTCAAAAAACTGAAAATATCAGCTGTTGGTGGGGCTGTGGAGTAACCAGCAATGCCCCGAGTGTAGACACACCACATCACGACTGTCCACCACCTACACTCGGCATGGTCACTACTGTGGATGAATGGAGCTGCTGAGGGCATCTGTGTCTTGGTTTTTTAAAAATTTTAGTCTTTCTAGTAGGTGAGCAGTGATGGCCTGTGAGTCCGCTGGATACTTTCTCTGGTGACCAGTGGTGTTGAGCATCTTTTCGTGTGCTTATTGGCCATTTTTGTGTGTCTTCTTTTATTGACGTGTCTAAGTATCAGGGCCACATTTTGTTGGGTTGTTTGTATTTTTATTATGGAGCTGTTGAGTTCCTTTTTAATATTCATTTTTATTTGTTTTATGTCTTTTTCTGTGCTAGGTCTTAGCTGTGGCACACAGATTATCAATCTCTGTTGTAATGTGCAGGATCTTTAGTTGTAGTATGTGGGATCTAGTTCCCCGACCAGGGATTGAACCCGAGGCCTCCTGCATTGACAGCATGCAGTCTTAGCCATTGGACCACCAGGGCAGTCTCGGAGCTCTCAGGTTTCTTTATAAACATCCGTAGGAGCCAACTCCTGAGGATTGGGAGAGAGGTCGCTGCCCTCATGCCCAGAGGAGCTCTTGTCCAGGTGGGGACCGTGTGTTTGTCCTGGGGGGTGGGGTGTCTGAAGGCCTCATGCCCCGAGGGGCTCTTGTCCAGGTGAAGACGGTGTGTGTCCTGGAGGGAGGGAGGGGGCCCTGATGTCTTGATGCCCCAAGGGGCTCTCATCCAGGTGGGGATGGTGTGTGTGTTCTGGGGGGCAGAGAGAGGGGCCTGAGACAACAGAGATCTACTTCCTCCCCATTCTGGGGGCCAGAGTCTGAAGCTCAGGTCCACCTCTCTCTCTATTGGTTCTGGGGAAAGTCCCTCCTGCCTCTTCTGGTTCCTGAGGCTCCAGGCATCCTTGGCTGGTGGCCACCTCCCTCCCATCTCAGTCTGTCCCCACGTGGTTGCCACCTGTGTGTCTGAATCTGTCTTGTAAAGATTTCAGTCTTTGGGTGCAGAACCCCCTCAGCCCAGGCTGGTCTCATCCTGAGAGTCTTCACTCAGTCCACCTGCAAAGGCCCTTGATCCAGACGTGTCACGTTCCCAGGCTTCGGATGTGGACGTGCCTTTTTGGGAGACGCTTCAACACAGACAGAGGCATCTGTGAGACTAAAGCAGGGACTGGAGGGAGCTCAGCCCCTCTGCCCTCCCGCTGCCAGCCATTTCCGCGAGCTGTTCCACGCGCCGTCTTGGTGAGTTGTTGTGACAGGGGTGTGATCGCATGTGCCACGGATACAGGGAGGCCGCAAGTGGGCATCCTCCGTGCCTTCCTGTGCCGCTCAGATGCTCTGGCTCTGGCTTTGCACTTCCTGTCTCTGTCACACGTCGCCAGCACGGAGCCAGGTGACAGCCAGTGATAACCTCTCGGAACCTCTGCTTCCTTGTCTGGGAGAGGGAGACAATGTCCCTCCAGATCAGTGAGGACGTGAAGGGAGGGAGGCTTGAACTGCCAGCTCCCCAACTGTGACGACTGTGTCTCGGATGGCACCCCCACCAAAGCCCGGGGTCCCCAGGGGCTGTGGGTGGAGTTCTTCATCAGGAACCCCTCATCAAGCTGGGCTGCATGAGGCATGAGGACTTGGATCTGGAGGGTGCAGATCACTGGGGAAGGATCCCATGGCAGGAGGAGAAGGTGGGAGAGAGGATGGGGGTGCACAGGTGGAGAGTGGGGGGTCAGGAGCCCCTCACCCCATCCTCAGCCCTCCTCCCCACTCAGCCAACGGGCAGCAAAAAGATGTCAGCCACCGACAGCCCTGCCTCGTTGCAGAGAAAATATTCCCTGAAAGACATTAAAATGAAGTAAATAAAAGAGATAAAAATGGAAATATCAAGGCAGCAACTTCTTCTCTTCTGATTACAAAGCAGGCGGCGGGCGGCGCGGGCCCTTGAAGACGCAGCTGCACAGCCGGGCTGGCCTGATAAGGGCCCGCCGCCTGTGCCCATGAGATAAAGCCGTGGTGCTGCCTGGCTCAATCCTGCCCGGCCATCAGTATTCACACGCGGCCGCTGGCGCTCAGATAGAGCAGAGACGGCTGCCTGCCGCCAAGCCCCTATTAATCCGCTCACAGGCGTTTAGACTCGGTGGAGAGTGCCTGAGTCCATCTCGTCCCTCCTCCCACCCTCCTTCGTGTCGCCTCTGAGACTGCAGTTCACTGGGAAGTGAAGTTTTCAGCTGCAGGGGAGGGACCAAGAGGGGCGGGGAAGGGGGTCCCTGCGCCTGCACACCTTCAGGGAGCAGGCAAGGGTAGCCCCCCACCTGCCCCAGCCTTGGGGGGCTGCAGTGATTCCGGAAGGAAATGATTCCTGTTGGTTCCGCAGAGCGAGCCGGTGGCAGGGCTCCGCACCTCCTGGTCTTTTGTGTGCTGGAGCCACCCTTTCCTCCCAAGCTGTCAGCAGCCGGCAGGGACCCAGGCCAGCAGAGGAACACAGGCAACATGATGACAATGACGGGAAAGGGGCACTCGGGCGTGACAGGAGCCGGGAGGACACCCGGCCAGGCTTGTGCTCATACCGCCGGGGCTCCAGAGGCCTGGCTCCTTCCCGGTCCTCAGCATGCTGGGCTCACTGAGCTCAGGGTTTCTGCTCGTGCACCTGCCTCCCCGAGATGTCCACTGGGCCCGCTCACAGAGGCCCTCCTGACCACCCTGAGCCTCAGTGCCCCTCCCCCACTGCACTCACAGTCACAGGCACAGGTGTGTGTGCCGCTGTGACCCTGCCGACCCTGGAGCTAGAGCGGTGCTGGCATGCAGCGAGTGTCCGCTGGTGCTCACTGAGAGAAGGAGGGAGGCCAAGTGGGGCACCTGGTTCAGACGCTGGGAGGGAGATGGGCATGGGAATGTGGATGGACGCGTCAGTGGCGGACAAACGGAGAGTAGGAGGAAAGACCTCCAGGCAGAGGGACTGCCCTGTGTGAAGACCTCAAGGTAGAATCTGATGCCGTTGGGGGGTTGCTGAGGCAGAGGATGCAGGTGGGCCAGGAGACATGCCTCGGGCTGAGAAGACTCGGAGGGGTGGGTTCTTCCCAATATCAACAAGAAAGCTTGTCCAGCTCCTCTGGGCACCCTGCACCCCTGCACCCATATCCAGCACACACACAGCACCTCTGCACCTGGCCGGGTACTACTGCATCTCCGAATCAGTGATTCTGGTGGAATCCCAGTCCTACTGACTAGCCTCAGGAGAGGCCTCAAGCTGCCCTGCACCCCTCCCCCAAGGCTGCCCATCTAGGGCTGCAGCCCCTGCTCAGTGCCCTCTCCTGCCCACACAGGGAAGAATCTAGATGGATTCTTCCATCAAGTCTTATCATAACCAGGTTTCCATGGGGGCGCACCAACAGGAGGGAGCACCTTTCCCCAAAATGAAGCAGGACCCTGGAGGGAGGCTGTGTCCCGGCACAGTCTCCTTCCAGGAGGGGTCCTGCCCATGTCAGCAGCAGTGTTTCCTGGAGCCGAGGTCTGTGGGTTACCTCTGTGGGCAAAGACCACTATTCTAAGTATAATTAGGACACACCACTCATGGAAAAAGCAAACACTGTGAGAGCTGGTTTTGGGGAGATATGCCCAAGTTTGGGGATGCCCAAGACTGCTTGCATCCACCCTGGACTGTTCTGCTTTGCACATGTGCACTGGTCCAGGCTCATAGCCTGCCTTCACTGACCCCGGTCCACAGCCAAGGAAACTGAGGTGCGGAGCAGTTAGCCTGCATGAGGGCAGCTCAACTTCGCAGTGGACAGACGAGGCAGGTGTGCTGGGTGTGTGCTTCTGGTGGGATGCCCCCAGATCAGTCTCCTCTCCTCTCTGAGCGTCCATTTCCTCATCTGTAAATAGGCACTGCTGCTGTCACTGCACACAGCTCATCCCCACTCCCCCTGCCTCCTCTGGTGCCAGAGGCAGAAGGGACGAGGCCTCACCTCCTGGTTGAGGTCATAGCAGCCAGCACATCCAAAGTAAAATGTACGAAATGCAGAGAGGAAATATTTTAGAAAGTCCAAGGGCACAAGAATAGCCAAACTCCTAATTTTTCTAGTCAACAAAGTGTATATTTAGTCTTGCGAGCCTCCAGGTCTGGGAAGCATCAGTCCTGCATGTGAGGGCAGTTATCCTCTGGGCCGAGGCACTGCCTCCTCCAGCGTCTGTGCTCAGAGTTGCCCTTCACCTCCTGAAGGGAGCAATGGCAACGCCAGTGCCATTGCTTCCCTTCCCTCAAGTCCAGGCTGCTTCCGCATCTGGCTTCATTCATGAGCAAATGCCAAGTCACCCATATCCAGAGCTGCTAGTCAGCTGGAAAGCTCTGTGCAAATTTCAGCATCATTAATAATCACTGATGAGAACTATAAATAAATGAGAATTATAATAGGAAGGTCTTTCTCAATAGTCAGTACCCAGGGAGGCACAGGGAGCCTTGGCTGATGCACCTGGCTCTCCCTGACTCCCTGTCACCAGCTCTGACTCTTACACCCAGGCCAAGCTGTGGGCTGCTTCTGGGGGTTGTGGCTGTCAATGGTGATCTGACCTCTTCTGTAGCTCCTCTTTCTGGCTCCAATGCACAAGTAACCTCAGTGTTCTCAGGTGTAGTCGGCATCCCACCAGCCTTGCAAGGAGAATGCATGAAATTGTGGGTCCTATGTCTGGGTCTGACTCCTCTTCTTTCAAGCTGTGAGACTCGGGGCAAATCACTTCCTGCTCTGAATCTGAGATTCCTTATCTGTAAAGTGGACATGACAAGGCTGCCCTCACAGGCAGTTGTGGAGATTAAAAGAGTTGACACAGGTGGTGCACACTGCACACCCAAGCACGAATGGAGCCACAGCTTTTGGTATTGTGGCCACAGCCCCAAACTCCCCCGGATGAGCCTGCACTGGTCCTTCTGGAAGTGCTGCTCTGTCCGTGGTCCTGAACCAAGGTCTTGTGTGAAAAGTTGCTTCCTCCACCTCAAGATCCAGGCACCCTGTCCAACCTCCCCAATGCAGTCTGTGCCAGGTGAGGGGCAAGAAAGTGTCAGGAAAAGTGAGTTAGCAGAGTAAGGAGAGAGAGAAGAGGAAGAAAGACACAGACAGTGGCAGACAGACAGAGAGGGTCAGTCAGAGGATGCCATCTCTGCAGCAACACATCTTGTGGGAAGCCAAGCCTCTACTTTGTTCTCATGGATCTCCAGCCATCCATCTACCCTCATACCCACCCATCCAGCCTT
This sequence comes from Bison bison bison, assembly GCF_000754665.1. Taxonomy (NCBI): domain Eukaryota; kingdom Metazoa; phylum Chordata; class Mammalia; order Artiodactyla; family Bovidae; genus Bison; species Bison bison. The sequence goes on along the minus strand of NW_011494764.1, from coordinate 4,471,712 downwards.
TCACCCACCCACCAACCCACCCACTCACTCACCCACCCACATTCACCCGGCTGGACCATGTGCTCAGCTGCTGTGCCAGCTGTTGGGAAGCAGAGCAATGACAATACCAGGTACCAACCATCAATCTCCCAATCTAAGTTGGGGCTCCAGGCAGGGGTGCACACACCCTGGGGGCTGCAAGGAGGGAGATGTAGGCACCTCTATTTGCATGAATCTGAGCTCATCCCATTATTATTATTTTATAAAACATTTTCTTCTTTTATTTTTGGTTGTGCTGGGTCTTCCTTGCTGCATGTGGGCTTTCTCTAGTTGTGAGCTTGGGCTCAGTAGTTGTGGCACACAGGTTTAGTTGCCCTGTGGCATGTGGAATCTTCCTGGACCAGGGATTGAACCTTTGTCTCCTGCATAGGCAGGTGGATTCTTTATCACTGAACCACCAGAGAAGTCCCCATCCCATTATTTAAACAACTCCGTCTGTGCCTCTGTTTGCAGGGAGGGTGGTGCTCAGCCCGTGTCTCCTCCAGGGACTGCAGTCAAGGGAGTAGCGACTCAGCCAGATAAGCATGAACTCAGCAGCTCAGCCTGGAAGAGCCTCTAGAGAGGGCTGTGAAGCTGCAGGACATGCGGTGTCCAGAGATCTAGGAGCTCTCCTAAGAGGAGGTGAGGAAGCGTGGGTCTTGGAGGAGGAGTCTGTGGGGTGGAGAAATTGATGAAGAACATTCCACAGGCAGAACCAGCACAGCAGGGGCTGGACACTGGCAGGCACCACAGGACTGCAGAGTGGGCAGCTGCTTGGGCTCCTGAGTGTGGGGCCGGGGAGCAGCAGGGGGCAGGGTAGGGTCAGTTCAGCCTTTGATGCTGGTTGGCCAGGCAACTAGAACTCCACCCTAGCGGGTGACAGAAGCTGCTAACGAGGACCTCAGAATCAGATCTCCCACGTCAGCATGTGCATGAAGCTCTGTGGGGCCCCAAGACGACAGCGAGGCTGGCCCTGCTGGGGGAGATGGGGGATCAGGCCATGTCTGGGGAGTCAGGTCTGCTTGTGTTGTGTATCAGCTGATTCTTTATTTTAAAAATTATTTATTTGGCTGTTGGGTCTTAGTTGTGGATGTGAGGACTTCATTGCATCATGCAGGATCTTTTGTTGCAATGCATGCCCTCTAGTTGTGGCGTGTGGGCTTATTTGCTCCCCTGCATGCGGGATCTTAGTTCCCTGGCCAGGGGTCAAACCCACGTCTCTTGCTTTGCAAGACAGACTCTCAACCATTGAACCACCAGGGAAGTCACTATCAGAATCTTCCTGTGTAGCAAAAGCACCCCTCATCTAAGTGGCTTCCGACAACGGCAACTGATTGTTTCTTGTGACTGTGGGTTGGTGGCTTCTGCCTGGGTTTATGCTGCAATCACTTCAGGTAAAGGATCTCTGGGCTTGACAGGCCATGACAGTATTGCTTACACGCTGGCAGGTGGAGTCAGCTATCCAGGGTCTCAGCCCCCACGCGCTGCCCAGCCTTCTCCCACGTGGGCTCAGGGTGGCATTCCAAGAGGGTGAAGTGGAGGCCGTGTGACCTCTTAGGGCCCAGGCTCCAAACTCACATAACATCACTTTTGCTACGATCTATTGGCTAAAGCAAATTAGAGGCCCACCCAGGCCTGAGGGTGGGGGAGATGCACCACTTCATGGGAGTTTCCACACATCCTTTGCAGGCACATTTCATCATCAGGTATCTCTGTGCCGAGGACTGTGTATGCTAAGTGCTCACAGGTGTTTGCTGAGTATCTGGCTCTGGGATGTTGCAGGAAGGGAGAGGGGAGAGGCGCACAGCTGCAGAAGTGCAGAGGTGTGAAAGGACAGGTCAAGGGAACCTGGAGGGGCTCTGTGAGCTGGAGCTGAGGATGGAGGTGGATTTGGGAAGGTGGTCAGTTAGGAGCTGGCCAGGTGAGCAATGGGGGAAGTCTAATGTGGGAGGGGTAGTGAGGTTGGGGAGAGCCATGGAGGGAGAGTAAGGGGCCTTAGGGAAGGCTGACATCCACCCATCTGGCTGAGGGAGGGATGCAGGACAGCTCCTGGCTCTGGTCTCCTACTGTGTTTCCAACTCTCTCTGCTCCTGGCCCATGGGGTCTTCCCAGGTCCTGAGGGAGACCCGATTCTGTCTCTTCACTCCCACATGAGCCACGCATCCAGCCCAGAGAGGAAATATCCTCAGATCCAGAAACCACCAGGGAGAGCTTTAAAAAATGCAATTAAATGGAAAATAATTAAATCCAATTAAAAATGAACCTTGGGGGGACTCCTGCCACTGCTGTTGGCTGTTTTCCGAGTGAAGGCCCAGACCACCTCCACCCTATCTTGGCAGCCTTCCCGGTGCTCACCGGGCTGGGTTTTAAGGTGGAAGGAAGAAGCTGAGATCCCACATGCCAAGGAGCAAGTAAGCCCCTGCCCCCAACATTCACAGGGGCCCAGGATGCGCCTGGTCCTTCCCTGTCTCTCTGGCTTCCCAAAGCCCACCCTGCCTCTTGCTGGCCACCTGGTGAGCCTGTTTCTCCCAAGTCAGGAGCCCATCAAGGAAGTGTCAGAAGTGTATTTGTTCAGCGCTGCCCCAGCCTCTCGGGGTTTGTGATCCTCAGAGCCACCCAGTGTGGTGAAATGCAGATTCACAGGCCCCACCCTGCCCAGGCTGGTGAATCTCAGGGCTCTGAGTTTACACCAAGCCTCAGGGATTGTGCTGGACTGTGGCCGTAGTCCAAGGCCTTCCCTTCAGAGCAGATTTGTTGGTGGCCCAGAGAGGGGGCCTGGCTGAGGCTCTCAGGAAGCATGTGGGTCTGGGAGGATGCATTTGGAGAGATCGAGGGCATCGGCCAGTGGGGGCAGGTGAGGAGAGCAAGGGTGCCCTTTATATCTGTACACCCCACCTAGGAAACAGCCAGCTGTGATGGGCTTTCTCAGGAATCTGATGAATCCCTCCCCTGCCTCATGCATTCCAGGCAGGGCCACAGCTGTTTGCCAGGTGGAGGCTGAGTCCCAGGCCAAGAGTCCACGAGGCTGTCTCCCCAGGGGCCCAGCAGTCTGTGAGACTGAACTGCTCAGAGTCATCAGTAGGACAGGCTGTGGAGGGGACATCTGGAACCTCTGTCCCTAGAGACCTGGGGACCAAGGTGGAAATCCCATAGAGGGTGGCTGAGGAGGCCTGTCTGCCCCCAAATAATGCTCCAAGGCCGTCACTGACCAGAAACCCCAGGCTTGGAGGGAGGACAGAGTCTGGAGAAGGTATCCTTCTTGTTAAAAAATGTAATGCAAGTGGAGAACACATATGTGCCAAAAGCAACATGTGTGTGTGTCTGTCGTTTCAGTCGTGTCTGACTCTGCGCGACCCCATGGATTATAGCCCACCAGACTCCTCTCTCCATGGGGTTCTCCAGGGAAGAAAACTGGAGTGGGTTGCCATGCCCTTCTCCAGGGGATCTTCCCAACCAGGGATCGAACCCATGTCTCTTACATCTCCTGCATTGGCAGGTGGGTTCTTTACCACTAGTGCCAGAACAAAAGCAAATGACCAGCAAAGTCAGGCAGCTCCCAAGGCGTCCCTTATCCCTAACCCTCCAGGAGACCCCCAGAGAAGACCGACCCAGTGGAGGAATGGAGCTCCAGAGCCAAGGGCAGAATGGCCAGAACCCTGTGAACGGGGTCACTTAAGTTTTGGGGCTCATGACCTGTTCCTCCAGCCGAAGGGCTGGCCATGGAGGAGAAGCCGGCCTCCATGGCACCCCTGCCACGTGTTGGAAGGATGCTCAGACCCCTGCCCACCATTCTGCAGGCAGCTCACACCCCGGAGGTTAAAGGAACTGGGGCTTGGCTCCGGGTCTCCAGAAGGCCAGGTTATCGGTGCCGAGGGTCTCTGGGTTCTGGGTCCCTCTTCCCACCTGTCTCTTCCTTCCTCTCGCCACCTGGGGTCCCACTAGCACCCCCGGTGGACCCCGACCTCCCCAACGTCCTGCCTTCCAACCCCGCCTGCAAGCCTTCCTTCCCAACACAATGCAGGTATCTTGCTAGACTATGAGGGAGGCGGCCCTCCCGAGGTAGATCTGTGGACACATGGCTGGTTGCTCTGGATCTCCCTCTTCCACCTGCGCAACAATTTCCCGCAAGGTGCGACGGCAACTCCTGCGCAGGCCCAGTGTCTCCTGATGCCCATTGGGTCCAGCACGTGTCAATCATCTACATGGTAGAGGAGGAGCTTAAGCTGACCGGAAGTTGGGCTGGCTGCCATTGGCTGAGAGGTCTGGCGGAGCCCATCTCCTCAGGTTGTCGAGGCAGATGAGTCCAGTGGTCAGAGCAAGGTTAGGACCCAGAGGGACTGGCCTCCCTGGTCTGGGCCACGTGAGGGGCTGGTCCTTCAGTCACTCCTGCCCTCACCCTATTCCTTTCCCCACAGGAGCTTCGTGGGGGAGGGGCTCAGATGGACTCCGGGAAGCGACTGGGGGTCCAGCTGCCGCGCTAGCGCTGCCTGACAGAGACATCCCTGGTGGTGCAGGGCGCGTCCTGGCGAGGGGGCCACGGAGGAAGGCTCTAGGGCCGCCAGCTGGTGACAGCTGGAAAAACAGGGACAGGGAGGTCAGGCCCTGCTGGCAGGGGCGCCCAGCCCCAGCGGCTCCTCAGCACAGGGGCAGCCTGAGTCAGGGCTGACTGCTTCCCTGGGGAGATGCCCCCCCCCCCCGCCCTCCAGTCAGATGCCTTCTGTCTCCAGCAAGCAGAAATGGCCTGGGGGTTCCCGCCTCCTTGGGGCCGGGCCACTGGCTTCGTGACGTTCCGGGAGCTGCTTGAGGCTCCCTCGAGAGGGAGGGTCTGGCTGCTGGGACACGGTGGTGAGGGGAGGTGGCAGAGCCAGCAAAGAGGGCTTTCACGGGCTGAAGTGCGAGCTGCTTTGTCCTGAGGGGCTCACGGGCCCTCCGGATGGATGTCTTCGACAGCAGGTTCAGAAACAGGCATGAGATCCTTTAGAGGGAGACTCCTGGGAAACGTGCTTCTGGCTCTTCAGGGAGGTCCTGGGAGGACCACCATCTTTCTATGTGAGTCACCCATGTTTGCATGTGATGCCTGGATTGCCGAGGCTTCTCAGACCAGCCCCAACCACTGTGGGGACCTGCAAAGGGTCTGAGGGTCATCAGTTACTCCACCCTGGTTTCGAAGATGCTGGCAGGACACTAGCATCCTGGACCAGAGCCAGAGGGCTGTGTCACCCACGGCACAGCGGGAGCTGGAGTTTCCTCGCGGCCCTGATTTCCCTCCCTGGACGTGGTGCAGGTAGGTGTTGTGCATGCCGGGGTGCCTTAAGAATGGTGAGCCAAGGAAACCTGAGAGCATCGTGTGGGCTGCAGGTAAATGGGCCTGTTCTTACCTAAGAGAACAAATCACCCTGCCCTCCACTTGGAGGGGTGATTTCTCTGTCAAGGCCGCTTGATGGGCCAAACAGGCATCCTGTTTGATGCCCATGCCCGTAGCTGTGCTGGTGAGATGTGCAGATGTGTGCAGGGCCAAGGCGGAGAGGGAATGGGGACTCTGCTACCCAGCCCGTTCGTGGGCTTCCATTTGGGAGGAGACTTTTCCTTATTGTCTCAACGTGTTTCCGCAACCATCAACATCGGCAGGGATCTGATTTTCTCTCCATTCAGTTAGTCTTACCTGCTCTTGACAGTGTGACCTGGGCAAGTAATGAAAACTCTGCTTACCATGCTAAGGGGTGCTTAGAGTCCAGTGGAATTTTGTTGGCAAAAGCATTTAGAAAACTACAGATTGTGTCAGGAGACACGTGAGTGTCTCCATTTCTTCTTTTCCTTCTGGTCAAAGATTGGGATCTGGATTCATTTCCTGGGTGCTTTGTTCCAACAGCTGAGATAAGTGCACAATCAGAGGGAGGAGCCCCTCCTTTCCCGCCATCCCCCCTACCCTTGGTAGATGTCTGTCAGAGCAACCCTTGGCCCAGCCAAGGCAGAGGCTGAATGTGGCCGTGCAGGCAGAGAATAAATGTGCTGCCGGAGACTGAACACTGTCTTCCCAGATTCACGTTTTGAGACTCGACCCCTGGTGTGATGGCATTAAGGGGGCCTTTGGGTTGATGAGGTCATGGGGGAGGAGCCCCACATGGGCTCCCTCCCCACTTCCTGCAGGTGAGGGCACGGACAGAAGGTGCTGTCCTCAAGCCAGGAAGGGGCTTTCACCAGACCCGGAATGGACTTCCAGCCTGCAGAACTGGGGGAGCTCCATGATGGTTGTTTGAGGCCCCCAGTCTGCCGTATTCTTGTCATAGGGGCTAAAACGGGGGATGGGGTGGGGGTGCTGGGTAGGAGAGAAGTGAAGACCATCCTGGGCACATTTGTGTTCACCACTGGCAGGTGATGCAGGGTTTTGCTGAGCAGTGGCAAGAGGGTGAGCCCCGCAGGGCTAACTAGCACTATCTTGGTGGGCACAGCGGCATCCCCAAGGCTTCTGTTTGAGTGTCACCCATTTGCAGATCTTCCTTGTATAGAGTCTGTCTGATCCGTTGCCTCTTTTCCTACTGACGTGTCAGGGTTCTTCATGTATCTGAGGAGACAGCTTATTTCATAGCAATGGGGCAGGAGGCAACACAGGTCACTGTGCACCAGCCTCTCCTACATACGCAGCGAGCAGGGGACCACGCAGAGCTCTTGATCACAAGAGGGGCTCTGACATGTCCTGGGGGAACAGACCGGCTCAGCCGTGCTCCACCTGGTGCTCCGCGCTCTCACTGACCAGCTGTAGGGAATCTGTGAGCGTCCTCAGAAGGCTATGAGGTATGTTCTGAGAAATGAGTGGGAAATGCTGACCCAGCCTGGTCCTACCTGGAGCAGGACTCATGGACAGGCTCATGTGTACGTCACCCACCACACACACAAATACACATGCACACACCACAGACACAGCACGCACACACGCACACACAACACACACACACACACCCACACTGAGCCCTCCAGCGAGCATCCTGGGGCCCCTCCCCAGGGGCTCAGGGCACCCCTCCTCCTCAGCCCCTCCCCCCCACCGCCTGAGGCTGGCTCTGCCACGCGTCACGTCCCCTGAGCTCCACGACAGCTGGCTGAGCTTAATGAAGCCCCACAGCACGCCAGGGTCCACCTGGCGAGGAATTACCAACAATAACAAAATAGCAGACTCTCGAGGCGGGGTGAGGAGGCCAGGGGTGGAGCCTCCCGAGTAGCCCTCAGGTCCTGGCTGCACTGACCCACTCAGATACCACATGCCAGCCAGGGTGGTGGACCTGGGTCTGCAGGCCTCCCATCCTTCACTGTGCAGGGAGGAGGAGGCTGTGGTGCCCATACCTGGGTGCTGCCCAGGGCACAGGCATGTCCCTAGCTCACAGGGTCCAGGCAGGATGACACGAGAAGACTGAGGCCTATTTCTGGAGGGGGTGGAAGGGGCTCTAGATTTGTCATGAAAGTGGGGGGCCTCCCTCCACGATGTCTTGTCTTTCCACAGGGAGTCAGGGAAAGGTGGTACCAGCAGAAGGGGTCCAGAGTGGGGGCTTGGAGGAGCAGTGAGGTCCCCTGGACAGCTCATGGCCTTGGAGATCCTTTAGCTGACAGATCCTGGGCTCAGCAGAGGGCCTCCAGCGGAGGGTGTGGGGATCCTGAGTGCAGCCTGCAAGGCTGGAGCTCTGTTCACTGCCCCTGATGCACCCGCCAGCCCCCCATGATGGAGAGGAGTCTCTTCCTGGCTTCAGGCACTGTGTTGACTTGAGAGAGGAGGGCACGGGGGGAGACCCACCTGGGAAGGCACTTTGCAGGAGCCTCAGTGCTGGGCAGGGCTGGGCAGTGGAGCTGGAGGGCCACCTGTGCACCCAGGTTGGTTCCTTTAGAAACTGTATTTATGACCTGCACCCCATCTGCTTCCAAAAGGGCTTTGGGGAAACAAGAAAGCGAGAGACTGTGGAGCAGAAGTGGCGGGTTGACACTCGATCGACTTGGGGTCCTGGCATCTAAGGAAAAAGGGCGGCAAGGATGTGGCAGCTACAGAGTCATGTTTGTGATTCAGATTTCCCAGGGAACTGTATGAGATGGAATCGCTTTCAAGGGAAAGCCCTGTAAGGCCTGGAGTGAGAATGACACCGTCCACCTGCTCCCCAGGTGGTGGGTGGGCACAGGGCTGATGGCCAGAAGCTCAGTGAAAGTGGTGACATGGCTGTCACTGCTGTGGTTATTGTGTCCTGTCGGATCCCTGGAGAGCACCTCCTGCTCAGGCTGGTCCTGGTCTGTGCCCGTCGTCCTGAGGTGACCACCAGTGGTGCCCCTTTCACTCTCCAGGAGTCTTGGTCTGGTGGATAAATGATAGGGTTACCATACGTGTGTAGGGCATTTATGTTTCTGCTTTATTACCAGTGCAGTAATAAAACGGAGCCCCTCACCTCCAGGGGCACTTGCTACCAAAGAACCGACAGGACACAAAGTCCAGAGAGCAAGAAGGGGTGTCGCTGTCAGAGGGGCCTCTGTCCTTGGTCTGGAAGTCGAAGGTGAAATGGAAAGATGCAGGAGCCCAGATTCGGCAGCTCCACGCGGCCTCCCTGCCACGGGCACCGGGAGAGCTCTGCCCACGCTGCGTGACTTTGGCAGGAAATGAAATCTCTTTGAGCCTCTTACCTCTCATTGTGAACCCAGGTTGCCGGGAGGGTGAGCGGTGGTGGGTGCATCCCCAGGTGGTGCCCATGGCAGATGCAGGGGGAAAGCCACAGGCATTGGGCTCACACCACCGTCCGTGTATCGACCCTTCCCCTGTGCCTTCCTCAGCAAAACCCAATGACTCACCTTCCTGGCTCCAAACAGCTTCCAATTATGAAAACAAAAAAGTTTTATTTATTGTTTTTTGGCTGCATTGGTCTTGGTTGCTTTTCGGGCTTTTTTCTCTAGTTGTGGTGAATGGGGTGCTGCTCTCCAGTTATGGTTCACGGGCTTCTCATTGTGCTTCTCTTGTTGTGGAGCATGGGCTCTAGAGCACACGGGCTTCGGTAGTTGCAGCATGTGGCCTCAGTAGTCGCGGCTCCTAGAGCACAGATTCAATAGTTGTGGCACAAAGGCCGAGTTGCTCTGTGGCACATGAGATCTTCTCAGACCAAGGATCAAACCCGTGTCCTCTACATTGGCAAGCGGATACTTTACCACTGAGTCACCAGGGAGCTCCAGCCTCCAATTTTTGCCATGTGGAGAGGGGTTCAGTCATGAAATTCATTTTAAAAAATCAGATGTACATCTCTTCAGAGTTTCTGTTTTCTTCTTGTATCAGTTTTAGTAATTTGTGTTTTTGAAGGGGTTTGTCCATTTTCTCTGTGTCAAATTTATTGGCACAAAGTTTATAATATTCCTTTGCTTTATTTTAATGTCTATACAATCTGTGATGATAGCCTATCTTTAATTCCTAGTATTCATAGTTTGTTTCTCTTCTCTCTGTCTCTGTTCCTCTTCCTTTGAGTAGTACAACTAAAGTGAAAGTGAAAGTCGCTCAGTCATGTCCAACTCTTTGTGACCCCATGGACTGGACAGTCTATGGAATTTTCCAAGCCAGAATACTGGAATGGGTAGCCTTTACCTTCTCCAGGGCATCTTCCCAACCCAGGGATTGAATCCAGGTCTCCCACAATGCAGGAAGATTCTTTACCAGCTGAGCCACCAGGGGAGCTACCAGAGAACCGAACCTTAGATCACTTATTAAAAATCATTCATCTTTTCCAACATAAACATTTAAAGCTGTCAGTTCAGTTCAGTCGTTCAGTCATGTCCGACTCTTTGCAACCCCATGGACTACAGCACAGCAGGCCTCCCTATTCATCACCAACTCCCAGAGCTTGCTCAAACTCATATCCATCGAGTCAGTGATGCTATCCAACCATCTCATCCTCTGTCATGCCCTTCTTCTCCTGCCATCAGTTTTTCCCAGCATCATGGTCTTTTCCAATGAGTCAGTTCTTTGCATCAGGTCACCAAAGTATTGGAGCTTCAGCTTCAGCCTCAGCCCTTCCAATGAATATTCAGGACTGATTTCCTTTATTATTGACTGGTTTGATCTCCTTGCAGTCCAAGGGACTCTCAAGAATATTCTCCAACACCAAAGTTCAAAAGCATCAATAGTTTTCACTTTAACCACTGCTTCGGCTCTAGCCTACAAATTTTGATATGTCATGTTTTCATTGTTATTTAGTTCAACATATTTCCCAGTGTCCTTTGTGATGTTTTATTCATGGGTTATTTAGAAGTTTTTAGTTTAATTTCCAAGCATTTGAAGGCATTTTACAAATATCTTTATCTAATTGATTTCCCGCTGTACTAGGCTAGAGTATATTTCATATGATTTTAGTGGGGGGTTTTTTTGGCAATTATTGAGACATATTTTATGGTGAATAATCCATGTTCATTTGGGGAGAAAAGTGTTTGTTCTGCTCTGGCTTGGTGGAATGCCCTATAAATGTCACGTAGATCATTTGGTTGATGCTGTTGCTGAAGTCTTTAAACCCCTTGCTGACTTTCTGTCTCCATGGCTAATCACTAACTGAGAGAAGAATGTTAAAATCCCCAGCTGGAGTTGCAGATTTGTCTCCCTTTAGTCTGTTAGTTTTTGCTTCACAAATTTTCAGGCTTCTAAGTGCATACTCACTTACGATTATGATGAATTGAAAACACACTGTATTTCACCTGCAGTTTTAAGGACTTTTTTGTGCAAGATATAGACTACCAGGCCCACAGATGTCACTTTTTGTACTGTGGACTGCATTATTTTGATGAGGAGTCAACTGTATTTCTCATCCTCGTCTCCTCGTGATATGCTTCTTTTTGAAGTGATCCCTGTATAGTTGGTTTTAGTATATTCCTGGGTATGAGTAGTTGGGTTTTTGTTTTTGTTTATTTTTCTTGGTTTTATTGATTTGTGGGTTGATATTTTTCATCAAATTTGGGAAATTTTTTTTTTTTCTGCTCCACTCTCTTCCCTCTCTTTCTGGCACTTAAATTGTTTATATATTGAACTGCTTGATATTGTCCCATCGGTCACTGGGGGTCTTTGTTGTTTTTTTTTAAAAGGCTTTATTTTTCTCTCAGCTTAAATTTGGATTGTTGTTATTGGACCTGTCTTCAAGTTCACACGTCATTTCTTCTGTAGTCCAATCTGCTATTAGACTCATCCAGTGAATTTTTCATTTCAGACTTTGTGTTTTTCAGGTCTACATTTACCATTAGATTCCCACCATTATAGTTTCTGTTCTGTTGAGAATCTCCCTCTCCACACTCATGTCTTTCTTTTGTTTGAAATCTTTCTTCTGTAATTCCAACATCTGTGTTATCTCTGGATCTGTTCTACTGACTGCTTTTTTTTTTTTCTTTTCTGGTTACATTTTCTTGCTTCTTTGCATATCTAGTAATTTCTTTTTGTGTGCTGGACATTGTGAATCCTATGTCGTTGAGGGTCTGAGTCACACTGTGTTCTTTAAAGAGTGTTAAATTTGTTCTGGCAGAGTTATTTTACTAGCAGCTTGGCCTGATCTGTCAGGGCTTGGCTTGTGGCTTTCTTAGGGCAGGAGCTCAAGCAACCCTTACCCTCAGACTGGAATAGCCCTGCTCCTGAGAACTGTCATTCTGGGATATTCAGCACATTCCCTCCACTCAGCTGTCTGGACTGCTCCGTGCCTCCCGGCACCGCATCAACTCTAGACTCTCCAGTCGACTTGCAGTATAGTGGTTCTCTGCTGGGTCTTGTGCATCCCCTCCCTGCACATCTATGGCTGACTGTTCAAAGACTCAGGGAGCCGTGCAGGCTCCTGGGCCTTCTTTGCACAGCTTCCTCATCTCTGTACTCTGCACGTTGCAGACAGCTCAGAAGCCCCAATTTTACCTCTCTCTCCTCTCCTGTTGAGACATTCAAGTATGTTGGGGCTCTGCTTCAGGAAGCTGGCGTGAATGTGGAGCTATCTATTGTGCAACATCTGGAGACAGTTTCTGCTTGTATTTAGTGCAGTTCAACAGGTACTTATAGCAGGAGTGTAAGCCTGTGCCCATTACGTGTATCATAACCAGAAACAAGAGCCCAAGCTCTACTTTTGCAGCCTGTTGCCTTCCATTTGTATTGGACTTCCCAGAGACACCCCCACCCCAGGCCCAACCAAGCCCTTCTTTTCTCTGGACACCATTCAGATGCTGTGTCATCAGTCACACTTCCCTGAGTCTCATCACATCCTCACAGGCCTCTTGTTGGCTGTTTGCCTACCTTCTTCTGGACCGTGAGCACCTCGAAGGGACTGTGCACTGCACTCTGTAGAAACCATTTGCGGATCCTGGCACAGCACAGCTTCAGTAAATGTGGGGGTTGTATTATTGCTAAAGCAGGGACCCCTCTATCTCTGTTGCTGACCTCTTAGTTGAGCTAGAGTGGATGTGGGAGAGACCAGGGTGACAGTCCTCAAGGACAAGGGACCTGTGTCTTCGATTTCTCTATGACGTATAGGCCCAGAGAAGATTTGTGATGTGTTTCAATGATGTTATTCATTTATTCACCCTTTAACAAAAAGTTTTGGAGCACCAACCATACATGAGGGAGGAGTTTGTGGAGGGGCCAGGGACTTGGCGGGTAGTGTCCAGGGTGCAGGGTGGGCTCACCTGCAATTTGGGGTAAGGGCTTTGTGGCCAGAATAAGGAGGGTGGATATAATCTGTGTGGTGGTGAGGAGCCGTGGGGAGAGGGTGGGCTCAAGGGGGACTGGGAGGTGGATGGGAAGTGCTCGCCAAATGCCAGCTGGATGTCTCCAAGCTGTACCCTGCAGGGTGCCCTGTGTGGACAGATGGGCTCACAGACAGGCGGTGTCTGACCCAGGTCCACGCAGCTGGCCTCCTAATACCAAGCAAGGGCTTTCTGCACATGCATTCTGGGCATCCACCCCGCACTGCAGGGCTGTGCAGCCACTACTGCACACATGTGCTCACAGGTGCACACCCACATGAGTGTGCACACATTCACTCTGAGTGCAGGTGGAGGGGCGTCAGGGGGTTGCCTGGCCCTAAGCCTAACCCATAAGGTGTGGCCCCTTGTGCACGTTTCAGGCCAGCCTCCTGTCAAGCGATGGCAGGTAACTGTGCCAGGGCACCGGGCCAGCCCTGCACAGAGGTTGGTAAGATGGAGGTCCCACAGCTGCGCCCCACCCTGCGCTCGTGGGAAGACAACTGTTGTGACTGTGCTCCTCAGTCTTTGGTGCCTGGAGCCACATGGCTTGTCCACCAGAGAGGGCCAGGCAGAGCCAGCATGCCTCCTCAGCACATCCTGGTCCCAGGGTGGCTGCACTCTTGGGGTGCAGGGTGTGTCCCCAACCATACACCCCGGTAGGCCCCGCCTCTCCCTCACCCCCAAGTTCCTTCTCTTTCTCCCTCGCCGCCTTCTTCCCTGTCTCCCTCCCTGAACACCCTCCCTCTCCTCCTGCAGCAACAAAGAAATCAACTGTCAGCCACCCCCCACCCCACAGTTCACTCCCTCCTGAGATGCTGATGCACAGACCTGGTCATTAACCTGCCATCTCTCTCCCCTCCTGCGGACAGTCCTCTCTCTCTTTCTCTCTCTTTCTCTCTCTGTCTCTCTTTCCTTCCATCTCTCTCTGTCTCTCCTCATCCCCCTTCCCCACCTCCCCTCTTGAAAAGCAAGAGCAATGGGAGTCAAGATCTTCTCTTGGTGATAATTATTGAAAAGTTCAGTGTAGACAGAAGCGATGCTGTGAGGAGGAGAGGAGGGGAGAATATTAAAATGCATGCGCACAGCTTGGCTTTGCAGCAGATGTTGGCATAATTAGAGAGGAAAAATTATGAAATTAATTTGTGGTTCAATGTAAATTTCAGCGATGGGGGAAAGCTGGGCTCCAGTCACCTCATGTGCACGGATAGACACACACACGCATGCAACACACCCCAGCTGCCAGGGAAGTGGTAATTGTCAGAACCCATCCAGGGGGAGAAACTGGCATGAAAGCCAGGGAGGGGGCCGAGGGGGGGATTCGTCCT
>NW_011494764.1:4456976-4457564 GCF_000754665.1 Bison bison bison | reverse complement strand
CACCGCAGGAGGAGACTGGAACTGAGCAGGGACCTTCTGGCTAGTTGGGGTCTGAGCTCAGGCCCCGATATCACAACAGCCCGAGGACGACCCTCTGGCCTCAGCTGAGGACAGATACACCACAGGGTGCTGGGCCCTCACCCTGTGGGCATCACTTCTCCCCACATGTGGCCTGTCCTCCAACTGTGGGAGGCGAGGGTGGGTGGTACCGTCACACAGGGCCATTGCCGGATCAGAACAGAGGGTCCCTGCTGGGGGGCAGCAGTCCACCCGGTTCTGTGAGCTCAGGGATCCCTGAGCAGAGGCAGGGGTGCCAGCTGAGACATTGCTGGAGTGGCACGAGGGAGCCAAGGAAAGTTGCTGAGCAGGGGAGGGGTGTGGGAAGTGTGAGGCCCCTCTAGCCAAGCCTCCCAGCCTCTCTCTCTTGTACTCTCTGTCCGCCACCATCCCAGTTCCCTCTCACTTGTCAACTCATCTCTGGGGGCACCCCCCTTCAAGGAGTCGGGGGGGTGCCTAGGGCAGGTGGCAAGGCAGAGACTCACCTCCTGCTGTACCATGGCCAGGCTGGACCAGCCTTCCCCTCCTCCC
>NW_011494764.1:4451040-4456741 GCF_000754665.1 Bison bison bison | reverse complement strand
CCTACTGTGCTGGACCAGCTGAGAGACCCTCTGGGCCTTGGTGTCCGTATCAGCCCAGGGAGGGCTGGCCTGGGCTCTCCATCTGCATCCTGGGTGCCGCTGCCCTCTGCCTGGCTGCCACTGCGCCCCCGCCCCCTGCCGTGAAGCCTGCCAGTAATGACAAACGATTGTGAATGTGGCCCCTGCCGCCTGCTCACCACATCCCCACGCTGAGGAAGGACCTTCAGCCCAACCTGGGGGCTCCAGCCAGAGCCTCGGACCCCCCAGGCCTGCATCTCCACCTGCTTGGACCCTGAGCCCTCCTGTCACCCCTCCTCAACTGGGCACATCCCTTCCAGGTGCTCTGGTGCTTGTCCCTAAGGACATCGTGCCCTGTGGCCCTTGTGAGCTGTTCCTGCCTGCAGTGGGCCTCCCCCCTGGGCCCCATCACCCCCCCGCCCCCGCCATCTCATCCTCTGCCACCTTATACACTAACCTGGGTCATTTTGGCCCCTGTGTCCCCCTGGTGAGCCCTCCTCCAGGAAGTCATCCCTGACCACCCTCTGTAGGCATTGTCAGAGATGTCTGGGCCCCTCCCCTCAGGACCACAAGCCTCTTCAAACAACTCCAGGTACACTGCAGGCCCAGAGTGCCTGCCCACAGGCCCCTAGGGGTGCCCCCATCCTCCTGGGAGCCGTGTCCACACGTCCTAGATTCATCATCAAAGTCACTGACTCTCCTTTGACCCTTCTGGGACCTGAGGAGACGGTTGGCCTCCCCAAGCCTCAAGCATTGGTGTTGATGAGGACCTGCCCACGGGCATCTGAGCTGTTTCTGTGGGACATCCAGCAGTGGCTCCACCCCAGTTCCATGGGTGGTCACTGGTCGCAGAGTTGCCCAGTGGCAGCTTCGTCACAGTGCAGGGCAGAGGGGGCTACCAGCCCCAGACAGGTGCAGAGGAGACAGCTGGGTGGCCTAGGGGCCCCGTGGCTTGTCCATAGCCTTCATGGCTGGAACCCACATCCATGTGGACAGAGCACCCGTGTGTCTGCTGCCTTCTCTGGACGGGGACAGACCTTGTGCAGGACTCTGGTCAGAGCCAGAGCCTCTGTTGAGAATCCCAGTGAGTCTAGCCCTGCCTGGGACCAGGGCTCAAAACCCTGGGGCCAGGCAGGTCTCTAGCCCTCCTCTCACACCTGGTCAGCTGGTCAGCATCAGGCTGATGCCACCTCCACACTCAGAGCATGAGGAGAGAGAGGCAGACAGACCAACTCCCATGCCGTCCTAGCAGGACCAAACCATGTGGCCCGAGCTGACTGTGCCCCCCAACTGTCTGAGGCCCCCTCGGATCCTGGGAGGCAAAGGGATGATGATGGAGTTGGGCTCCAAGGGCCCAGGTGGAGCAGGTGACTCCCCCTGCCCGACCCCAGCGGGGCTGCCCCCAGTCACAGGCAGGGAGTGCCCAGCCTCCTTGTCGCTCTGTTTCTTTGTTTCAACCTCTAAACTTATATCCTTATTTATAAGATAAGTAAGAAGTGGCAGGGAGGCTGGGGCTTGGTGAGAAATGTCTGTGTCCATTCTGGTGGGATCCTGTAACGTGTGTGCAAGTGGCCGTGGTGGGGGCTGCGTGTAGAGGGTGCTTGTGCAGCAGCCACGGTCTGTGCACCCATCCTGTGCGTCTGTGTCGTGTGTGGACTTGCCTGTTCTGGGGTTACTCCCAGCAGCCCCCACCCACTCCACCCCCCATCTCATTAAGGCTCTCCCATTATTCTGACATTTGTGCGCGTCACGTACCGGCAAGAAGTAATTTACTTAGAAGAAATTAAAAGTTCATTTTAATTGAGCGCACACTGCAGTATGCAAATGAGCGCATTATGCACCCCAAGCAGAAGAAATAGATGCAGTGCTTAACCCTCCGCTCGCCAGGCTCCTCAGCTCAAGGCTGGGGTGCTCCCAGCCTTTCCGAGGCCTCCCGTCCCCAGGTGCCCAGGTGGGAGGGGGCCGGCCACACAGGGAGCCATGCGTCCCTCCTGAGCCCTCTAAGAACTTTTTCCAGAGGTAACAGCTGCATGAGCACCGGCGCCCAGGGGCCACATGAGTTCCAGCACCCTTGGGAGACACCCCAGCTCTGAGCCCATGTGGGCTCAGCCAGGTGCCAGGCTCTCTGGGGCAGGGGCTAGTGTCACCCCAGCTCCAAGAGGCCCCGAAACCAGGCTGAGTGCAGCAGAGTATCCCCAAGACCCGACTGCAGGGGGACCCCAGCATAGGGAGCGATCCTGGCCCCCCCAGATCTGTGACCGGGACTGGTGTCCAGCATGTGCTCCAACCCTGTGAGCTGAGACCCCGAGAGCTGGCACGTCACCACAGCCCAGGGTCTGGTCAGACAGGTCGAGGGCCGGGCCCCCCATGTAGACCCTTCCCCGTGCCCAGGCCAGACGCACACACCTGCCTCCTGCTGTTTACAGTTGTGGCCCCCGAGGTTCAAAAGGGACTAGCAGCTTGTCCAGATGATGAAAGAATCTCAGGAAACAGGGCTAGTGTCCATCCTTGGGGCCTGCTTGAGTGCCGTCGCGGCCTTGTCACCCAGTTAGGGCACCAGGGACGCCTCTTGTGACCACGGAAAGACACATTGGCTACTTCTCTGGGCCCTGGGGACCCCCCCATGGGTGCCTCTCTTGCACCCAGGAGGGCAGCAGGCCTGGTCTCCAGCACAGGCCTCTACCAGGAGGTCTGGTGGAGGTCGGAGGCGGGTGTCAAGTTCCAGCTGGGTGCCGGTGGCATGGGGCACCTCGTTTGTCAATGGGGTGTGTCAGGCTACCCACCATGGTGTCCAGCATCCCGCAAGGCCTGAAAGTATGGCCTGGGGCTGGTCTCTGCCCCCATGCACGTGCTTTCCTTCTCTATCCCTCCCTCTGCCTTGCTGTCCCCTGTTGTCCAGCCCTAAGGTGGGGATGACAGGTCAACACTTACACAGAAGGGCAGGGGAGGGCAGAACCTCACCCCCCACCCTGGCTTCCAGAGGGGCCTGGCCCCTGCGCCAGGAGCCAGGCTTCTGCTCGAGCTGTGGTTGGTCCCTAGGTGGTTGTTTTTATGTTGGATTTTCCCTACCTGTCAGACTTGGGATTTTTAATGACAGTGAGAGTGAAGCTGGCTCCCGGGTGTGCACTGACAGCAGCTGTAGGAGGCACACACAGCATCTCCCGACCAGCCCACAACACCCACAGACGCAAACAAAGGTGCCATCATGGGGCACATGGATGCGTGGGCACAGCAGGGCCGAGCAGGCTGTTCCTGCCGTCCCCGGGTGTCTGGCCGACTGGGCACAGTCCCTCGGGGCCACTGACCACCTGGCTGCAGCCCCCTCCTGCCCTGCCACTCCACACGTGGGAGTCTGTGCTCCCCCCAGCAACGGCCACTCACCTCTGCCCCGCCTCCCAGTCCAGAGCTGTTTCATCTCACAGGTTCCTTGAAGAGGGAGGTGCAGGAGTGGGAGGCCGCCACCCCCAGGTGAGGCTCTCAGGCCCTGGGTGGCCAATGACACTGGGAGAACCCCACCAATCAGGCAGGGGGACCCTGGAGGGTGGGGTGGCTTCACAGGGCCTGGGAGTCTGCATTCTGAACATGTGCCTTGGGAGCAGGTGAGGCTCGCCAGGACCACCCCGAGAAGCCCTGTGAGCCGCTGGCCTGGGGTCCATGGCGAGCTCTCCACCAGCTCACCCCTCCAGGTCACCCTGAGGGGTACCCTGGCGGGAGCACAACCAGGAACCCATCAGCACCTTTTCCTGGAGGCTGAGGGAGGGGGCAGTGATCACGGGCCCATGAGAGATTGGGGTCAGCCTTGGGGCACCTTCCTTCTTGTTCTGCCAGACACAGTGCTGAGTCCCAGACCCTCCTGAGTTCTCCGGGCCCCTAGTTGGGAGGGTGGCTGGTTTCTCTGTAGCTGCTGGGTTCCTGGTTGTGCCCCTCGCCAGGGTACCCCTCAGGGTGACCCAGAGGGGCTGGGGGCAGGCAGGCCTGCTGCTCAGGCAGTTCCCGTGCCCCATGTCTCCCAACCCAGAGCGGGGAGCTTGGCTCATGGGGGCCCGTCGTGAGGGGCCAACCCTGGGGCCTGTTCGACTAGGAGACTGAGGACTTGTCAGGACCACACCACGTGTGGCCAGCTCCCCCCACTTACTGCAACTGCAGCTCCCAGGCACCCACGGCTTCCGGCCCATTGGTGCACACCCACCACCTGCCTCCCTTCCCGCAGCCGTGCCCTGTGTCCTCGGGCCCCCCGAGCTGGGCAGTTCCCACCCTGTGTGCATCACTGTGGCCCTTGCACTGCAGCTCCTGGCACCACAACCTTCCCGTGTGGGCGTATTGAGCTGTCCCGAGCGTGTGCAGCGTGCCCTATGGAGGCATCTCATCTGTGGCCCTGAGGCCTGAGTTCTTGGTCACATGCCTAGCTCAGAGGGGATGGAGGGGATGTGTGGCTGGGGACCCCGCCCCGGGGCAGAGTGCCGGGCAGACCTCACACCCCTGCAGGTGCATCTGGCCGCTGTGAGGGAGCTTGGTGGGAGCAGGAAGTTTCTCTTCTGTGCTGGCAGCCACGTGGGCTCCCTGATACCTGACGCGGGGCAGAGACTCACCCTGAGGGTCATCCAGGAGCTCATCCAGTCCAGGTGGCCAACAGCTGGCGGGCAGTGACTCCCTGGAATTCCCATGGGTGGTGGGAGAGGCTCTGTGATCGGTTAATGATGTTTGCCCTGACTCAGGAAGGGGCCAGGCCTCTCGTCAGGGACAACATGGCCAGCCTGGCCTGAACTCTCCCTGTGGATGCTGGTCTCTGTCTCTGTGGCCAGCCCTTCGCTCGGGCCTCCCAGGTCTTGTGGTTCACAGGCCAGTCCCGATTCTGAAGACGATGAAGTCCTGCGTGGTCCTGCGTGGTTTGGGTGGTGTCTGCACCCATGATGAGGAACAGCCTGAGGCAGCTGGTTGCCACCAGGCATGTGGCAGGGCCCCTCCAGTCCTGCTCACCATGTGGGTGGGCCGACTGGCCTGTGGTGCACACTGGGCCCCAGGGGTAGGAGGCTGGTGTCCTCGGGCCTTTGCTGTGTGAAGAACTGGCTTCTGTGAGCTGTCACTCCTGGGGAGCCGGAGCTGCTCATGTGGCTCTGGTGCATTTTGCCCTTCTGAGCGGGTATGCTGCTGTCCATCTGAGTGGGAAGTGACCGCAGCGCGGGGCAGGGTCACCTGAAGACACCAGCCGTGCCAGCCGTGCTGGTCGCACTCAGTGTCTCGTTCTGTTCTGTGACAACCTTTGGAATATTACTGTCCCCCACAGATGAGATGGGGCTCAGAGCAAAGCGGGTGGATCCACGCCCCGCTTCGCTTGGTCCATCACTGGGTGCCTGCGTAATCCCTTCTGGCTCTTGAGACCTCAGAACTCAGCTCCCCAAACATCTCCCTCCTATGTGCCCCCTACCCTAGCGCCCTCCACTCACCAGTTCACTCCTACAGGGCCCTCGGCAAACACCACCTCGGCCTGGAAGCCCTCCCACCCCTATGTGCATACCAGCTTCTTGCTCTAGTTGGGAGGCAGCTGTGGGTACCCTCCGTAGTCCTTGGCACTGGGCAAATAAACAGGTGAAGGTGGGGGGGTGGCTCAGGGGCCCCAGGAATCTCCAGTCCCGGAAAAGCATGGGTCAGAGTCAGTGGGGAGGGAGTGAGGTCAGTTCCCATG
>NW_011494764.1:4450304-4450940 GCF_000754665.1 Bison bison bison | reverse complement strand
TGAGGTCAGTTCCCATGTTGTCTGGCCCCTGAGGAGCCCACATGGGCCCTGCAAAAGGAGGAAGCTGCAGCCTAGCACGTGCAGGGGCCGCCTGGGGTGGGACACAGGGGAGGCTGGGGGTAGTGGGGGCCTTTGGGGGGCTGATTGCGCCCCAGGCATGCCCTCCTGGCAAGGCTCCAGACAACAAGCAGGAAAGAGTTAAGTCCTCTGTGAGCGACTGAGAGAAAGAAGTGGTAAACAATTTTTCTCTCCCTCGGCTAAATTAATATGCAAATTCCTAAACCCCCTCCACTCCCTTCCCCTGCCTTGAAATTAGCGAGGTAGGATGCTTGGGCTAATTACGCATTCAAACGAGCGGGCTGTTCGGGCGCGGAGAGGATGCTGAAATGATTGTGCGAAGATGGGCGACATTCGAGCGGCCCTCCTGCTGCATCTGGAGCAGCTCTCCTGTGCTGTGTGGGCAGATGCCCCCCAGCAGGGGCCGAGCCCCCAGGAGGGACCCGCCGGAGACCCCACACCCTGTCCCTGCTCCACCCTCCCCACAGCCACAAGCAGGATTGCCTGCAACCCCTGTGGGGCTGGCACCCGGGCTCAGGACCCAGGCTGAGGGGCTCCAGTGATGGCTGCCACACGGCC
>NW_011494764.1:4446886-4450204 GCF_000754665.1 Bison bison bison | reverse complement strand
CTCGAGTGATGCCTGCCACCCGGCGGCTGGAGTGGGCAGGGCAGCCTGTTCTGCTGGCGGACAGGGCCTCCGAGCAGGGTGGGCAGGTGGCTGAGCAAGCAGGCCTCTCACTTGCAGCCCCTCTCAGCAGGGCTCTCACAAGCTGCTTTATGTACTGTGGCTCTAGGTTCACCTTCATCCCCAGAAGGTGTTTCTCTGCCAAGTGGGCATCTACATAACTGGAGAGGGAACAGGCACCAGAAGTGGGCGGTGTGAGCAGGAAGCAGGCAGGCCCAGGAGATGACAAGGGCCAGAGCCGGACCACTCTCCTGGTCCTTCCTCTGCCCGCGAGGCTCAGCTCGCTGTCCACCAGCCCAGGCCATCTGCCCCATCCTTCCAAACACCGCCCCTCCCTCTCGGGTGCTCACATGAGACCCCTTTTTCCTGCCTCCTCCCAAACTCCACTTCAGTTACCCTCCAGGGCCCAGCACCAGAGCTGGTGCCTGAGCCCCCTACACCCTGGGCCACTTCTGAGAAACCTCTCAGAGTCTGAGATGGTCCCCCCAGTTTGCCTCCAAGCCCTGCAGGACAGCGCCCCATGCTGGGCTCTGTGGCTCTCCTGGTCCTTGGCCCCTGACTCAGGGCTTATAGATCTGCTCGGGGGTAAGCCAGTGAACAGGCTGACCAGGTACCCTGCTTTGCAGGACCCCAGGAGTCACAGAGGGGAGGGAGTACCCATTCAGGAGTTTAGAAACTGCAGCAGGTTAGGAGGAGGCTAGGTGTGGGCAGATGGGTGGATGGGCACCAGCATCCTTGCCAGGCAGGCAGAACAAGGATCCCCAGGGCCCGGGGGCTGCCCTAGGCTGGACAGGGGTGCAGACCCTCACTTTCCCCACCTGGATGCAGAGGCTGGGCCGGGTTCTGAAGGGCATGGGAAGGGTAGTGGACAGAGCCTGTGCATGGTAGGCTGGTCAGCTCATGCCCTCCACACTGGCCTGTCTCCGCATCTGGGCTGAATTAGATGCTGTCCCGAAACCTTGCCTGGTATATAGGTCTGGACCCAGAACCTCTTATCCCACTCGTTAAGCACTCGCCGAAGGCCTCAGGGTGCCCAACACCAACCTCAACAGAAAACGCACAATTCCAGGGCAACCCTTCTCCCGGCAGAGGAGAGACAGGAGGCAGAGGGGACCAGCAGACAGGCAGACACCCCGGCCCTGCACACCTGCCCTCTCTCTGCCCATCCCGAGGGCAGCCAGGTTTCCAGAGTTGTGGGGTGGGGGGTCAGGAAAGCAGGAGCAGGGCTGCAGGGATGGATGGATGGAAGGGTGACATCAAACATTCAGTGGGGGTGGCAAGGATGTGGACCGCGGTCTGACCTTCCCTGACCCCAGAGGTGGTACTCACTGGGTCAGAGGGCAGGGCGGCCGAGGAAGGCAGATCACCCAGGGGAGGCAGCGTGTCTCAGTGTGGTCACCTCAGCTGGGAGCTGCAGCGATGATACTGCAAGTGGACGGGGACTGATTAGGAGAGAACCCCAGGGGGAGGAGAGCCCAGAGGTGGGGTGTCCTCGAGGCCTGAGAACACAGGGTCCAAGGCAGCGCTGGTCATCCACCCCACCACGTGTGACCTGGGTTCCTGGAGGAGGGGTTAGGGTTAGGTAAGATGGCCGGCCGCACCTGACCCCAGCCTGGACCCCACTCCTGACGCAGTGCTGGGCACTGGCTGCCCTGGGCAGGGATCTCCGGGAAGGGGGAGGGGCCAAAAAGCCGATCCTTTGGCTTCCTGGAGCCGGCCTCCTCCTGGAGGTGAGGGCTACCCCTAGGGGCCCAGGGGCTTTGTCCCTCTGACGGTGATGCATGGCCGCAGTAACTCCCCGAGCGAGCTTGTGGCTGAGAGTTCTGGCGCAGCTGCTGCCCCCCCACCCCCACCCCCAGGCGCTCAGTGATGCCAGGCTGCGGTGCAAATTAACACCATTTGTTCTGCAGAATGTGCTTCATTTCTGTGCTCCACACAGAGCTCATTACCTCGAGGCAGCTCCTCCATCCCCAGCCCACCTCCTGCACTGCACGGGGGAGGGTGCTGGGCCGGGTTCTTGGACCGTGAACTGGAAGGCTGGTGGGCTCTGGGAATCGTTTCTGGGGGGCTCCCGACCTGACACTCCTGCAGCATCATTTCTGCACCTCCCAGACCTGTGGCCTTTGGCGGGTGGGAATAGGGGTTGGGAGTGATTTGACCTCTCAGTCCCTGCACTGGCCTTCCAGACAATCAGACCACTTGGCCAAACTGGAGCTCAGCTCTCAGGAAAAGGCATCGAGTCTTATTTTGTCACTGTGGGTGACAGTTGTCAAGGTCAGAGCAGGCAGTTAGACAAAGACTCCACCCAGAGGCCAGGCCAGGCAGTCAAGGCCCGGGTGGGTTCGGGGAAGGCTGGCAGCCCTGGAGCCCCTGCGTGTGGCACAGTGGGTCCAGGAACTGGCCACCCACCTCTGACTCTGGGAGGTCTCCAGGATGGGACCCTGAGGGCACTGGAGGGGGCTGGGGGTGAGTACCTGATGCCCAGGGAAGGCCTAGGGGCAGGACTCAGGCCCCAAAGGGCACAGCCACCCTGTGGTCACCACCTGCCATGGGAGCCTGGGGTCTTATGGACCCCCTCACATGGCGACTCTCACCATGGTTCCCTGCTTCCAGGGGGTCTCAGGGCCGCCACTTGCCCCACCAACTGTCCCTCCAGAGCTAGGAGACTGGGCTAAACAGAGGGACCCAGCGCAGGATGGCGGCTGGACCCCATAGAGGATCTCGTTAAAGACCTGCCCTGCACTGGCTTCCCCGACTTAGACCTGGGCCCACAGGACCGCCTCCCATGGGCCCCATGTGCTGGCCTCAGCCTTCCTCCACTGGGCTTCCTCGCCACCTGCCCTGCCCCAACCTGGGGGCTGGGGTCCCAGGGAGGTGCACCTGGGGAGCTCACACTGTGTGTAGAAGCTGCTTATCCCCAGAGCATCCCCTGACCAGGGCAATTCCCCCTGGGGGCTCCAGAGTTCTGGAGTTCTTTCCCTGATAGTAGTGACATGGAGGCCACTGGGCCAGAAGGTTCCACAGGGCTCCCAGGGCTTCTGTGGTCCACCTTGAGGATGGTCCGGGGATAGAGGTGGCAGAGGTTTGTGTAGACCCAGGGTGGCCAATGGCAGTGGCTGGCCTTGGCCAACTGGAGCCTGGTCCCTGACCACTGGCTTTTCCTGGGGGCAGTTGGGGTGCAGCACCACCCTTCCATGAACTCAGATTTACAAATGAGAAAGTGGAGGCTCAGAGAGGGCAAAGGTCACACAGCAAGATGGG
>NW_011494764.1:4445352-4446786 GCF_000754665.1 Bison bison bison | reverse complement strand
GCTGCCCCCCCGCCCCACCTCCACTCCACCCCCTGCCCCTGATGAGCCAAGACCAGGTGGTACAGGCATCGGTGTGGGGGAGCCACCTGAACTCCAGGCCTGAGCTCCGCCCACCTCACCCTCCTCTCCTGTCTGTCCAGCCCCCACCCCATCACCCAACAACCCAGCCTCCAGCACCAGCAGAACCTCGGCTTCAAGCTCAGACCACCACAGCCTTGTATCTGAGAGGTGGGAGGAGTGCTGTCCCGCTCAGGAGCCAGCGTCAGATCAGGGAGCAGAGGAGGGGCGCCTAGAGGCAGTCACTGCCCGAGTGGAGCTGCAGAGGTGCTGGCTGTGGGGCCGCTCAGGTGGGGAGAGTGACAGGGGTGGGGAGTGTCAGGATGTGCCTGGCACCGTGGGAGGGCACCTGCCCAGGGCACCGCTGGCAGGAGGCTCTTGGTAGCCGTCCACGGGCTCTGACAGTTGGGCAGTCAACACCTGTCCCGAGGGATTTGGCTGGGTTGTTTGGTTCTCCCATTTCATAGAATGCTACACTGGGACTTGGGGGATCAGGATCCATGCATGTGGAGCACTTGGCCCATCTGTGAGCAGTGGCTGAGGCCACTCAGGGCCAAGCCCTGGGTCATGAACCCCCAGTCATCCTGTCCTTGGTCCCACCAGACATGGCTGGGGCAGGGTGCAGTGACCGTGACTCTGTCCATTGCGACTCAGGGACATGGTGGGGAGACCTGGGGGCCCCCTCACAGGCTGCAGATGGCAGTTGGGGTTCTGTGTGGACTTTCCAAAGGTCTGGGGATGCCCAGTGTGACCAGCATGGGGTAATGTAGGTGTGCGTGGCCCAGAGCATGGGGTTGGGTCCAGTCTGCTCCATTATGAAGCCATGTCTCCATGCATGGAAGCCAGCACATAGCTGTTTGACTGATACAGAATAAGCAAGTGGATGGACGGATGGACAGATGGATGGGTGGATGGCAGGTGACCAGTGAGGCCACACACAGCAGGTGGGACTTTGTTGGCTGTGCGCTGGTCTTGGTGTGAGGCAGGGGGCCATCAAACACCAGAGCAAATCATTGAGGGGAACTATAGATGCCTTTCTAGCTGGGGCCGCAGAGCAGACGGCTTGTCCCCATGGGGCAGCTGGTGCTCACGTGAGGTGGCCAGGGTTTGATGCAGTGGGCGGAGGATCTGCCCAGCAGACGCCCGCTCATTCCCGGGACCTTTCTGGGAGGCTGGGTCCCAGGCTCACTTTCTGTGATGTGGGAAACTGCAGAGCCTGTTCTGTCAAGAAACAGAAAGACTCCATGAATATTTCATTAGGGGGTGCTGTGCTGGCCTCCAGGAATGTCTGGCAGGGTCTCCAGGGAGCTGGGAGCCCCCTGCAGGAAGCAGGACTGTGAGATGCTGGGGGCGGGTGGGGCTTGGGGACAGTGGGGG
>NW_011494764.1:4443768-4445149 GCF_000754665.1 Bison bison bison | reverse complement strand
CAGTGGGGGAGGGGTGGCGCCAGCCTCTGCCCCTGCAGGTGGCTCTCATGTCCAGCCGACTGGGATCCTTCATGCTCTGCCTGTCACCGTGCTGGCTTGAGCACCAGCCCATTTCTGTGGACAAAGACTTGCTGACGTGAGGGCAGAGGTCCTGGGCCAGCTTCCTCATTGCCCGCAGCACAGCTCCCACGGCCCACACCCTGCCCCACCCAGGCCCGTGGCCAGATCAGAGCTGCTTAGGGAGCAGGGGATCCCAGAGAGGGGCGAGACCTGGTGAGGCCATGGAGCTGGAGCAGCACTGGGACCAGGGTACCCAGAAAGGCTTGATGGGGAGGTGGGCTGTGGTTGGGGGGGGCTTGCACCCATCACTGGGAGCACAGTGGATGGGCACAGTTGCCTAAAGACCCTGGTGTTCCGAAATCCCCTGCTGGGTGCTCAGACTAGGGCTCACCTCTGCCTGATCAGCACCTGGCCTGCTGGCTGGAGTGTCAGGGAGGGCGATGGAGAGACCTGGGGCTAGACAGGTGACCCCTCAGCCTCAAAGACCCGGCCAACCCACAGAGCGGGGAAGGCTCTCCACAGGGCCCCGCTGTCCCACTGGCAACTCACCCAGGGGGCTGCCCACTGAGGCCGGGAGCCCTTGCTCTCCTGCTGCTTCCAGGAGCCCCTAGAGTGCTACCCACCCAGTGCACTGAGGCTGCTGGCCCAGTTCCCAGAGATGGTGGCTGGGCTGGGTGCCTCCTTCAGACCCCCATTACGCGCCCCATTACCCACCCAGTGAGGGGGACAGCCTGCCATTGGGAGCCCCTTCCCTCTGCCCAAGTGACTACTTGGAGCCCAGACCCCTCTCTGCCCCTCAAAGCCAGGCCCCTCCAGCCCCGCCAAACCCTGCACTTGGCTTTTCAGTCTCTTCCTGACTTGGCAACACTGGGACCAGCTGCTACCCCGGGTGCAGGCACCAAGGGGGAACCACCACACCCTGCCCTGCCACTCCCCTCATGCACCTTCTGTCTAGGTCTATAACTGGGTGCTCTGAGTGTCAAGGAGAATAGCGTCCAGCCCAGTGGTCCCTGGGGTGGCAGTGGTGTCCTGCCTGCTCCTGTGCCCCCGGCCAAAACCTGCATCCCTGTGCCCCTCGACCGAGGTGCTCAGGGGCTGCCCCCCACCCACCACTACCACGGGTCTTGCCTAGGGAAGGGTGGCCAGGCACCTGCAGGGCTTTGTCCAGGGAGCCTCTGACACGAGTCCTCCCCAGCCAGGCGGCTCACCCCCACCCCATGCCCTCGACAGCTGGGCTGCTTGGCACCGCCATCCGAGCTCCTGTGATGGGCACACTTGGCCATGGTCCCACGGGTCTGCACACAGCCCTGCTGCGCCAGGC
>NW_011494764.1:4441583-4443668 GCF_000754665.1 Bison bison bison | reverse complement strand
GGGGGGGGGGGAGTCTCGGGATCACCCAGCCCCTCCAGGTGTCGCCCTCCAACCACCTTTCCCAACCCTGCCTGATTTCCCTGGGTTGGTCTCCAAGAAGAAACAGACATTCAAGGACGGTTTGGGGATGTTCCAAAACGGGGGACAGAGAGGACCTGGCCCTGAGAGCCGCAGGGCTTCTCGGAGTGGAGATGACACAGCCACAGGACCCCGGAGGGAGGCCCGAGCACCAGAGCCGGTGGTGCTGCCACGCGGAGCCAGGGACCCGGGCTCCGTGGCTACTGGCCGCTTCATTCCCCGCTACAGGGGCGACCGGCCCACTCCCGCACCCAGGACAGCGCTTGGGGAGCCTGGGACTGAGAGAGCCAACTGCACTGGCCCGGACATGGAGGGCCCAGACCCCCACCGGTCCCCGAAAGCTGGTGCCGTGTCATCCGCACCCAGGCCAAGACCTGGCCACCTGCTGGATGAGCCCCACGCGGCTGTTACCTGTGCTGCGCTGGCCGCCTGCTCCCAGCCGGTCCTCCGTGGCTCCTCTGCCAAGCGGCTGCCGCCTTCAGGATGGGCTGCCAGCAATTTGCCGCGGGTTTTGTTTGTGAGTATCGGCCCCGCGCGCCCGCTGGCACCCAAGAGGCCCCGGCCCTGCCGCTCTTTGTGGCAAGTGTCCATCCTCTCCTCCTCGGCGGCCCCTCACCTCGCCCTCCTCCCTTCCCCACCACACCAGCTCGGACAGAGCCGGCCAGCCTCTTGCAGCTGAGTGCAGCCACGCTTCCTTTTTCCGTATTTTAAACGCACACACATACTCTGGCACATGCACACGCGCACACGCCAGGCCCCCGCCCCTGACGACACGCATCCCGTCTGTCGGGAGTAGCTCCAGCCAAGACAGCCCGGCAGTGGGCGGTGGAGACCCAGCTTCTGCACGCCTCCTCTTGCCATCGCCTCCCTCTTCCGCCAACCAGCGGAAAGGAGACAGGCCTGAGTCACACCACCCTTCAGAGACCCCACACAGGTCCACCTGGTCAGCAGCCTGGTCCCTCCGCACCCCGCCTGGCCCCAACATCCCACTGTCCTGCTGTCCCAGTGATCACGCCCACTCCCCATCCTTCCCTGAGGGGTGCCCATTTGCGGCGGGCCGACCGCGGGGCTCATGCTGGGCAGCCAGCTGGGCAAGCGTGGGGCCAGCCTCCTGGAGCCCAGTGTAGCAGACATGGTGAAGCGTGGCTCTGGGGACACGCGTGTGCTGCGTGGGGATCACTGAGTCTGCCTGAGGGGCCAGGGCGGGGCCCCAAGTGGGCATGAGTGTCTGGACCAACCTCAAACCAGGACCAGAGAGGCAGGAAAAGGGGCCTCGCTCCAGGGAGAGGATGGCAGGGTAGATACCCTGCTGCCAGCTCTGAGCCTGCCCTAGGTCACTCCTGGAACCCGACGTGGTCGGCACTTAGCTACTTCTGACCCAGGAGTTGGCCGTGGCTGCCAAAGGCAGGGGATATGGGCAGGTGCAGCTCCCATCCCGACCTCAGGACACAGAGCAAGGAGTTGGGCTTTAGTGATGCCCCAGCAGCTCTTTCCCCTGGGCCTCCCGCCTCCCTCCTTCCACCACTGAGAAAACAACCCCTGCTGGACCAAGCCCCTAGCCACGGTCTCAGGGAACCTGCAGAGACCACCGTGCCCACAGATGCAGGTGGGAAGCAGGCAGCTCTTAAGATTGTTCCTGCCCTCCTCTGGCTGGGGGTCTGTTTGGGTCAAAGATCACCCAAGGAAATACCTGCCATCCCTAAGCACCTGCCCTTGCCAGGAACCTCTCTGATCTTCTGTCTCCAGGCCTTGCTTTGCCCTTCTCTCTCTGAATTCTTTTCCTACCAATTATTCTAAGCACTAGAAAACTGTAATTGGCTTCAAAACTCCTTGAAGAGCCCCAGGTGGTCAAGAAGGAGAAGTTGCTGCCGGACAGTCCTTGTCTGTGGGGCTGAGGCCCAGCGGCCCCTCTGCTCTGCCTGGGCCTGGCCCTCCGCACCATCCAGGTGGCTCCAAGTTGACCTCCAGGGCAACCTCTGACCTTGAGCTCACTGGGTTCCCTCTATG
>NW_011494764.1:4439235-4441483 GCF_000754665.1 Bison bison bison | reverse complement strand
CTATGTAGGGTGGGCCCAGCCCCCACTCCCCACCCTCGTTCTCTGGAACATGCCAGCAGCTCCTACTGAGATAGCCCTCTTCCCTCCCTTCTAAGGGCCCTGTTTTAAACTGTGTTCAAACACTCATACAAGTCACCATTGAAACCACCCGGGAGAGCAGAGGTCAGTGGCATCTGACTGGTCCCCAGGCTGCGCGGCCACCAGCTCTGTCCAGTTCCAGAAAGTTCCGTCACTGACCCCAGCACGGCCACATCCGCTTCACGCCTGGGGTTCCCCACAGGGTACCACCCACACACGGCTCCTTCTGGGGCGCTTCGAGGCTGCTCCGCACCATGGCCTGCAGCAAGCCGCCTTCCTGTGGGGCTGATTGGCTCCTCCTTCAGCAGCCCTGCCTCCTCCTGTGCAGCTGGTGGCCCTGTCCACAGTAACCATAGGGTACGACCTAGTGGGGCTGTGACAAGAATGAAGCTTTTTAGTGACTCAGGATGGCTCTTAGCCTGGTGGGATAGGAGGAGGCGTGATTCCCTGAAAACAAGCCCGTCTGTCTCAGTCAGGTTGAGGGTCACCCTGCCCCGGAACCCCCTGCCCCTTGGATGAGGTCATACAACTGACTGCTCTTTGTCCAATTGGGTGCACCCAGCCCCAGGGCCCGAGGCCCACGGCCACCCTAGCGTCCACCCCTGTGAGGTGAAACAGCTGCCATCTGTATGTGGTTGTGGGAGCTAGGTCCTGTGGAATTGAAGAAGCGAAGGTTCCAGATGTCCTGCTGACCACTGAGCAGGGAGAGCAGGTGTGGCCGCGGGATGATGAATCCATTGTGGGCCTGAGGCTGGCGTGCTCAGGGCAAGGTCAACAGGAGGGCAGCCCATCAGGAAGGTGGACCGGCAGCCTTGGTCTGACCACCGAACTACACTGGCAAAATGGCCCCAAGCCCAGCGCCTGGGGATGCCTGTGTGTGCAGTTCCCGGAGGCCCAGCCTCCCCCCCAAGGCCCACCCCCAACTCGCCGGGGCTCCATCTGTCACGCTGATGGATGGGCTGAGTCAGGGGACCCCCAACTGGGGTCAGTGCCCTGCTGCCTGTGGGACTCATGCCTCATCCACCACCAGGGGCTCCTGGTGGGCTGGGTGGGGCAGCTGCACAAGAGCCCAGCACGTGCCTTCAGAGGCCACCAAGTGGGCCCCTCCTCCCCATCCAGGGCGGATGGGTGCATGGCCAGCCTACATCTGCCTCCCTCAGCTTCCAGAACCCTGGCCAGGCACCATCTAGCACTGTCTGCCATGGCAGAGAGGCTTTTGGCAGCCTGGCTGCAGGAGGGGCGAACCCCGGGGCCTGTGCAGTGGGCAGAGCCAGGAGTGGGGGAGGCTGCCTGCAGCCGCACCTGGTGACTGCACACGCGAGACACAACCAGCAACCTCAGTCCAGGTTCAGCTCTCCCGGTGCGGCCTCGCAGTGTCGCACCTTCGGTGGCCTCTGGGCCTTGGCCTCCAGGCGGCTCTGACAGTGCTGCTCCTGAGGCCTCCAGAGGCTGAGGAGAGCTTGGACAGAAGAGGACCACGTGCAGGTGCCGTCTGCCTGCCTGTGGGTGCTGTGGACACACTGAGCGCATGGGCTCCAGGTATGCATGAACCCACAGGCCGTGTCTGTGAGTAGGACGGGTCCCGAGTCCTTCCACGGCCCCCTTTCCACCACCGGGCTCCCCAGGGCTGGAAGTGATCTCAGGGTCAGCCCGTCCAGCCCTGCAGTCCGTCCTGAGTCCTGGGACCCCACGGCTTTCCCAGCTCTGCAAGGCTGACCAGTGACACACGATTAGACGCTGACACCAGAGCCTTGATATGTCTCTCCCACCCTCGTTGGTTCAGGTTGGCCTGGCTGTGTGGTCTTGTGTCTGGTTCTGTCCTGATTTGCCCTTGGCCTAAGGGAACGTCATGCACAGTGAATCCTGGAAGCAAATGGCAGGCATTTCCTCTCCTTTCATATCTTCTCCTGTTGGCCCCTCTAGCCTGCCTGCTCTCCCTGGAGCTCGCACTGGCTTCTGCCCCAGAACTTTTGCACTGTGGCGCCATCAGCCTGGAAGTCACTTCCTCACCAGGCTTCCTGGGGAGCCTCCAAGAACTTTTCACATGCCCACACCCCCTGGACTTTCTTTGAGGTGCTGCCGCTGAGAAGCGCAATGTTACTGACCCCCAAGAGACTGGCAGCTCCATGAGGGCAGGTGCATGGTCACAGACCGAGCTGCAGCTGGTAGC
>NW_011494764.1:4438470-4439135 GCF_000754665.1 Bison bison bison | reverse complement strand
CAGTGTGTTGCTTTCAAAGAGCAATCTGTATTTTCTTTTCTTTCTGTGTTATCTTTATTTGGTTTTGCTCTCAGGGTTAAGCTATCCTTGTAAAATAA
The DNA here is from genome assembly GCF_000754665.1 of Bison bison bison. Classification (NCBI taxonomy): domain Eukaryota; kingdom Metazoa; phylum Chordata; class Mammalia; order Artiodactyla; family Bovidae; genus Bison; species Bison bison. The sequence goes on along the minus strand of NW_011494764.1, from coordinate 4,439,037 downwards.
ATTGGGAATTGGTTTTCCTTGACTCTTTAGAAGAACTTGCCTGTAAAACTTTCTGAGCCTAAGGCCCTCCTCAGAATAACCTCTAAATTATTTTTTCAGTTTCTTCTTTGGTTGTGTTTATTGGCTTATTTGGATTTTCTACTTTTTTAGATCAGTTTTGATCACATACATTTCTAAAAAATTATGTATTTCAGTAATATTTAGAGTATATTGGTATAGAATTGCGCCTGTTCTCTTGTAATTTTTAAAGTTTTCTCATTGGTTATTTTGCCCCCTTTCTTAGGCTTTGCTCTGTGTTCCAGTTTCTTGTTTTCTGGATCAGATTAAGTTGAAGTTAAGATACTTTACTGTTTGCTTGTTTAATCAAGAAATATCTCTCAGTTAAATCTACCAGTATGCATTTTTCTGTTTCCTAATTTATTATTTTCTGCCTTATCTTTCTTTTATTGAAACTTTCTTTGGGTTTATTTTTCTCTTTTCTAACTTTTGGTCTGAATGCCTTATCAGATCAAAAGTTAGAAAAGAGAAAAAAAAATTATTTAGCATAGTAATGTAAGCTACAGCAAT
>NW_011494764.1:4429720-4438370 GCF_000754665.1 Bison bison bison | reverse complement strand
GTAGCTGAATGAGGCAGTGGATGGGAGGGAGCTCCCTGCCCATCCATCAACTGTCTATCGGCTTCCTTCTGATGCTGGAGGCCTCTGGCTCCCACTGAGGGTGCCCTGGGACTTGCTGGGATGAGGCCCAGAAGTTACCCCTTGGGGCCTGCACTGAGGCATGGTCAGGCAGTGGCTCTTACCATCTGGGGGCTCCCTGTGTGCCAAGCCCCACAGGTGAGCGTCACCTGCAGTCCCTTCCCCAACAGCCTGGGATGTCCACACAGCCTTCTCCACTTAGACGAGGAAACCCAGGCTTGGACATGAAGTGCCCACAACTCAAACTCCAGGGGCCTGATTGTGACATGCACAGCCCCCTGCCCCGCCTTTGTGGGTGAGTGGGTGGGACCTCCCACACCCTGTCCCCCAGCTAGGGTGGGTGTGCGTCTCTGCACATGTGCTGGGCCATGTGAGCTGTGCTGGGGAGTGTGCAAGTAGTCAGGCTGCCAAGGACCACCAGGTGCTGCTTGGCGGTCCTGCCAGTTTCTAAGACATCTGTCCTCCCACCTGGCAGACACCCAGCCTGCTTGTGAGATCACTGGACTCAGGGTGGGGAGACGGTCAAGTGGTGCTGGGAGTTTAAGTTGATTTTCATTAAGGAAGGAGGTGACATAGATGTTTTGAGGGGTAAGAAAGCATCGTGTCTGCAACTTCACAATAATGTAGAGAGAATGGTAAAGAAATGTCAAATATTAATAATTGGGGGAACCAGGAAAAGGTGTGTGACATTTTTCCTATGATTCCCCCCAATTTTCTGTCAGTTTGAAATTATTTCAAAATGAAAAGTTACAAAATAACAAACATGATAATGTTATCAAGTGGGATTTTCTCCTCTGATGTGTTGATGTGAGGAATTCCAAAAACAGGTCCCATGTGGAACTACCCTGGGGTTTCTAAATGGACTACACTTGGAAATGTGCAGTGTTCTTTCAAATACCATGAGATTCAATCTCGAGTATTTGTTTTCAGTGTGTTGCTTTCAAAGAGCAATCTGTATTTTCTTTTCTTTCTGTGTTATCTTTATTTGGTTTTGCTCTCAGGGTTAAGCTATCCTTGTAAAATAAATTGGGAATTGGTTTTCCTTGACTCTTTAGAAGAACTTGCCTGTAAAACTTTCTGAGCCTAAGGCCCTCCTCAGAATAACCTCTAAATTATTTTTTCAGTTTCTTCTTTGGTTGTGTTTATTGGCTTATTTGGATTTTCTACTTTTTTAGATCAGTTTTGATCACATACATTTCTAAAAAATTATGTATTTCAGTAATATTTAGAGTATATTGGTATAGAATTGCGCCTGTTCTCTTGTAATTTTTAAAGTTTTCTCATTGGTTATTTTGCCCCCTTTCTTAGGCTTTGCTCTGTGTTCCAGTTTCTTGTTTTCTGGATCAGATTAAGTTGAAGTTAAGATACTTTACTGTTTGCTTGTTTAATCAAGAAATATCTCTCAGTTAAATCTACCAGTATGCATTTTTCTGTTTCCTAATTTATTATTTTCTGCCTTATCTTTCTTTTATTGAAACTTTCTTTGGGTTTATTTTTCTCTTTTCTAACTTTTGGTCTGAATGCCTTATCAGATCAGATCAGATCAGTCACTCAGTCGTGTCCAACTCTTTGCGACCCCATGAATCGCAGGGGTCGCAAAGAGTCGGATATGACTGAGCGACTGATCTGATCTGATCTGATAAGGCATTCAGATCAAAAGTTAGAAAAGAGAAAAAAAAATTATTTAGCATAGTAATGTAAGCTACAGCAATCAGACAAGGAAAAAAAAAAGAGGCATCAAAACTGGAAGGGAAGAGGTATAACTGTCACTATTTGTAGGTCACATAATACTCTATGTTGTTGTTCAGCTGCTCAGTCGTGCCCAACTCCCTGCGACCCCATGGACTGCAGCACCCCAGGCTTCCCTGCCCTTCACCATCTCCCAGAGCTTGCTCAAACTCACGTCCATTGAGTCAGTGGTGCCATACTCTTAATGTAGAGAACCCTAAATTCTTCTCACAAAGACTATTAAATGAATTCAGCAAGGTAGCAGGATACAAGATTAACATACAGAAATCTGTTGCATTTCTTCACACTAATAATGAAATATTAGAAAGAGAAAGTAAAAAAAAAAACATTTAATATCCTGTCATAATATCAAAAATATCAAAAACCAAAATACCTAGGAATAAACTTAATTGAGGATGTAAAAAACCCATACACTGAAAATTATAAAATATTGATAATGAAAACCGATGGTGATTCAAATAAATGGAAAGATAATCCATGATCTTGGATTGAAGGGATTAATACTGTTAAAATGGCAATACTACCCAAAGCAATCTGCAAATTTAATGCAATCTCTATCAAAATACCCATGATATTTTTCACAGTACTAGAATAAGAAATCCTAAAATTTGTATGGAACCACTGTGTAATAAGGAAAATATTTCATAATAATGAAAATATTTCAAGTGATGTGCCTTTCTTGCCTGGAGAATTCCCATGGGCAGAGGAGCCTCCGGGCTACAGTCCATGGGGTTTCAAAGAGTCGGACATGACTGAGCAACTAAGCATATATGCCTTTAAGTTCAGCTTGAACTGTATCCCATAGGTATAAAAACTTAAGAATTTCATTGTTATTTTCTAGATACCCTGTAATTATAGTTTTGCTTTTCTTTTTGTTAAAGTAGTCAATTAGGTTATGTTTTACATTCTAATAGAGAATTGTAACAAACATTTAATTATCAATTTTAATGTGTTGTGGTCTCTGGATTCTGTCTGGATAGTATCTGGGTGTCCAGCCATCCTGGTTTTCTTGAGACTGAGGGGCTTCCAGGACTCAAGTCCTTTGATGCCAAGCAAACCAGGATGAGCTGGTTTCCCTAGCCACCATGGCTTTCTTTGTTGCCAAAAATGTGACTTGTATTAGTACTTGCTGCAAAGGAACTTGTGAAGAACATGTTTCCGGATTGTAGGGTGCAAAATTTAAATTTAGATCTACTTAATTAACTTAATTAATAATATTTCTCAGTTCCTCAATATCTATTTTTTTGCTAATTTGATTAGTCAAAAATTAACAGAAGTGCATTAAAGTATATCACCACTGCTGTTGTATCTGTCAATTTTTTCAAACATATTTTGCCTTATAGATTTCACTGCTATTATTTTTCACTTAAAAGTTTGTTATCACAAAATTGATAAACCCCTAGCAAGACTGATGAAACTAAAATGAAAGAAGACTCAAATCACCAGTATCAGAAATGAACCAGGGGACTTCCCTGGTGGTCCAGTGGCTAAGAATCCACCTGCCAATGCAGGGGACACGGGTTCATCCCTGCTCCAGGAAGATTCCTCATGCCGCGTGGCGACTAAGCTCGTGCACCACAACTTACTAAGTCTGTGCTCTAGAGACTGCAAGTGGCAGCTGCTGAAGCCTGAGCGCCTGGAGCCCGTGCTCTGCAACAGGAGAAGCCACCGCAGTGAGAAGACACACACCACAGCGAGATAAAGTCCAGGCACAGCAACGAAGACACAGCACAACCAAAAATGAAAAATACAATAAATTTTAAGAAAGGAAAATGGGAAAAAGACATGAAGAGACATTTCCCCAAAGAGGAGATGGCAAATAAGCACCTGAGAAGATGCTCAAATCTTTAGTCTTAGGGAAATGAACACTAGAATCACTACACATGTACATATCCCATATCTATCAGAGTGATTAAAATAAATAGCAACCACACCAAACGCTGGTGAGGATGCAGAGAACGTGGACCTCCAACGTTGCTGCCCTGGGAGCGGGTCATGGTGCAGCCTCTCAGGAGGGCAGTGTGGCAGCCTCCCACAAAACAGTATGAGCAGCTTCCACATGACCTGGCAACTGCACTCTCCAGCATTTACTGCATAGAAATGAAGACTTACACTAAAACCTGTCCATGCATATTCACAGCAGCTTTATTTGCAACAGCAGAAAACGGAGAACAACCCAGATGTCCACTGACAGGTGAATGGTTAAACCAATTGAGGTACAGTCACATCAGGGAACACCCTTTGGCAAAGGAAGAAACAAACCACGTGTTCATGCAGCACCTTGGGTGGCCGCCAACAGAGTCCCGAAAGGTTGCATACTGTGGGGTCCATTTGTACCCCATCCCTGAAATGACTTGCCAGGGGTCACGGAGAAAGTGGGGCGGGAGGGGGGCTACCAAGGGCAACAGGAAGACTCCCCACCAGGGTGGGGATGTTCTAGGTCCTGAGTGCACTGTGCCAGCACCCCAGTGGTGACGTTTTTATGTAGTTTTGCATGATGGGATAAAGGCCACACAGGGTCTCTGTGTTATTCCTTACAGCTGCATGTGACTCTCTAATTATCTAAAAAAAAATTTAGGCAAAAAAAAAAAAATGACGGTAAGGACTAGAAAACCTTGGGAATAGGCCATCTGTGATGGTTTGGGGACTCTGCCATTAGGACTTAGACACGAGTATGTGGTCCGTACAACTTGTTTGTCCATTTGCTACGTACCAGTGAGCGCCTTTGAAAGGATTACTGCTGTGGTTTGTACACTTCATCAATAAGAATTGGGCTTAGCTGCCTCAGGGTGTGTGGGATCTTAGGTCCCTGACCAGGGATTGAACTGAGTTCCCTGCACTGGAAGGCAGATTTCTTAACCACTGGACCACCAGGGACATCCCAACACTGAAACTTTTATCTCCTTTGCTCTGCACTCGCTGGCCTGTCTTGTCTCATGTAAATTTAACCTTTCTGATTTCCTTTCTTTTAGATATTCTCTTATAGAATTCAACCGTATATAATTTTTTAAGACCAAATCTAAGCTCCTTTGTTTCCCTGGTGTCTCAGACAGTAAAGAATCTGCCTGCAATGCAGGAGACCCAGGTTCGATCGCTGGTTTGGGAAGATCCCCTGGAGGTGGGCATGGCAACCCACTCCAGTATTCTTGCCAGAGAATTCCATGGACAGAGGAAACTGGCGGGCTACAGTCCATGGGGTTGCAAAGAGTCAGACACAACAGAGTGACTAAAATACACACACGCACACACTCTCCTTTGTCTTTTGTAAAAAGCACCAAGTCTGTTTCTGGTTATTGATACACAAGCCAGTGACGTGTTAGTCATTTCTCCTCCATCTCACCTCGGGGTACTTGTTCTGGTGTTCTTTTCACCGTGTGTGCGTATGAATGCGTGCATTTGCAGATTGACTATATTTAATTTATTTTCAGTAGTTGCTTGGGAGATATTATTCCTGTTCTTAATGTTCTTGGAGTTACCATATTTTAAAAAAAAACACACACATTTGACTCCTGTGTTTCTGTCCACTGCATCGGTTATGAATCCTCTCTGGGCGGTTTGAGGAAATTCGCCCACATCGCTGCCCGCTCCTGCCCCCTCACCCTAACCCCACCCTTCCTTGTTTTCACTGGCACATTAGGCAAAGGAGGCCGGGCTGGCGGACAGTGTTTGTTTTAGCATGTTATATTTTCTTCTTGAGTCATTTCTGGCAATTTTATCCTGTTTGTTTTTTTAAACCACATTGTAATGGTGACCTGGATTTGCCTCTAAGAGTAGGCATTTGTTGCTCAGTCCTCCTTATTCTTATGGGTGTCCCACCTCACCTCTCATTGGACTGGGGTCACCTGGGGCATCATTTTGGGGCTTTTGCATGAGTGGAAATGTCTTTCTGCTGCCACCACACCAGGGAACACCTCGGTTTTACATAAAATCTTGGACTAGAATCATTTTCTCTGTGAGCTCTCAGTGTACTCCCTATTCTCAGAATTTATTATTTTGAGGAAGTGATGAATTTAACGTAATCATTTTTCTGCCTAGAAGTTAATAGAATTATTTCTTTAGTCTCAAGACTTAAATTTTTTTTTCTTTCTGAGAATCACCTAAGGCTTTTTCCTTTCATTAGCTTCACCAGCTGCAAGACGCGGGGCTCCACTTTGATGGGAGGTTTCCCCGTCACGTGACACATGCTCTTCTGCCCCCACTCTCGGCCCTTCCATGGATGGCAGCCCCTGCCCACCCCCGACATCCTCTGCCTCTCCCTCACTGTCCTCCTGGCGCCCCAGCTGCTTCTCCTTGCTGTCCAGGCACTGACACCACTTTTTAAACAGATTTATTGGGACATAACTGACACAGGATGAACTGTACACATTTAAAAGATACGATTTAAGTTTTGACATTTGCATCCAGTTGAGACCATCACCACAACCGAGATCATCACCCACCAAGCTTCCTGTGCACCTTGGGGACGCCGGGGGCCGGGGAAGAGGAGGCTATGGAGGGGATGAGGGGAGGGTCCTGAGAGTCCAGGGCACAGAAAGTCCCAGAGGTGGGCACCACGGGGGTGCTGTGGACACAGCCAGATGGGACCCTCAGGACAGAGATTCCCCCAACCCGTGTGTGGTCACTGGGGCCATGATGCCCAAGCGGCCCCAGAAAGTCCAGGATAGGTAGATAGAGAAGAGGCCGGGGGGCTTCCTGGCACAAAGGCCTTAAGATGCTTTGCAGAAGTCCATCTGTCCTTTGGTGTCACAGTGCTCCCGGCTGCTCCGACCTAAGGACAGACCCAGGACCCCTACCATAAGGGTTAGCTCCCCACACCTGATGGGCCCCTTCTGGGACAGCCCCCCTGGGTGGAGGGAGACCACCGGGCTGAGGGCTGGAGATGCTGGAGGCTCTCGGGATGCAGGAGTAAAGCCCAGTCCGCCAGGGAGCACAACGCGGAACCCAGAGGCCCGGCCCCTGGCCTGGCCCTTGGGCCTGGTGGTACCTCCTCTGTGGGTCACCGGCGCCCACAATAAGGCCGCCCAAGGCCCCACACTGTCTGAGCTGGGTCATTGTTGGGCTGCTCACTGGCCGTGTGGCTGGAGGCCAGCTCTGGGCCAATGAGGAGCACGGGGGTCTCCGAGAGAGCCTCACCTCACACCCCCTCCTTATGGGAGGAGGCTGCTGGCTCTTGGGCCCTGGGGTGCGGGGGCGTCCACAGGAGGAGGCACAGTGGGCAGGGCCGGAGCCCAGGTGTCCGACCAGGCCAGGCCGGAGGAAAGAGGAAGGCAGGCGGGCGCGGGGAGTTTCCCAGCCACACAGCCAACCCTTTAGACGCTTCCGGGGACCCGGAAACACGGGCTGGCCTTCAGTCGAGCCGGGCTCGTGACCCACCCCTGCCGACCGGCCCTCGACCATGCGATGGCAGGACAGGCTGGGGCCACGTGTCACCTAGGGAAGGGAGGCCACCCCAAAGCTCTCATGTGGACCCGGGATGCCACAGTCTGCTCACCAAGGGGCCTGGGAAAGGAAGGGACCTGGGGGCTCCTCTGAGACTCGGAGTCCAGTTGTTCACATCAAGCCCCAAAGTGGGCCCTGAGCAGGGCAGGGCTCAACTGGACAGGTGATAGTTGGAGTCCAAGACCTGCCACCCGCTGGCTGTATGTGTTCCTCTCTGAACTTCAGTCTCTTCTTCTTCTGGCTGGGAGTGGGGGTCCCTAACACAGCTGGTCCGTCTGAGAGGACCCCCGTGCTAGTTCCTGTTCCTTCCCTGACCCGCACAGCCTTCATTTCAGGGCATGAGAAGCTGTCCTTTCTCACCCAAGAGTGAACTCCCTCTTGGGGGGCCATGTGGTGATTCTAGAAGACATTTATCAAGGAAGTGTCTCCTAGGCTTGTTACCCGTGACCCTCGGAGCTTTACAAGCATTCGAGTGTCAGGGCTGTGCAGTGTCATGGGTGTTACTCCTAAGACACCCACGCAGAGCCCTTGGCCTCCCCTTTGCCGAGACCCCTCTGGCCTCTGCAGGATCAGAGTCCCAAAGCCTGGGTGAGTTGACCGCTGGGTGGACACTCAGTTCTGAGGATCCTTGATCCTGTGGAAACAGCAGAAGCAAAGACTGGCCCCAGGGGGTCAACCGCTGCCCCCTGGGTCTCCAGGACTGATCGAGGCAGCCATCCCACAGGGAGTCAGGCCCCTGCTGCCCTCTGCCGTCGTCCTGGCGACCCAGAGAGCTGAGCGCTTGTCCTTGTCCCAGCAGGTGTGCGGCCACATCTGACTGGGACCAGGCTTGCCTGTCACATAAGGGTTTCCTTCCATTTGTCCCAGGAGGCCCTTCCAGCGGCCAGGAGGACACAGAGGCTGCAGGAATTACCCTGAAGAGCCCAAGATAGCCAAGTCCTGTGGAAGGGCTCAGCTCTGGCCACATTGCTTGGCTGCTGCTTCTGGAAGTTTCCATGAACTGAGGCATGTTAAAATGAACCATTTTCCTGTCTGATCACATACTGACCCTGCTGCAAGGAGGGTGTCCCAGGCCTAGGGCCTAGTTTGGAGGCCCTAGCCGCCCCTCCCCCAGCACAGCCCTTCTACAGCTGGTCCTGGCCCTGGGGAGTGACCATCTATGCGGCTGCAGCCTCACAGACCTGTGACAGTGGAGGGGCAATCCGGCCAGCCCACGTGCTGGCAGCCGTTCCATCAGGCGCCTTGGGCTCCGAGGCCCGCGCCCCAGCTGCACCTGCGCGGATGCGGGCGCTGCGTGGGCGCAGGGATGTTCCGCCCGCTGCGCCCTGCCCACCGGCACTGGGAAGTGAAATTGCTGGGTGGGCGGGCGAGGGGCCGGCTAGGG
>NW_011494764.1:4429469-4429620 GCF_000754665.1 Bison bison bison | reverse complement strand
GGGGCGGGAGGGTCCACAGGCGAGGCTGCCAAGGCGTCATGGGAGGCTGGTCTTCTGCCCAGGCACAAGGGTGGACTCCAGTGTCCTCCGCATAGGATCTGCAGGCGATGGACCGCTGGGAGAGTGGGAAAGAGACCCCCGCCCTGCCGAC
>NW_011494764.1:4417421-4429369 GCF_000754665.1 Bison bison bison | reverse complement strand
CCACAGAGAGAAGAGGTGATTGTGCAGCCAGATCCACAATGCCCATGCACATGGGTGGCCTGTGGGTCCGGTGTCCCACATGGCCGGTCTGGGGGAGAGGGTCCACTTAGCCTCATCACTCATCACAGCCCGGAAGTGGCTTAGTTATCCATGCCCTCCCCTTGTGTAGATGAGTAATCAGGAGCAGACCCAGGGTCGGCTGCCTCCTCCGTGCAGCCCATGGAAAATGAAAATTCAGGCCCTTGTCTAAAAAGTATGAAGCATTTCAAGACGTTAACAGCTGAGTCTTAACCAAGTGTAGGCGCTCCTGACCCTTGCAGAGGGCCACGGGCTTGCTCCTGCACAGCCCCCAGCAGGCCAGTGCCACCTCCGGGCACTCCCAGGCCAAGCTAGGGGTCTGAAGCAGCCTAGTCCAGGCACTCTCAAACTGGGTTCCCTAGAGAATCAGTTCCCATGGGCCTCCCAGAGGTTGCCCTGGGGGGTGGCCAAGCAAAACCCCTAGCTTCCACCACTGGACCCCCAGGAACTCCAATTCTAGCTTAGGTATTTGTGGTCAGTAGTTTTTTTGGAGGAAAGATGGTTCAAAGAGTTATATGTGTTAAAAATGTAAAACATGGATTTCATCCAAGCCCTGATTTCAACGTGAAGGAAACTGAGGCCCCAAGAGTTAGTGGGAGCTCCTGCAGGGCTGACCCAGGGTCCAGGTCTCCTGCCTGGTCACTCAGAGCTGCTTGGACAGGCTGGGAGCCAGTCCTCTGAGTCGGGTCTGGGGGTCTCCTTGCTGGCTGGAGGGCTTCTCTTGTGGCTTAGCTGGTAAAGAATCCACCTGCAATACAGGAGACCTAGGTTTGATCCCTGGGTTGGGAAGAGCCCCTGGAGCAGGGAAAGGGCACCCACTCCAGTATTCTGCCCTGGAGAATTCCATGGACTGTATAGCCCATTCACAAAGAGTCAGACACAACTGTGCGACTTTCACTTTTACTTGCTGGCCAGAGGTGCTTCAGGACTCCCGACACCATTTGCAGCACGTCTACATCCACACACGTGACTGTCGACCAAGGTCCCTTCTTGTGGGACTGTGTCACTCTATCTTGAGATGCCTGTCCCCTGTCGGGGAGCAGGACCCATGTGTGGAATTGCCTCAGTTGAGGAGGGGCAGGTAACAGGAGGCCAACCCATTCTCACAGCTGGCTGCTGTCCCCATCCCCACCAGCCAAGGACCAGGAGCAGTGACAGTAAAGGGAAGCCCAGCAGGTGCAGGCCAGAGGATGAGTGGGGGCAGGGGGAACAGGAGGGCACACCCTACCAAAGAGACCAAACTTCCCAGACGTCACTGTGTGCTGGCCAGGCAGCGAGTGTGGCCAGGTCTGCGGTTCTGGCCCCCGCCCCGTGCCTTGCAGGCCCTCCTTCCACTGCGTGGGGATGTGGGCACACCCCACCCGCCTCATCGCTGCCAGCAGCAAATAGCAGCTGTGCAGCTGTGGGCCACTGTTCTGGGGGTCAGAGCTTGGATCCCACTCTGCAGGGGGCCTGCTGTGTGGCCCTGGCAAGCTGCTGGGCCTCTTTGAGCTTCAGTGTCCCTACCTGTAAAATGGGCAGTATGCTCAGAGCGAATGAGTAGATCACACATGTGAAAGGCTGGCCCAGGGGAGGCTCATTCAAGAGGCATTTTGCTTGGGTTTTTTTAGGAGTAAGTGTCTCCTGTGAGCCTTGCAGCTAAAGCAAGATGAGGAGTGGGCAGGGGATGGCCTCTAGGGAACTGGGGGTGCTGACCAGGTCATGTGAATGGTGCCAAAGCAGTGCCCAGGCTCTGGACTCTAGCTGCCGTGGAGGCTGTCTGTCATCTGGTGTGCACCTCCAGTGCGGGGACCTGGTCTTGCTGCTGTGGCAGGGGCCCTGTGTGCCCAGGCAGATGTGTGGCAGGCTGCCACCTAGCCCTGCCCCATCACTGTGGCTCTTGTCTGAAGAGTGTGTTGCTCAGAGTGGCCGGGCCTCCCTGTGGCAGCCCTGCCCCGATCGTGATGCCCAGGGCTGCAGGCCAACCTTTAGTGGGCAGCTACAGCCCTTACCTGTTCTGTCCTCTACTGGGGCTGCCAGGTCCCCTCCCATGCAGGAACTGCCTGCCACTTACGCAGCCCAATGTGCTGACCAATGAGGGGTGATCACCGAGTCCCAGGTACCATGGGAGACTCGGGGGCAGGGGGTTGGCCCAGTCCCAACACTGAGGTTGTGCAGGGCTCTCAGCTGGAACACTTAAGTCCCAATGCCCAGGCTCAGCCAGACCAACCCATCAGAACCCTCATCAGCCAGTGCCTGGCATCACTGACATGCACTCAGAACTGAGACAGAGCGATGAAAAGACGGTTAGGAAGGGATATGAACAGAGTCCAGCCCTGGCCAGTCCCAGGGTGGTTTTCCAGGTCCATCACCCACCAGCTCCAAGGCCTTAGCAGATCCCTGCCTTCCCTAGTCCTCAGTTTCCCCATCGGTAAAACAGACAGGAGTACTTTCACCCTCCTGGATTCTTGGGAAGATCAGAACAGAAGTCAGCCACCTGATATGTACTGTGGTGTCATCCGCAGAAGCCAGAGGCTTTGATCCTCACAGCTACCTAAGAACAGAGGCACTGTTACTGCCACTTACAGGAAAGGGGACAGCGCAGAGGCTCAGCAGTTCACAGTTCATGAAGCCATGCAGCCAGCAGAGAAGGGAGCTAGGGATTCAACCAGGATGATGATGGTGACGGCAGTGATGATGGTCGTGGTCGTGATATGTAACACGTGCGTGTGTGCTAAGTCCTTCAGTCGTGTCTGACTCTTTGTAACCCTATGCACTATAGCCCGCCAGGCTCCTCTGTCCATGGGATTCTCCAGGCAAGAATACTGGAGTGAGTTGCCATGCCCTCCTGCAGGGGATCTTCCCGACCCTGGGATGAAACCTGCATCTCTTATGTCTCCTGCATTGGCAAGCGGGTTCTTTACCATTAGTGCCACCTGGGAAGCCCATGTAATTCTTCCATAGCATTTACTCCACACCTGTCACTGTTCTTAGCAATTTATACGTGTTAACTCCTTTAATTCTCACAACTAACCAATGATCATCTCCAGTTTACAGGTGAGGACAGGGAGGCATAAAGAGGGGGAGTAAATCACCTGCTTAAAGCTACACAGCCAGGAAGTGACAGAGCAGGGATTCAGAGCAACAGAATTTGTAGTCTGTGTCAGGAGCTCCCCGGTGAAGCTATCCTGCCTCCCACAAAGGTACCCAGTGAGAACAGCATAGGGCTGAGCCTGGAGTTGAGAGTGAGAACCCTGTGGAGGGGCCAGGGTTGTGCAGGAGATAAGGTTTGAGCTGTGTTTTGAAGGATGCATATAGGGGCTAAGTGGGAGGGTCTGCCCTGTATGGACGGGGCTCTCTAATGGACCCTCACAGAGGGAGTCCCGCTCCAGGGAGCTGCAGCCCCCCGAGTCACTCATCCCACTGACCAGGAGGTTCCCTCCTGGGCTTGGGGTTTAGGGCCTCTCTGCCTCAACCCTCCCACCCACCTGGAGTCTTGCCTTCAGACCTGATCTGGGCCACGCCTGGTGCCAGATGCGCTGGAAGTTACTGGACTCAGGCAGGGACAGTGGGCCCCCGAGGGGGCACCACCAGCAGGCTCAGGCCTCGGATCCCCTGCCTCCAGAGCCCAGGCTACCCACCTCCTCCCTGTGTCTCACTGTTCCCTTGGCCACACCGCAGGACACAGCCAGAAAACTCCAGACTTGGGAAGAAACCTGGACTCCTCGCCCCCCACCTCAGTTCCTTTTCCTGGATATACACCCGCATTCAGCAAACACCACTGGCTGTCTCGTTCTCCCTCAGCAACCCGGCCCAGATCTGCCCCCTGGAGTGACCACCCTGGCTCAGGTGGCAGTGTGGCCGCTGGCCTAACTGGCTGTTGGTAGGACTGTTTGGCAGCAAGGCCTGGGGTGTCCATTGGGGGTTTCCATCTCTACTTCTGCCAGGGAGCACTCTGGGGAGGTCAGCTGCTCTGGGTGAGGGGCAGAACAGGTTCCCAACTCTTAGTTCTTAGGCCGGTTAGTCAGGCTTTTGGCTGCTTGCACCCATGGCCACCCCATCACCTTCTTGTCCCGAAGATCAGTGGGACAGGGGTGGGACACCTGTGTTGGCTGGGAGGCCGGGCCCTCGGGCTCCTTCCTGAGTTCCTCTTTTCCAGTGGGACTCTACTCGAGAGACAGAAGGAAAGACAGAAGATGTGTCTGTCGACCAAGCTTGCCTCCTCGATGTTCTCATTCAATCCCGCACCCCTCTGGAGGTCAGTGCCTCTGCTCAACCCATTTTACAGATGAGCACATTGAGGTTCAGGGAGGCTCGGTGGTAAGTGATGGAACCCGGACCCCCATGCCTGTGTCTCTCCTCTGCTGCCCCTCACAGTTCCTGAGGCTGCTTTCCCTTCTGTTGGGGCCCCAGCTGCAGCTATTTCTGTTCGGCACCCCCTTCCCTCACCCCATGGGGCCTGTCTGTGGTCTAATGCAGTGGTGTGTCTATCCATACCTCCATAAGGAGGACAGTCTCCGCTGCCTGTCACTCACCATGTGTGGCCCCCCAACCCCTGCTCTGCTTCCTGGGCTGATCTACACTGGGCAGTTTTGTGGCCTGTGCTGAGCTTGGTGAGTTACTCGTGTCATCACTGCCACGCTCACCATCAGTATCACCCTGCCTTGTTTCTGCAGGGCCCTAAGGGCCCAGTCCATAGTGCTCTGGACCGTCAGATGACAGCCTCCTATGCCAAGAGTCAGTCTGACCCATGGCCTCTCCCGAGCCCAGGTACCCAGGGAGCAGCTCCCGTCTGAGACAGGACGGGGTCCTGCACAGGAACCGTCTGGTCCAGCATCTGGCCCTCCGGGCGGGGGACAGAGGCACCAAGGGGCGGTGGCACGGCAGGCAGGGGAGTGAGGACAGGACGGCTGTGCTGCAGGCTGGCTCGCCTGCAGCCCACTCTGGAACGACCTGGGGCGAGGGGCCCAGGGCACTCAGCTGTCATCAGACGCCCCTCCCACCGGTGCACACATGTCCTGGGAACATTTAAATGAAAAGCACAAGGATGGAGAAGTGTTTCTAGGAACCGCGTGGGGCTGGGGCAGGGGCAAGCAGGCTGTGGGGTCTCCAATGCTCACCCCTGGCCAGTGGTCCTGGGCAGGGAGGTCCTCCCGCCTCTGCCCACTGCTTCCAGCCACTAGAACAACCCAGACCTGCTTGGCAGGAGCTGGGCAAGTGTTGAGCGTGGGCCCGGGGCCACCTGGCTCCCCTAAGGCCACCCAGGGCGATGCCTGGGTGGAGCATGGCCCCTGTGTTCTGAAGACTCTGCCCTGGGTCTGGAAATGGGGCGTTGAGCCCAAAGTGACCTGAATTCAAATATCATTCCGACAGAGAAGAGCAGAGAAGACCAGGAGCGGAGGCTGAGTCCAGGCCCCAGGATGGGGAACTTGAGGCCAGGCCCCAGCAGGTGCGGCATGTCCGCAGCAGCTCAGAGCCTGTGCTTGCTGAAGGGTCGGGCCAGGCCCGGGCCCAGTGGGAGGGGAGGGGCCTCGTGGGGGAGGGTCCTCATCGGAGGGGAGGGACCTCGTGGGAGGGGTGGGGCCTGCTGGGCTAAGGCTGTGATCTGCACTCAGCGGACTTCCTGCTCCAGGCTCGTCCTGTCTTATGACATGGACGTGAGCCGGGCAGGACCCCGGTCCAGAGCCACCTGCTGGGTCCAGACTACGGCAGAGCTGGGCCCTGGACTGGTCTGGAACCTTGCCAGGACATGGTTTTCCCAACAATAAACTGCTCTGAGGAGCTGGGGTGACCCTGGAGCCCAAGTGACCACTCAGCCTCTCATCCCCATGGCTCTGCCCTGGGAAACCCAACATCTTGCTGGACCTGGGGACACTGTGGACGAATCCCTCAGCTGCTGGCCTCGGGGGTAACTCTGAGCTTGTGACTGATGTAGAAAGACCCATGGAGGAGTCCAGGTGCATTGTCTGGTTTACTACTGCCCTCCGCCTCACTCTTCCTGCTCCATCCTCCACAGACTCCTAGCCCCGCTCCCCTTGCTGCCACTGCCACCTCCGTCCCTGCAGCTGCCCAGACTCCACCTTCTTCTTCTCGAGTGAGAAGCTGAGACTCAGATTAACTTACGCGCTATCACTATAATTAGTGGAAGCAGGGTAGTGGCTTTCTGTTACTATGTTCAAATCACCCCACACTTAGCAGCCGCCATGGCACACACTTATCATCTCACTGTTTCTGTGGGTCCAGAGCCCAGAAGTGGCTTGGCCTTGAGTGAGGCTGTGTCTCACCTGGAGGCTTGACCAGGGCTGGAGGCCCGATTCCTGGGAAGCTCTACCCCTGGCTGTGGGTGGGGCCTCAGTTCCTCCCATGTGGATTCTCCCTCAGGCTGCCTGAGCACCCTCACTACGTGGCTCCCCCAGATAAGCAATCTGAGAGTCAGGAGGAAGTTCAGGGCATCATGGATGTGCCCGGAGCCACTCACATTCCTGCCCAGGTCAGCCGTCTTCAGCTGGGACAGACCGTACATGGCAGGGACACCAGGAGGTGAGTCCAGTGGGACTGGACCTCCCGTCTTGGAGGCTGGTGGCCACAGACAGGGTGGAAACCCAGGCCTTGCCTGACTCTAACCCCAGCTGCTGACCGGTCTGTCCTCTGTGTGTCCAGGGCCCACTTGGCGCCCTCAAACCTGTTCCCCACATGACAGCCATCCCTCTTCAGAGGGAGGCTCCATGCTCACAATCTGCAAATGTTCCCCTCCCGAGAACGCTGCTGCCAGCACATCTGTGTTTTGCTTTAATCAAGTGAAAAGGTGTGACCCAGACACCCCCAGCAGTTTGGGCTCATTAAGCTGGAGGTGTGAACAGAACCAGTGGAGGAAAAGCCTGCTGCCTGGTCTCCTGGGCCCCCAGGTGCTCCAGCTGGAAGGGTTTCCCCAGGGGAAAGCTGGAGGTCAAGAATGGAGGGGGCCTCAGGGCAAGCTGTCAGGTGGGGAGGCTCCAGTCTCAGTTGCCCTCTGTGGAAGCATCCCATTCATTCCACTCCCACTGACTGAGGACCTGCTCGAGGTCTCTGTTGAGGGGCGGGCAATAAAGATGCTGGTGACGCCAGTAGCACAGAGTGTCCACAGTTAGCACTGATGAACAGCTTTAAGTGTCCTGGGTCCTGGATCCTCCCAGCAGGATTGAACCAGGAACGGAGGTGGGAGCTGCCATGACCTGTTTTCATGGACCAGAGTGTGCACGCCAGCAGCACTGCCACACGTCCTTAGGGCTCTCAGTTGGAGGCAGGTGCGGACTGAGTGGCCAGTGCCCCACAGCCCTGCCGAGGCTGCCCCCCACCAATCCTTTCCCTGGGCACTTCTCCTCCCAGGGTCAGATCCAAGACCAGCTCAGGTCCAGAACAGCTGGACTCCTCCAGATGCCCCAGGAGCAGGGAGGCGCTCATCTTCTGTGGCCTCCCAGCTCCAAGGGGCTGCCATGCAAGGCCGCCCCCAGCACTGTACACACAGGGATGGCCCCCTCCTGACCATGTAGGTGGCCATGGGGAGATCATAGTGGCCAAGATCCCAGCAGCCTGTCTCTTCCTCTTTGCAGCCACCCCATCCTTCAGGGCGTGTCCGCGTGCTCAGCGAGACACCTAGTGCACATGGTTTTGTGTTCCAGTTTTTAAGTGTTAGTAGCTAGGAGTTATTTTATGCTATTAGTATTCAGCCAGCGATGGCTGTGAGCAAGTCTAGCATTTCTCTGTGGCTTCGCTACTGTAGTTTGCGTGGCCCTGTCGTCTTGCTGTTTTCCTCTCTCCTGACTCAGCATGCCCCAGGCAGTTCTTAGCTTGTTTCCTGGTTGTGGAAGCAACACCTTTTGAGGACACAGCTGTGGAGACCACTCATTCTTGATGGAAGGAGCTGTCTTGCGCTGTGTGGGGAAGACTTTGGTTTTAAGCACAGCAACACACACCCGTTCATTCACTCAAGAATCTCACAGCCACAGAGAGACTAGACACCCAAGACAGGGAGCAGAGCTCTGTCACTTTGTCAGAGGGAGTGTGGACACTGGGAGCCTCAGTTTCCTCATTTGTAAACTAGGGATGACGCAGTCCTGGTGTCACATGCCCTCAGAGCCCCCGCCTGGTGGTGTACCCCTCCCAGAACCCTGGGACCTCCATGTCTGCAAGCCCCCATGGCCTTGCCTGACTTGATTTTGGTCCAGGTCACTGTCTGTCTTGGCTCGGACGGCCTGTTTCTCACACTTCTGGAGGCTGGACGTGTGAGACCCTGTGCCTGATGAGAACTCATTTCATGGCATCTTCTCACTGTGTCCTCACTGGCTGGACAGCAGAGGGAAGCAGGCTCTCTTGTGACTAATCCCATCCTGCGGGCTCCACCCTCATACCTCAAATAACCCCATCTCCCAAAGACCCAGCTTCTTAGCACTGTCACACTTAGCACTGTGGGGTTTCAACATGTGAATTGGGTGGAGGAGATTCACTCTATAACATCAATGGCATATGACTTGTTTGTCTAACTATTCCCTTTTCTTCTCCCCATGATCATGTTAAGTGACAGGAGGGCAAGGGCTCTGTTTACATCCTCAGTAGCCAGACCGTACCTGCGGACACAGCGGCACCAGCACAACCACCCACTGGCTTGTCATGAGCTGTGGGAGGCCAAGGGGTCCTGTGTTGCTTAGCTGAAGTTGGTGGCGTGATAATAAGAATTTGTGATGGCTGCTGATTAGGCTCCTTTTCCCATTGTGTGCCTGGTGGAAGGAAAACCCTGGGAATCCTAGAAGTGTTTTGAGGACTGGAAGTGAGAGTGCAGCCACGGAGACTCAATGATGGGCAGAGGCTGCCTGGAGACGGAGAGGAGCCATGTTCTTGTGGGCATTCTTGAAGCGTTTCCCTGTCCCCTCCCCATTTAAAAGTTACTTTATAGTCTAGGTGAACTTTTATCTTTATCGCAGGCATACGCAGCTATTCATCCACACAGTTGAAGAAACCACCCTTCCCTTCCCAATCACCAGAGGCACGACTTTTGGCTGATTCCTTGATATTTACCACCATGTGTCCAAAGAGTCTCCAAGGTCGCCCTGTTACAGTTTGCTTCTGCGATGGACACCTGGCTTCACTCTGTCCCTCCATCCCACACCCTTCCTGTGTCCCCATCCCTCCAAGGCAGGCTGGGGGGGAACTGCCTAAACTCAGATAGATCAGTGTCAATGTTTGCATTATTTGTTGTCATTCAGTTGCTCAGTCATGTCTGACTCTTTGCGACCCCATGGACTGCAGCATGCCAGGCTTCCCTGTCCTTCACCATTTTCTGTAGACTGCTCAAACTCGTCCAGTGAGTTAATGATGCCATCCAACCATCTCATTCTCCATCACACCTTCTCCTCCTGCCTTCAATCTTTCCCAGCATCACCGTCTTTTCCAATGAGTCAGCACTTCTTATCAGGTGGCCAAAGTGTTGGAGCTTCAGCTTCAGCATCAGTCCTTCCAGTGAATATTCAGGATTGATTTCCTTTAGGGTTGACTGGTTTGATCTCCTTGCTGTCCAAGAGACTCTCAAGAGTCTTCTCCAGCACCACAGTTTGAAAGCATCAATTTTTCGGTGCTCAGCCTTTATTGCAGTTCTGCAAATGCTGTCTGAACCAAGCCTCCTAGAGCCACAGGATACTTTGCCTTTACTGCTGTTTTCCCAGTATTTAATTATCACCTATTTCCTCTTGACCAGTTTTCTACATATTTATCCTTCTTCTACCCCCAAACTCTCCCTCGATGCTTCAGATCTTCTCTCAGTAGAGCAAATGCACCCATTATTGCCCCAGCTTCACCTTCCTGAGGATGACTGGTCCTGTCTGTCTGGTGGGAGACCCAGAGTCCAGGATGCTAGGATCTGACTCAAGTGGTCCCTGGACCACTCCAGTTGCTGTGCTGGGAACAGACTGAGGGGGTTGGGTGTGCAAGCAGGGAAGCCAGGAGGAGGCTACTTTAGTAATTGGGGTAAAGGACCAGGCTCCCTCCTCCTCTGTGGTTGCAGTGCTGGTGGTGGTGGAAGTGGCTGGACTCTGAAAGATGCTGAAGGAGAAACCAGCAGAACTGCATGTGAGGCGGGAAGGAAGGAGAGGAGAGGAGTGTGCCTGACCCCACAAATGATGGATGCAACACTATCAATGATTAACATCCTCAGTCAGTCAGTCAGTTCAGTCGCTCAGTCGTGTCCGACTCTTTGCAACCCCATGAATCGCAGCACGCCAGGCCTCCCTGTCCATCACCAACTCCCGGAGTTCACTCAGACTCATGTCCATTGAGTCAGTGACGCCATCCAGACATCTCATCCTCTGTCGTCCCCTTCTCCTCCTGCCCTCAATCCCTCCCAGCATCACAGTCTTTTCCAGAGTCAACTCTTCGCATGAGGTGGCCAAAGTACCGGAGTTTCAGCTTTAGCATCATTCCTTCCAAATAAATCCCAGGGCTGATCTCCTTCAGAATGGACTGGTTGGATCTCCTTGCAGTCCAAGGGACTCTCAAGAGTCTTCTCCAAAACCACAGTTCAAAAGCATCAATTCTTCGGCGCTCAGCTTTCTTCACAGTCCAACTCTCACATCCATACATGACCACTTGAAAAACCATAGCCTTGACTAGACGGACCTTTGTTGGCAAAGTAATGTCTCTGCTTTTGAGTATGCTATCTAGGTTGGTCACAACTTTTCTTCCAAGGAGTAAGCGTCTTTTAATTTCATGGCTGCAGTCACCATCTGCAGTGATTTTGGAGCCCCCCAAAATAAAGTCTGACACTGTTTCCCCATCTATTTCCCATGAAGTGATGGGACCGGATGCCATGATCTTCATCTTCTGAATGATGAGGCGCAAGTTCTAGTCCATCCACACTGTTATAACAGATGCCGCAGGCTAGGGGGTGGGGCAGGGAAGGGGGATAGTTATTCCAGTTATGGATGCCAGAAGTCCAAGGTCAAGGTGCCAGCAGACTCTGTGTCTGGTGAGAGCCCCTTCCAGGTTCATGGAACAGGTCCTCTCACTGTGCCCTCACCTGGAGAAGAGGTGAGGTAGCCCTGTGGGGTCTCTCTTCTAGGAACACTAATCCCATTCATGGAGCCCCTGCCCTAATGACCTAATCACTTCCCTGAAGGTCCCCACTTCCTGACACCATCACATTGAGGGGTCCGAGCTTCAACACACGAATTTGTTCGGGCACAGACATTCAGGTAATAGCAAGGAAGATCCCAAGTTCAGGTGGGGCCACGTCCACGTGGCTATCAGGTCAAGTGGGCGGTTAGGATCGTCCCCACCCCCAGGCTCGGAAACAGCCCCGTTGTTCGCCCAAGGGCTGTGGGTCTATTGCCACTCATTCCCACCAGGAGGTTCTGCTGATTTTCTTGAATTTCTTCGGTGATTCCTCCTTTGTCTTGTCTGCGGTCCCTTCCTGAAACTATTACACTTTTCTTACTGGACCGCTCGGAGGCCCGGGGATCTTGTCATTTTTCCTCTCCATCGCAGTCGTTCTGCTGCTCCTGGGAGATTCCCAGCCTCTCTTCCCTCAGGCTCCCGTCTTCAGCCCCCCGGGGATTCACGACCCCGAGGGGGCAGCGGCCCAGCCCTGAATCGGCCCGCCCCGACCCGCGGCGCCCGGGAAGGAGGCCGGGAAGCGCGCTGGCTCTAACCGTGTGTCTGCAGCCCCACAGAGTGCGTGTTTATTGATTTGTTACTTAGGAGAAGTCTCACGTTTCGGTCAAGTGGACTTCGTGCCCAGCTCCGTCCCACAGGGTCTTAGCACACCTGCGGCGCCTGATTCCCAGCCCGCTTTGAGGCCGGGAGCGGCGCAGACCCCCTGAGGGGAACGTTCGCGCCCGGAACCCTCGCCGCCGCGCCCCGTCGCA
>NW_011494764.1:4412569-4417286 GCF_000754665.1 Bison bison bison | reverse complement strand
CCGCCCCCTCCCACGCAAGGGCCGCGTCACGTGGGGACCCTGCCTGGCGTTGTCGGCGCTGAGGCGACGTCCAGGCCCCTTTGGTGTGGAAGGGAGTCGAGTTCAAGTTCAGCCAGCGTTGGAGGGGAACTTGATCTGTTGTGACGGAAGTAGATCCATTTCCTTCCTCTTTGGCCGCTGGAATCCTCCTCGAAGCACCCCGCCCCACAGTCTTTTACACTAAAGAGGAGGTGGTAGTGAGGGGGACTCTGAAGGATGATTAGGAGTTTACCGAAAAGGGGAAGGATGACAACGTAGAGGTGGAAAGAGGAATCACGTGTTTGGGAAGTCTGTAGCTTTCCAGCCCGGGGAAAGGGCGATGTTTGTCTGGAGGCCTAGGCAGGGACATTTGTGGGTAGGGAGCACCGGTGCTGAGCCCAGGAGCACACAGGTCCACAATTGGCTTCCGAGGGCCCCTGGCGGTTCTGATATGAAACTTGACAGACCAGCAAGTCTAGCGACCTTTTCTCAGCCCCTGCTGGGCCCGGGCAGCATGCAGAAGATCCACTCTTCAAGGCAGACAAATTAAACCACAGGCCAGGGGTCATAAGCTTCTTCCCTCCAGCTGGCATCTTTAAAATGGTATTTTATGTCCAAATATGGATATGAGTTTAGCATTTGTTTTCTTCCTTTTTTTTTTTTTTTAATACAGTGTGAATGTCTGTTACTTAAAAATGTAACTTTGAAAACAGCTCCCAAACCGCAGGTGGCGTGCTGAAACAAGTGTTCCACCCCAGAGGGAGAGTGTGGTCCCCTCTCCTGCCCCACACTTCCACCCAGGCCTCAAGACAGCAGGCAGGAGGGTGGGGGGAAGGTGGTGCTGACCCATCAGGTGCCATTTTACTCATTTCGAAACCAGCCGCCTTCATTTGAATGCAAGTATCATTCTTATCGTGTAATTTTTGTCACACGGCTCCTTGGTGAGCAAGGTGCTGAACATGGCTGGTCCACTTGCCTCCCCCCTCTGTCCGTTCTCACAGGAACTGAAGGCTCAGACGTGAGGAAAACTCAAAAGGACCAGTGAATGTTTCAGTCTGGGTCTGTTTTGACTAAAATCTGTGCACCCGGATTAGGACATGAAAGATGTTATCATCTTCCAGGTGTCAGGCTCGTGTCCTAAGAGGGCCATGTGCCTCAGTGCTCTGACCCAAGAACCTGATGGTCAGAGCACCGAGTGGCCTCTGCCGCATCTCTGCTGGGCTCCAGCCACCTGGCAGAATCTGAACGCAGGGTGGCCTTCCCAGGAGCAGGTGTCTGGCTCACCACAGTTCAGGTTTCCGTGCTCTTGGCTGGGATCCTTTCTTGTTGCACACCGTGACAGTGGTCTCATGATGTCGGTTGACTGAGACAGGGAAAATTCATGGCCATGTTGCCCTTACTTGGTGGCAGCATCGCTCCAGTCTGTACCACGGTGGGTGAGGGCAGCCCGTAACAAAGCGCACCTGTGGTTAGGAGGCAGGGCTCTTCCTGAGGCTGCTGGTCTGTCTGGACCTGGACCTGCTCAGGACACAGTCCTCTGCCCTGACCTGATGCTTTTTGCTGCTCCCCATTACCTTGGACACGTCTGTGACCATGGACAGAAGAGCCTGGCAGGCTATAGTCCATGGGGTCGCAAGAGTCGGGCACGACTTAGCAACTAAACCACCACCATGACCTTGGAGGTTTTAGCTCTGTTGAATGACTGGAAGATGAGTGGCTTCAAGAGCACATGAAGCTGTTCTGAAGGGGTGACCCCTGTTCCCACACATTTGGCTGGAGAATAAGTTAGTGCAGCCTCTGTGGAGGCCACCTGGGCCATATTTACCCATTTGAAAGTCACTGTTGTGAGGCTCAAGGGTGAGCAGGAGGGGCCCTTCTCAGCCTCTGCTTCACAGACACCCCCGGGTGACCACAGCTAAACATCCCCCCAGCTTTCTTCCCTGCAGGCTGATGTGACAGGTTCCCTGTCTCCCCAGCTCCAGCCACCTGTCCCACTGTGCCACGGATCACCCGTCTCCACATGGAGCCAGCGTACCTCGCCACCTCCCAGCCCTGGCACTGGGGTCAGGTCACTGCTGCTGGATACCACCTGGCGGTGTTCTGAGCGCCAGTGTAGCAGCCTTCCAACTGACTTGATAACTGACTTCTTTATTCTCCACGTGAGACTTCCGTGAACCGCTAGCTTTAATTAAGAGAAGAAGGCCATTGTCTCATTTTTATTTGCTTCTGTCATTTTGAAAAATTGAAGAGTTATCGACAATTACAAACACCCTGTAGATACACCATCCAGAACACATAATTTTAATATTTTCCTGTTTCTTTTCTGTATCAAAATGTTGGTGCTGGGGTTGAAATAGCTCCATTTTAAAATATAAGCATCATTTACTAAGTTTTTATTTTCTTGGGCTCCAAAATCACTGCAGATGGTGACTGCAGCCATGAAATTAAAAGATGCTTGCTCCTTGGAAGAAAAGCTATGACAAACCTAGACAGTGTATTAAAAAGCAGAAACATTACCTTGCCACCAAAGGTGTGTATAGTCAAAGCTATGGTTTTTCCAGTAGTCACGTATGAATGTGAGAGTTGGACCATAAAGAAGGCTGAGCGCTGAAGAATTGATGCTTTTGACCTGTGGCATTGGAGAAGACTTGAGAGTCCCTTGGACAGCAAGGAGATCCAACCAGTCCATCCTAAGGGAAATCAGTCCTGAATATTCATTGGAAGGACTGATGCTGAAGATGAAACTTCAGTACTTTGGCCACCTGATTAGAAGAACTGACTCCTTGGAAAAGCCTGGATGCTGGGAAAAATTGAATACAGGAGGAAAAGGCGACGACAGAGGATGAGATGGTTGGATGGCATCACTAACTCAAAGGACCTGAGTTTGAACAAGCTTTGTGAGTTGGTGATGGACAGAGAAGCCTGGAGTGTTGCAGTTCATAGGGTCGCAAAGAGTCATACACGACTTGAGAGACTGAACAACAGCTAGACTTTTAAAATCTGATCACAAAAGTCATACATGCTCATTGCATAAAAACTGCAGAGAGTGGAGAAGCACGAAGAAGAAAACAAAAGCCACCTGCCACCTGGGGCTCACCTTCCCATCCCGGGGTGGGATGTCCCTCCCCTGGGCCTCACTGAGGGCTGTGTGGTCAGACTGTGGCCCAGCCCCACACACATGTGTATGCCCTGCTCCCCTCAGATCTTCCGGATCACCCAGGTCAGCCCCAGTTTTTCAGTATCAGAAATAATGCTGCAGTGAAGACCCATGGTGAACCTTGACGTACATCGCTGATTATTTCCTTAAGATGCATTTGAAAAGCAGCCGTAGGAACAGAGGGCCTGCATTTCCTATGTTCATGTTTCATCTTGAAGGGACTACTGATGTCCACTCAGATGGCTGGGCCGAGGCCCCAAGCCTCACTAGGCTGGGGTGCTGGCCAGTTAACGTGCAGTGTCTCTTGGGGCAGCTCGCAGCATGGTTTTGGCCTTCCTCGCCCAAGGCCTTTCTCACCACTCATGGTGTTGCAGAGTGGTCAGGGCCTGCGGGCCAGCCGGGCCTGGGTCTGGGAGTTGCTTTTCCTGCTCCTCTGTGGCCCTGGGCAGGTGGCTTCACCTCTCTGTCTTCCTTGGAGGCACTGCTCTGACCGCTGGCTCACTGCATCCATTCCTGCCTGCCCCATGTGCAGTCAGAAGTCAGCTAGCCCTCCTGCCCTGGCCAGGGTGAGGGGGTGGGCAGGGAAAGTGGGGTTCAGCCCTGTTTTTTCCAGTTCAAGTCCTAGAACCCCAGCTTTTCGCTGGGGTGGTGCAGCCCCTGATTCCCCAGAGGGAGCAGGCAGACGGCTCGCCCCTCAGCCCCTTGTGTTAGAGGAAGGCCGCTCCAGTGGTCTCGCTGGCAGCAGTGTGACACTGCCCATGATGCCCTGTGAAGCCTGGTAGGTAGATCGGTGGGAGCAGTGGCCGCTCCTGGCCGTCCATCTGTCTGCTCCTCTGCACCCCAGAAAATGCTGCCACTTCAGCAGGCATCCCTGAACATCTCTCTTGCATTGTCACCAGCAAAAGTCAGGCCTCGGGCCGTAACCCAGAAACAGGCAGTTCGTTTTCTGTTTACGGTTTCCGTTTGTTTTCGTTTCTCTGCCCTTAAAGCAAATAGAGAAGGATTTGCTAGAAGTGAGAAGGGGAAGCACTGAACCCCTGGTTTGCTTTTCAGTGGCTCACTTTCTCTCTGAAACTGTCACGTCCCACATGTTCATCACATTTCTTGTTTTCTCTGGTCCAGGCGAGCTGTTTTCTTAGAACTTGTCATATTTATGGTAACAAAAATCCAGAGGTGTGAATGGCTATGAGCCCACCTCTGAACCCTGCATAGAGGGTAAGCCATAAGACACTCCGGCTTTTGGTCGCTGCCTCTGAAAGGGACGTGGGCCATGTGCCCTGGAGGGGCCATGATGGTGGAGGCCTGGAGCCTTCCGGAGCAGCTGCTGGGCCGGGCAGGCGTCTCCCCTGTTCCAGGCTTCTGCCTGCTGGGCCTGGAGGCTGGCAGACCTTGTGTCAGGAGCCCCTGCTGCGGGGAGCAGGTGGCCAGCAGGCTGCACAGGGAGGGGCTCAGGACAGGCCTTTACTGCTGGGGGCTGTGTTTGTTTTGTTAGGTAATTATAGAGTGCTGTGTGTAATCTTTTTTTAAATGAAAAACAGAGGG
>NW_011494764.1:4411013-4412469 GCF_000754665.1 Bison bison bison | reverse complement strand
AACAGAGGGCAAAACTGTTTGGTGTGGTATAACAAACACAACATATTCTCTTTCCCCTGGAGCAAGTTAGTGACAGAGAAAGTGAGGCTTGTCAGGAATAGGATGCCTGAATCCAGGGCAGGGAGGAGGGGGCTGGGGTGGGGGGCAAGCCACCAAGCCGTGGGTGAGGGTCCACCTGCTCATTTTAGCCTCTGACATTCAGAAGAGCCCTCTGGGGTGCCTGCGCCTGTCCTCTGTCCCTCGAGCACGGAGAGATGCTTCCCCCCACAGTGCAGCCAGGATCAGGCCATTTCCTTGTGCTCTCGTGGGCAAGGAGGATGTGGGGCCTGGCATGGTGGCTGATGGGGAACGATGGCTGGGGGTGAAAGGCTCTGGCTGGACTCTGGGCTCTGATTTAGGAGCAGGCCGACTTGGAATTTTCTCATGGGTGAGATAGGGTTACCAAAGGTTGCCCTGTTTACTGAACAAGGCAGTTGAAGATGAAAACACATCATGATATATTAAGTGTAGTATCGCTGTCAAATAACACTTGTTAAAAAACCTTTAGGAGGACTTCCTTCGTGGTCCAGTGGCTAAGACTCCACTCCCAGTGCAGGAGGCCTGGGTTCAATCCCTGATCAGGGAACTAGATCCTACATGCTGCAACTAACACCCACTGCAGCCAATTAAATAGATATTTTTAAAAATCCTTTGGGAACAACTCGGAAAGCTGGTCTACCCATCATCTCCTAGTCAGGGGCGCTGCTCTGGCCAAGAGCACTGAGGCGGAGCAGAGGTGGGCCTTGAAACAGGGCAGGCAGTGGTCTGTGGACCTCGCAGGCTGCCCTGGTGCTTGGAGGGCACCATCTTCAGTGGTACCGGGTGGCAGGCGGGTTCCTGACTGCTCCAGTTGCGGGGAGGTGTGGAGAGGGTGTGCCCTGGTCCCTGGCCACCCAGGGTGGGTGGGGTCCTAGGGCAGGGCTCAGAGTCCGGCTGGCCCTTCCCCAGGCTTCGTCCTCTCAAGCAGTCTGATGAATTCCAGGTGCGTGTGGCGGGTCACGGCCCTCCTTCTGGCTGTGCTGCTCGTTGTTTTGTCATCAGGTTGTGGGGGAGAAGGAGGGAGTTCTCTTCTAGCTTAAAGAACAGATGCACAGACTGTGAGCATGCTGCCTCTGAGGGTCTGCTCTGCTTTAGACAAGTTCCTGGGTGACCTCAGCGGGGTGAGTGTCTGGAGCAGAAGTGAGCCCTGTGTCTGTATCCGGCTCGCTGGAGCCTCCAGGCCCCTGCTGAGGGCGAGGGGGCACAGTTTGGGGGCTGGGGTGGGGGTTAAGGCACCAACCCCACACAGCTAGAAATCCAGGTAACCTCACAGTCAGCCCTCCTGTGCATCCCCAGTCTCCATGTTCATGTTGTGGAAGGACGTAAGTAGTTGAGTTCTGTTTCTCCTTGACTTACCTAGTTTAATTCATTGTTTTAG
>NW_011494764.1:4409009-4410913 GCF_000754665.1 Bison bison bison | reverse complement strand
GTTTTAGAATCTTGTGTTTTTAAAATCCTTAACATAATGAGATTAAATAAAAAGCCATTTAAGTTCCAAAGGCATGCATCGAGAGGGCGTTAGTGTTTCCTGTCTTGGGACGACCCTCGACTGGAGGTGAGGCCGCCTCTCCTGGCCACCATGGGAGTCAGGCCAGGGCAGGCTGTGACCTCAGTGCCTTCTTTTCCCGCCCAGGTACCACCAGCTGGCGTCTGCTGCCGCGATGCCATTGCCATACGTGGGGATGGCCCTCCGGCGCCTAGCCTGGGCCGTGGCTTCCTGCCGGCTGGCCCCCTGGACACGTGGAGCAAGTGGCCCCCTGCACTTGGCCCCGGCCGCACGCTTGGACTGCAGTGCCCCGGTCTTCATCCGCGCCCCAGCCTTCGGGGACAGGCTCGCCCTCATTGACCAGCACGGCCGCCACACGTATAAGGACCTCTACTTGCACAGCCTCCGCCTGTCCCGGGAGATCTGCCAGCTCTGCGCGTGTGCCGATGGGGACCTCCGGGAGGAGCGGGTCTCCCTCCTGTGCTCCAATGACGTCTCCTTTGTGGTGGCACAGTGGGCCGCGTGGATGAGCGGCGGCGTGGCCGTCCCCCTCTACAGGAAGCACCCCCGGGCCCAGCTGGAGTACTTCATCCAGGACTCGCGCAGCTCCGTGGTCCTTGCCGGCCCGGAGCACGTGGAGCTTCTAAGCCCGGTGGCCCAGAAGCTCGGAGTCCCGCTCCTGCCTCTCCCGCCCACAGTCTACCATGGGGTGGCCGAGGACCCTGAAGAGGGCCTGGTGCTGGAGCGGAACTGGAGAGACCGGGGTGCCATGATCATCTACACCAGTGGGACCACGGGGAGGCCCAAGGGCGTCCTGAGCACCCACGACAACATCAGGGCCGTGGTGAGTGACCTGGCCACCACCTTCGAGAGGGGTGAGCTGGGTCCCTGTGGTCAGTCCCTGCAACAGCCATGGCCAGACAAGTGACTTCCTGGTAGCCTTCTCTTCACAGGCCCGTGACAGCTCTCATCATCACCCCCACCCTGCTGGAAGCACCCAGAAATGTAGGGCCAGGGCCGTGGAACCACCAGCCCCACTGGCCGTGTAGGGGCGCTGTGCCAAGGTGCCAGGGTTATGGGCCCCCCCAGGCTCCTCCAGCACAGGATGGGCCACTGTACGTGGGGGAAGGTTTTCAAAGAAACCAGCTGCAAGTGAGTACCAGGACGGTGCCCTCAGCACCTGGAAGCGCAGCTTCTTTGGGAAGCAAGAGAGCAGGAGGTGCGTGCCACGGCTCAGGTATTACTCTGCATACTCAGTTACCGTCTTTGTAAAGCTTCGCAGCTGCTTTATTCATCTGTAGTTTATACTCTTCTTGCTTCCAAAAAGTATATGCGTGTACAGCAGGAGTGGGAAACAGAAGTTCAGACCCACCAGAGGGAGGCCAGAGATCTGGCTAATTCAGTCCGTAAGTCAGCGTGAACCGAGTCGGGCTGGCTGCAGGCCAAGCGAGATTATAGACTGTCTCTGTCCCCCAGGAGAGGCCATCTCTGGGCCAGTATTTCTGGGGGGTGGCAGTCACCGTGGCACACGTGAGGACAGGCTCGGCAGTGACTCAGGAGTTTTTGGTGGAGCTGGGGAGAAAGAGGTGCTGGAATCAGCAGGGTCAGACTGGCAGCTGGATTCAAGCCTGGGCTTGAATCTACAAGAAGCACATGTAGATTCTCTGACCGCCTTGGGGGAGAGCTGCCCAGAGTCTGCAGAGGCCTTGAAACCCCAAATCTAAGGTCCTTTTAAACTGGCTGAAGCCCCTGACCGCATGCAGCCCTGCTCTCCAACAGAAGGGCTGGTGTCTGGACAGACAGCCCCAGGTCATTTCATTATCAGCTCCCCGGGATGCGCCAAGGGC
>NW_011494764.1:4404246-4408834 GCF_000754665.1 Bison bison bison | reverse complement strand
TCCTGCCCTGAGGCTGTGCTGTCGTCCTGCAGGTGACGGGGCTGGTCCACAAGTGGGCCTGGACAAAGGACGACGTGATCCTCCATGTCCTCCCGCTGCACCACGTCCACGGTGTGGTCAACAAGCTGCTGTGCCCACTCTGGGTAGGGGCCACCTGTGTGATGCTGCCCGAGTTCAGTGCTCAGTTGGTAAGTTGGGGATGAGCTCTCAGTGTTGCTGGCTGGGCCCCTATGGACCCGGCACCTCCTGGGGGCGCGCAGGCACCCAACGGGGAGTTTCCTGTTGTTGTTGGAGCCAGGGATCCCGAGTCAGGGCTTCAGGCAGTACAAGTTATTCTGTCAGTTCTGGAAGTCCACGTCCAGAAGGGTCTCACGGAGCTGGGGTCCAGGTGTCCCAGGCCTGATTCTGTCTAGAGGCCTCAGCAGGATCTGCTCCCGCCTCTCCCAGATGGGGAGGCACCTGCATCACTCGAGCCTCCGCTTCTGTGTCCTCGTGGCCGCCGTCCCTTCTGTGGTCAGACCTCCCGCTGCCCCCCTCCCATAAGAACCATGTGGTTGCATCGGGCCCACCCAGTGTCTGGTCCCCGTGCTGTCGTCTAGCGTGTCTCGCCATCCCTTCTGCTTCTAGAGGTGTGATGCCAAACTGTCTCCCGGAGTGGCGGTAGTGTCCACGTTCTCACCAACACTGCACGAGGACTCCAGCCCCCCATTCTCACCAGCATCGTTATCTCACTGTGGTTTAAGTTTGCATTTCCCTGATGACTGAGGAGAGTGAGCATTTTCTCGTGGTCTTATTTGCATCTGTGTATCTTCTTTGGTGAGCTGTCTATTCAGATGTTTTGCCCACTTCAGTCAGGTTGTTTGACTTAAGTTTGTTTATTCTGGATGCTAGTTCCTCATCACACAGATGGTTTGCAGGTATTTTCTCCCATTTTGACTTGTCTTCTCATTTTCTTAATGACATCTTTTGAAGCACACATGCTTTTAATTTTTTTTATGAAATTCATTTTATCAGTTTTTTTCGTTTCTTAGATCATGTTTTTGCTGCCATACCTAAGAAATCTTCGCCTAACCAGAAGTCATGAAGATTTTCTCCTGTGTTTTTTCCTTCAAGTTTTATGATTTTAGCTGATACGTTTAGGTCTCTGACCCACTTTGGATTAATTCTTAGGTATGGTGAGAAATGGGTCTAGAATTCCTCTTTTTGGACGTGGATATTCAGTTGTCTCTGCACTGTTGGTTGGAAAGATTGTCCTACTGGAGTGATCTGGTGCCCCTGTCACAGATCAATTGGCCATCATCGTAGCGATTGTTTCTGGAGTCTCGTCTGCTCCAATGGTCTGTGTATCTGACCTTACACCGGCGTCACATGCTGTTGAATGTAGCGCTCTGGAGTCAGTTTGGGGGCATCCTCCACTTTCCTCCCTCCTTTTCACATTTGTTTTGACTCCTCTGAGTCCTCTACCTTTTCCTGTAAATTGTAGGGTCAGCCTGTTGATTTCTGCAAAACAGAGTGTGCTGGGGTTTGGGGAGAACTGCGGTCTTAGCAACACTGGGTCTTCCCATCCGTGGACGTGGACGCATCTCTACTGACCGAGCACTCTGCCTCTCCTGACGTGTCATATTATGTCATCTCGGCCTACACATGGTGACGCTCTTCTTTTTCCTCTTCTCTCCTGTGTGTATTTCTGTTTGGATCATTTCCATTGACTTGTGCCTGACTTCTGTCTTTTCTCTGCTGCGTCTAGTCTGTTAAGTGTTTGCAGTGAATTCTTAGTTTCACCTAATGTACTTTCCAGCTTGTAATGGTTCTCTTATATTTCTACTTCTCTGAGGAAATCCTTGATCATCCCCCAATTCTTTCATCTTCTCCAAATTTCTGAACCTAAGAATTTATACTCCTTGCCATAATTTCAACATGTGTATTCTGAGGCTCTGCTCCTGTTGACTTTTCTTTTTTTCATACAGGCTTTATAATGGGGCAGGGTTGTCTGTAAAAGAACCATACAGTTTTCTCCCTACAGAGGCACGCCTTTCCTGTGGAGTAGCTCAGGTGAGGAACTAGTTACTAGCATCTGATTAGGAACCGGGGCGGGGACTGCCTGTGGGGGAGGCTATCTGTGTGGGGTGTGCTGAACCCCTGTCCCGCCCTGACCACGTGCTGGTGCAGTGGCTCCATGGAGATGAGGGTGAGCACATGCGAGCACTTTGTCAGCGTGAGCTGAAAAACTCGAAGCCTCTCTATATTAAAATAAGAAACATCTGTTAAAGAGAGTAAAATACAAAATTGACGTGACTTCTTCGGATACAACAGCACCACTCTCTGCCCCCGTCGTGCGTGGTCTGTGCTGCGCTCCAGCCTGCATGGCCCCTTGCCCAGCTGCATCCACGCCCATCTGCATGGCTGGAAAAGTCTGAGGTGCCACCTCTCCCCTGATGGTGGATCTGAGGCCAGTCCCTGAGTCAGGACCCATCCCCTCCCCCCACCATCCTCTTCCTCCTCAGACCAGACGCCAGGGTCCCCTGCACAGTGACTCCATGAGGGCCAGGAGCGTCTGTCACCCTGTGAAAGTGAGACCCTCTGACACTTGAGAGAAGGGGGTCCTCTGCTGAGAGCACTATTCCTGGAACTGAAGGCCCACACACCTGTTTGTGCAGATGTGTCTTCTAGTCTTTTTGCTGTCTGCGTCCTCTTCTCTTTTTAGGTTTGGGAGAAGTTCTTAAGTTCTGAAGCTCCCCAGATTAATGTATTTATGGCAGTGCCTACCATCTACAGCAAGTTGATGGATTATTATGACAAGCATTTTACCCAGCCTCATGTCCAGGATTTTGTGCGTGCAGTTTGTGAAGAAAAAATCAGGTCAGTGAGTATAGTCCACCTTCCCATCTGGAAAGTCCTAAAGATCAGCAAATGTAACTCACTTTTAGTGAGTTAGTTCTACTAAGTTTAGGAAGCACTGTGCTCTTTGTACTTTAAAATGTGTCTCTACGTCTCTCTCAACACACCTGTATTCCCAGCGCAGCTGCCTGGGTTCTGCATCCATGTGTCTGTTCTGTCTCTGGGTCCCTCTGTCCATCTATCTCTGTCTGCCCACCCATCTTCCAGTGGAGTCTGAGGATGAGGGTGAGAATGTCCTATCTGAGCCCACATCTGCAGGCTCTCAGCAGCCCCCCAACGCCCACGCAGACACCCTTCCTAATGGACATGCTAGCTCTTTGGCCCCTTTGGTGGCGTGTTTGATCTCCATGTACCCATGAGTCTGCAGACCATGGCAACTCTCCGTTTGTAGTTGCTCGGTTCACCTGAGAGTGCAGGTACGGAAGTGACTAGTTTGGCAGGTCTTTACAGGTCTGTGCAACGAAAGATGCACAGACATGTGCAACGAGAGCCCAAACAGCCATGAACTTCGCACCCTCTGTGCATCTGATTCCTGGTCCTTACGAGGAGCTCAGGAAGGGTTTCCTGGAGAGAGTTCCCAACTGCCCAAGATGAATATCTGATCTGGGCCTCTGCTCCCGTTTAACCGCTCTCTGCTCCTCTTCTGTAAGATGCTTGGTGGAACTGGAGCCCTCTGTGAGGGTGCCACCCTCCCACGAGGCACTGCTCTGGGGCCCCCAGGACAAGGATGGTGTGCTTGTCACTGTGCTGAAGCAGCCGTGTGCTCCTGAGAGACTGAGGTGCCTGTGTTGTGCTGGGCAGGTTGATGGTCTCGGGCTCTGCTGCGCTGCCCCTGCCGGTGCTGGAGAAATGGAAGGGCATCACCGGCCACACTCTGCTGGAGAGGTACGGGATGACGGAGATTGGCATGGCCCTGTCCAACCCCCTGACCGCAGCACGCCTGCCAGGTATGAGCAGTGCCCGCCAGCTGTGTCCTCTCTCTGCTCTGGGTCCTCGGGTGAACCAGTCTATAGGTGATGCTGCCCTGTTGGGTTAGGGGAGCCTTCCCAGGTGACCCTGGATTCCACGTGACCCGGAAGCCATGTGCTTGGTAGAGCACCTCCAGGCTGGGTGCTGCTTCCTCCAGACCAGGTCACCTGTGGCCCAGAGCCTCCCATCCAGGTGCCCTGAGCCACACAAGGGCAATGACAACAGAGGAGATGGCGGGTGTGGGGGGCAAGGGAGGAAGGGCCCCAACCTGTGCTTGGTGACCTGCGTGCCTCTGGATGGCCTGCTGCTCTGGGAGGCCTCCTGCCCTTTGGTCTTCCTGTCCCTCCTTCTCTAGGGCATTCCACACAAACAGCCTTGAGGTCTTGGATCCCTGAGAGGGAACCTGAGGGCAGAGTCCAAGGCCTGAGACGTGAGCCTGTTCTGTTCTGGGCTCTTTTCCAGCCCTCGTGGTCTGTCTCCTCCAGTTTTTCCAAAACACAAGAGGAGTCTCAGAAATAAATCTAAGGTGATTCTGCTCCTGTACTTCTGTCTGTCCATTCACTTGTCTTGCATGGACAGTAAAAGGCACCCTTCTTGGGGGGTGGTCTGTGAGTTCTCAGTATGCCCATCACTGTCAGGTAGACGACTCTGAGTCACCTCAAGAGCCTCCCCATTTTGTGGTCAGCACCCTGGCCAGCGAGCAGGTCCCTGGTTGCACTCC
>NW_011494764.1:4401487-4404146 GCF_000754665.1 Bison bison bison | reverse complement strand
GTGCGTCTCTTGGACCGTCACACAGACTCAGCCTCTGGACCTGCCTCTGGAGTCTGTCTTCTCTCACGTGGCAGGACGAGTCTGAGACATCCTGTGCCAAGCATCATCGATGGTGTGCATGGGCTGCCTTTTGCTAACCTGTCCACCACCGATGGATACTGGATTGTGTCCAGTCTTGGACAGTTACTAGTCAGGCTGTTGTGAAGGTTTGTGTGCAGGCTGCTGTGTGAACATGTCCTTACATCTTGTGGGAAGATGCCTCAGAATGCAACTGCTAGGTGACGAGGTGGGTGTGAACTGTGCACAGAACAGTCCCGAAGCAGAGCTGATCTTACCCCCAACAGATGAGGACCCTGAGGCTTGAGCAGGTGTTCATGCTCTGTTGCCACCAAAGACAGACGGGTCTGGGGTAGGGGGCCAAGAGGTGGGCAGGGAATCTCCTGGTCAAGACCAAGAGCAAGCTCAGGGTGGGAGCTGGGACCAGGGCCAGGACAGGATTCAGCAGCACAGGGCCACCTGGGGGTCTGCGGGAAGGTGTGGAACATGCTTGGGGTGGAGGCAGAGGCCGGGGACGGAGGGACCTGCGCCAGCACCCTCCTAGGGTGAGGCCCCGGGGGTGACCTGGACACGCACTGACAGGAGGCTGCCAGCACTTACTGGGCCCGGCCGAAGAGGCACCCCAGGACCCAGTGCAGTGCGGCTTCCCACCCCAGAAACCAGGAGGGGCCATAAGACAAAGTCACCCGGACACAGCTGACACCCATTCTAAAGGGTAGCGGAAGGACGGAGTGACCCTGACCACAGCCAGCATGCTCCTTGGTGGACACGAAAAGTCCATGCAGTGTGAGAGGGGCTACGTCACAAGTCAAAGAGAGGGGCTATGCCTCCATGTTGTGGGAGGGGCCATGTCCCCGCTCTGTGAGAGGGGTGGTCACACCGTGTGGGAGGGCTTACGCCTCATGCTGTGGGCGAGGCTGTGTCATGCAGTGCTGGAGAGGTCACATTCCGTGCTGTGGGAGGGGCCGCATCCAAACAGTGTGGGAGGAGTCATGTCCCATTGTATGAGAGGGGCTGCTTTACGCCCTGTGGGCGGGCCCACGTCCGCGCAGCGTGGAAGGGCTTTGTCACGCAGTGTGGGAGGCTTTGTCACACAGTATTGAAGGGGCTGCGTCACACACTGTGGGCAGGCCGGTCATGTTCACGGCATGTGGGAGGGGCTACGTCAACATCGTGTGGGACAGGTTTCTTTCTGGGCTGACAGAAAGTTCTGGAACTAGATAGAGGTGCTGCTTGCACAAAGTTGTGAATGTGCTAAATGCCACTGAGTTCTATGCCTTATACTAAATAACTGCATCATATATAGATTTTGCTTCCGTTTTAAAAACCTTTGGGAGCAAAAGAGGAGGAGGCCCCTAGAACCTTAAAAGACAGGCTGAAATGAACAAGACATCACCATCTAGCAAACTGAGACCTGGTCACAGACTCTCCCAAGAGTGTGGATCCCAGAATACTGGGCAGCTCATGGAATTTGCCAACTGGGTTTCCTGGGGGTTTTTCAGTTGAGTTCAATCGCTCAATCGTGTCCAACTATTTGCGACCCCATGGACTGCAGCACGCCAGGCCTCCCTGTCTATCACCAACTCCCGGAGTCCACCCAAACCCATGTCTGTTGAGTCAGTGGTGCCATCCAACCATCTCATCCTCTATCGTCCCCTTCTCCTCCCGCCTTCAGTCTTTCCCAGGATCAGGGTCTTTTCAAATGAGTCAGCTCTTAGCATCAGTTGGCCAAAGTATTGGAGTTTCAGCTTCAACATCAGTCCTTCCAATGAACACCCAGGACTGATCTCCTTTAGGATGGACTGGTTGGATCTCCTTGCAGTCCAAGGGACTCTCAAGAGTCTTCTCCAAAACCACAGTTCAAAAGCATCAATTCTTCGGCCCTCAGCTTTCTTTATAGTCCAACTCTCACATCCATACATGACCACTGGAAAAACCATAGCCTTGACTAGACGGACCTTTGTTGACAAAGTAATGTCTCTGCTTTTCAATATGCTGTCTAGGTTGGACAGCATAACTTTCCTTCCTAACTTTCCTTCCAAGGAGTAAGCATCTTTTAATTTCATGACTGCAGTCACCATCTGCAGTGATTTTGGAGCCCAGAAAAATAAAGTCTGACACTGTTTCCACTGTTTCCCCATCTATTTGCCATGAAGTGGGTTTTTATCCTGTGACAAATATTAAAATAAAGGGCCTGAAACCTTGAAGTGAAGGCTCAGACACCAGGCCTCTGGCCCTAGAGGCTCTGTCCCGCCTTAGCTGTTCATTACAGTGTCATCACGGCCACCACCTGCCCTCACTTTTGCAGGTTCAAAAGTTGATTGTAACTATGTGGAGGGATGCCCTGAGCAAACTA
Source organism: Bison bison bison (assembly GCF_000754665.1). Lineage (NCBI taxonomy): Eukaryota > Metazoa > Chordata > Mammalia > Artiodactyla > Bovidae > Bison > Bison bison. The sequence continues at coordinate 4,401,733 of NW_011494764.1, read as the reverse complement.
CAGGCATCTAATAAGTGAGCCAGGATGCTAGCTGCATCACCCCTGCTGTGAGGATGCCCACTGCCCTGCCCCGAACCCATTCCTCTCTTGCCCCTTCACCAGACAAATTACAGTCACCTAGGCTCTGACTCGGAGAAGGCAATGGCACCCCACTCCAGTACTCTTGCCTGGAAAATCCCATGGACAGAGGAGCCTGGTGGGCTGCAGTCCATGGGGTCGCTAAGAGTCAGACATGACTGAGCGACT
>NW_011494764.1:4399969-4401387 GCF_000754665.1 Bison bison bison | reverse complement strand
GCGACTTCACTTTCACTTTTCACTTTTATGCATTGGAGAGGGAAATGGCAACCCACTCCAGTGTTCTTGCCTGGAGAATCCCAGGGATGGGGTAGCCTGCTGGGCTGCGGTCTATGGGGTTGCACAGAGTCGGACACCACTGAAGCGACTTAGCAGCAGCAGCAGGCCCTGACTACCCAGACAGGTGCTCCAGTGAAGCAGACGTGCCCTGCATCCAGCTCTGGGTGCTGGGCGACCACCAAGGTGACCTAAAGACCTGGGGCATTTGGGGCCCCAGCTGCTGCTCTGTGGTCCCACCTAAGGCTCTGCTCTTGGCTGCTGGTGCTTTGCCCCTCGGTGTGCACCTGACCCTAGGTGGGATCCCCCTGTCTGTGCACGAGGCGGTCCGCGGGTCTCCCCCCACCCCACCCTGGTGTGCCCACATGACGTCAGGCAGCTCCCAGCACCTCCACGTGCAGGCACTCTCCAGAATCCTACTGACCGCCTCTGTTCCTCGTGCCTCCCCACCCTTTGCAGGCTCTGTGGGGACCCCGCTGCCCGGCGTTGAGGTGCGCATTGTGTCGGAAAACCCACAGAAGGACAGCTCCCCCTACCTTATCCACGCAGAGGGAAGTGAGGAGAATACCAAGGTGAGTCTGTTCGCACTGGTGGCACGTGGGCATTGCACGGCCATTACCACCCAGGAGGCCGGTGGCAGAGGTGAAGTCCCCACCGCACGGGGCAGCCCCTGGACCACAGCAGTGCTAGTGGGCCTTGACTCCGGGCACTGCTGGTGTTTAGGGCACCGCCCACCATGCAGACAGTGCAGAGCAGGGTGAGGCCAGGCTTCTCCCCAGCTCCTTCCTCTGAGCCTTGTTGAGTGGGGTCAGGAGGGCCTCAGCTAGGACAGCCCGAGCTGACGGTGAGACCGGCCCCCCAGCCTAACAGTCACCCTTTTGGACAAATTCACTGGAAATGGAGATTCCTGCTTGGGAAGCCACTGTCTATTGTCTGTTTTTCTAAGATCCAGAGGTGAAGGGAAGCAAGGACTGTGGTCTCATTTCAGTGAGGACTGTCACAGCCACAGGCCTGCTGGTCACAAGTGATCAGGGTCACAAAAGAGGTCGGGATTGGTGGGAAGTGGAATTTTTAAGAGATGGTTTTATCTACAGCAGCTCTTTATACTGTGGACTTCTGTTAAAGCTGAAAGTAGCAGTGTTTCCTCATTTCAGCGTTTTTTTCCTTCCTGCCCGTACTCTAGCATCACCCCCCGCGCCCCCCACCCCACCCCTCACCTGTGCCTGGAGGGGTCCTGGCATCCCTGCCCTTGTGGACCTCGATCTCATCATGGGAGATGGCAGCATCCAGGAGATGGTTGTCGAATGTCTGAGATCGAGCCCATGGGGGGAACTTGGGTCGATCTCAGACATTCGACAACC
>NW_011494764.1:4386971-4399869 GCF_000754665.1 Bison bison bison | reverse complement strand
ATGGGTTGGAAAAGAATTTCCAGACATGAGGCAGAATGAGAGGAGAATGGAGTTTATTAAGATGGGAGACAGTGAGCTGACACCTTTCGTAGGCTAGTAGCCAGTTTTTACAGCCTCAAGACAAAGCTCCTGCTGGAAGAGTGCATTAGGTGATTGGTTAGGGTGCTATAAGGTGGGTATTTTTAGCTAATGTGAGGTCAGGGAGCTGCTGGTTTAGATCCTGGGGGCTCACGGCAATGGTTGCTATGGGACTCGGTTGTTCTGGAGATGACCTTGGTATAGGGCTCCACAGTCAAGAAGTATGTGTTCCTTTAACTCAAGAACCTCTCACCTGGGTTGCTTTTGCTGGGCATGTGCCCTCTTGGCCTCTCCTCCCAGGCATGATGGGCCTCTAGACCAGCCTTGCTCATGTCCACAGTGTGTGGGCAGATTTCAGGGTGGCCTAGAGGTCCCCAGCCCTGGTCATCACTCCTTGACCAAGCTCTGCCTGGGCTCTAGCGTCAGCCCAGCTGCAGGGCCACACTCACATCCACAGGATCCTTTTTTGGCTCTTGGCCTGTTCCCTGAGGTCCCCTCTGCCTCCTCATGGACTCCTGCCCACACCCGAGTCACCTGCCCCAGCGTCCAGCCCTCCCTGCAGTATCGGGGCAGCTTCCCCCCACACCCTTCTCCCCGCACCACCCCTCCAGACGCTCAGCCCACCCCCATTTTTGGTGTTTTTCCAGGGACCCCGCACTGGAGGAGGTCTCCCCAGCAGAGGAACAGTGTGGATAGCTGGGCCCATAGGCATCAGCAGCACAGACAGCATGGGGGCCCTTGCACCACCCTCCTCCGGGTGCCTGAGCACCTTTCTGTGAGATGTCTTGGGACCTGCTGGAGAGAACACGGGGTGGGGAGCAGGTCCCTTCTCAGTCACAGCCAAGCCTAATGACTTCGTGCCTGTGGGGCGAGCAGCCCGCCCCCTCCGCCAGCTCCTGCTCCAGCCTGTAGGGCCTTCCTCACGGAAACATGCTCAGAATAGGAGGCTCTGAAGTGGCAGCCCGGGCCCTGAGCACCTTGACAGTCAGAGAAGGAAATGAGTGGTCCACAGGGGTGGGGCTCCAGGGCCCTGGGGACAGTAAGGGTGAGGAAGCTTGGGACTTGGAGCTCTAGGCGGCGTGCTCTGGAGCATTTCCAGTTCAGTCGAAGGGCCTGTGGGAATGGAGCTGTCTGGATGGCTCACCAACAGGTCTTTTGCCCCCTCGGCCACGCGCCGCCCTCCCCCCCATGCTTGTGCTCACGAGAGGGGTGGCAGTGCCCCCACTCCAAGGCTGGGCTGGTCTCTGGATACTTCTCACCGCCCTGCCCCTGTAGGGACCCTGTAGAGAGATTAAAGCGAGTCTCCACACGGGGGCAAAACCTGCATGGAGCCTCCGCCCAGCTCCCCGCGCTTAGTGGGACAAAGTGGCAGGGTGAGGCCCAGAGGCACGGCACCTGGGCTCAGGCCTTGCTGGGGGAGCTGGACGCAGGTACTGTGCACTGCTGGCGGCGGTAGAGGAGGACGCGGGCTCCCAGGTACACACCTGGTCTGAACACGTTGCTGAAAAGTACTGGTTATGTCCCTGACCTGGGACTCGCAGCAAAACCCTCCAGCTCTCATCTGATGGATGCCCACACTCCACACAGTCCAGACAGGAGGGACTGTAATGTTCAGAAGTCAGGGGGCCTACTGGTGATGTGGTTCAGGGGTTTTGTTAACATCTAATTGGAAATCACTTCAAACTTAACGGAAATTTGCAAAAATACCTGAGTCAGGAAAGCCCGCTGGCCTGTGCCCAGTGCACCTGTCCTTCTCCATGCATGCGGGCTCACCCTCCTGACGGTGGCCCCAAGTGGGCGTCCACTCCTGCCGGTCCTTGGCTCACTGCCTGCACACCCTGCCACCCCACCTCCGTGCAGTGACACCATGTGGTGACTTCCCCCCGTGCAGGCTCATCAGGGGTCTTATTTTGTCCATATGGAGGTCCAGTTGTTCATATGCTATTTGCTGAGAAGACTACTCTTTCTTGTTTGTAAAGTATATACCTATTTGAATATATGTGTTGTTTAGTTGCTCAGTCCTGACTCTTTTGCACCCCAAGGGTAGCCTGCCAGGCTCCTCTGTCCATCTCCTCTGGGATTTCCCAGGCAAGAATACTAGAGTGGGCTGCCATTTCCTTCTCTAGCCGATCTTCCACACCCAGGGACCGAACCCACGACTCCAGCATTCCAGACGAATTCTTTACTGCTGAGACCCCAGATATATTTTCTTCCACTGTATGTGTATCTGTTCTTCTGCAGTATCACAGTCTTGACCACTGTGACTTTATAGTAAATCTCAAAATTGTAGTGTTAATCTAGCAACTTTATTCTTATTCAAAGGTTTTTTGGCTGTTCTAGTTCTTTTGCTTGCCCATACCATTTTAGAAATAGTTTGCCTATATCTACAAAAAATCCTTTTGGGAGCTTGGTGAAAATTGCATTCAACTATATATCAGTTTGGGGAGAGCTGACATCTCTACTCTGAGGATTCTTTCGATCTGTAAACCTGGTACACCTCCCCATTTAGTTCTGCTTTGGCAGGGGTTGTGTGAGTGAGATCTTCAGCATGCTGCTGCTGTACATGTTCTGTTAGATTCATACCTGAATATTTCCTCCTTTCTCCATCTCTTACTCCTTCTTCTCTTTTTCAATGATTGTAAGTAAGGTCAGAATTTTTTTGGGTTTTGTTTCTAATTTATCACTAGTATATAGAAATACGGTTGATTCAAGCTATTCACTTTGTATCTTGGTAAATTCATTTTTTAACTTTCAGTTCAGTCGCTTAGTTGTGTCTGACTCTTTGCGACCCCATGAACTGCAGCATGCCAGGCCTTCCTGTCCATCACCAACTCCTGGAGTTTACTCACACTCATGTCCATTGAGTTGGTGATGCCATCCAACCATCTCATCCTCTGTCCTCCCCTTCTCCTCCCACCTTCAATCTTTCCCAGCACTGTGGTCTTTTCCAGTGAGTCAGTTCTTAGCATCACGTGGCCAAAGTATTGGAGTTTCAGCTTCAGCATCAGTCCTTTCAATGAATATTCAGGACTGATTTCCCTTAGGATAGACCGGTTGGATCTCCTTGCAGTCCAAGGGAGTCTCAAGAGTCTTCTCTAATGCCACAGTTCAAAAGTATCAATTCTTTGGTGCTCAGTTTTCTTTATGGTCTAACTCTCACATCCACACATGACTACTGGAAAAACCATAGCTTTGACTAGATGGACCTTTGTTGGCAAAGTAATGTCTCTTACTTTTTAATATGTTGTCTTGGTTGGTCATAGCTTTTCTTCCAAGGAGCAAGCGTCTTTTAATTTCATGGCTACAGTCACCATCTGCAGTGATTTGGGAGCCCAAAAAAATAAAGTCTGTCACTGTTTCCATTGTTTCCCCATCTATTTGCCACGAAGTGATGGAACCATATGCCATTGATCTTAGTTTTCTAAATGCTGTGTTTTAAGCCAACTTTTTCACTCTCCGCTTTCACTTTTATCAAGAGGCTCTTTGATTCTTCTTCTCTTTCTGCCATAAGGGTGGTGTCATCTGCATATCTGAGGTTATTGACATTTCTCCCAGCAGTCTTAATTCCAGCTTGTGCTTCACCCAATCCAGTGTTTCTCATGATGTACTCTGCATATAAGTTAAATAAGCAGTGTGACAATATACAGCCTTAATGTACTCCTTTCCCGATTAGGAACCAGTCTGTTCTTCCATATCCAGTTCCAACTCTTGCCTCTTGACCCACATACAGCTTTCTCAGGATACAGGTCAGGTGGTCTGGTATTCCCATCTCTTTAAGAATTTTCCACAGTTTGTTGTGATCCACACAGGCAAAGGCTTTGGCATAGTCAATAAAGCAGAAGTGGATGTTTTTCTGGAAATCTCTTGCTTTTTTGATGACCCAATAGATGTTGGCAATTTAATCTCTGGTTCCTCTGCCTTTTCTAAAACCAGCTTGAACATCTGGAAGTTCATGGTTCATGTATTGTTGAAGCCTGGCTTGGAGAATTTTGAGGACTACTTTACTAGCGTGTGGGATGAGTGCAATTGTGCAGTAGTTGGAGCATTCTTTGGCATTGCCTTTCTTTGGGATTGGAATGAAAACTGACCATTTCCAGTCCTGTGGCCACTGCTGAGTTCTCCAAATTTGTTGGCATGTTGAGTGCAGCACTTTCACAGCATCATCTTTCAGGATTTGAAATAGCTCAACTGGAATTCCATCACCTCCACTAGCTTTGTTCGTAGTGATGCTTCCTAAGGCCCACTTGACTTCACATTCCAGGATGTCTGGCTCTAGGTGAGTGATAACACCATCATGATTATCTGGGTCATGAAGATCTTTTTTGTATAGTTCTACGTATTCTTGCCACCTCTTCTTAATATCTTCTGCTTCTGTTAGGTCCGTACCATTTCTGTCCTTTATTATGCCCATCTTTGCATGAAATATTCCCTTGGTATCTCTGATTTTCTTGAAGAGATCTCTAGTCTTTCCTACTCTATTGTTTTCCTCTATTTCTTTGCACTGATCACTTAGGAAGGCTTTCTTTCTCTCCTTGCTATTCTTTGGAACTCTGCATTCAATTGGGTATGTCTTTTCTTTTCTCCTTTGCCTTTTGCTTCTCTTATTTTCACACCTATTTGTAAGACCTCCTCAGACAACCATTTTCCCTTTTTTGCATTTCTTTTTCTTGGGGATAGTCTTGATCACTGCCTCCTGTACAATGTCACGAACCTCCATCCATAGTTCTTCAGGCACTCTGTCAGTCAGATCTAATCCCTTGAATCTATTTCTCACTTCCATTATATAATTGTAAGGGATTTGATTTAGGTCATACCTGAATGGTCTAGTGATTTTCCCTACTCTTTTCAATTTAAGTCTGAATTTGGCAATAAGGAGTTCATGATCTGAGCCACAGTGAGCTCCCGGTCTTGTTTTTGCTGACCGTATAAAGCTTCTCCATCTTTGGCTGCAAAGAATATAATCAGTCTGATTTTTGTGTTGCCCATCTGGTGATGTCCATGTGAAGTCTTCTCTGGTGTTGTTGGAAGAGGGTATTTGCTATGACCACTGTGTTGCGTTCTCTTGGCAAAACTCTATTAGCCTTTGCCCTGCTTCATTCTGTACTCCAAGGCCAAAAATGCTTGTTACTCCAGGTATTTCTTGACTTCCTACTTTTTAGCTTTAGGACTTTTTAAAAATTATTTTTCCTTGAGGTTTTCTATATACGCAGTCGCAAATAGAACAAATTTGTTTCTTTTACAAACTGTATCCCTCATTTCTTTTTCTTTACTTATTGCCCTGACTAGGATTTCCCGTATGATGTCAAATAGGAGTAGTAAGAGTGAATGTCCTTATCTTATTTCCGATCTTATGGGGAAGGTATTAGGTCTTTCACTGGAAGCATGACAGTAGCTAGACTTTCTGTAGATCCCATTCCGTTTTTTATATGCTGAGAGTTTTTTCTCATGAATGGATATTTTCAAATGTCTTTTCTGCATTAATTTCTTCTTCCTTATTTGGCTGCTAATATGATGGATTATGGCCTTCCCTAGTGGCTCAGATAGTAAAGAATCTGCCTGTAATGCAGAAAACCCGAGTTCGATCCCTGCGTTGGGAAGATCCCCTCAAGAATGGAATGACAGCCCACGCCAGTATTCTTGCCTGGAGAATCCCCTGGACAGAGGAGCTTGGCAGGCTGCAGTCCACGGGATCAGACACAACTGAGCAACTAACTCACATGGTGATTGCACTGAATGATTTTTCTTTTTTTAACATTTACTTATTTATTTGGCTGTATTGGGTCTTAGTTGTGGTACTCGGAATCTTGGTTGCCTCATGCGACAGTCTCTCACTGTGCTGCACGGGCTCTGGCTGCGACCCCATGAACTGTAGCCCGCATGTGGCACCTTAGTTCCCCAACCAGGGGTCAAACCCTTGTCCCTTGCATTGCCCAGTGGATTCTTAACCAGTGAAGTCCCTGCATGATTTTTCTAATATTGAACCAGCCTTGCATTTCCAGGACACACCCACTTGGTTATGGTATATCATTCTTTCTGTATAGTATTGGATTTGCTTTACTGACATTTGTTGAGGATTTTTGCATCTGTATTCGTGACGGATTTTAGTCTGTAGTTTTCTTATACTTTTTTTGTCTTTCATATGAAGGTAATGCTGGCATCATACAATTAGTTGGGAGGTGTTCCCTCTTTTATTTTCTAGAGAAGATTGCATATAATTGGTGTTACGTATTTTATAGAATTTCTACCTAACCATCAGGCCTAGTGGTTTCTTTTTTTTATTTTTGGAAGGTTTTAACTATGAATATAGTTTCTCTAATAGTTATAGACGATTCAGATCATCTGTTACATTTGGGGTGAGTTTTGGTAGATTGTGGTTTTTGAGAAATTGAATACTTTATGCATGGCGTTTTTCACAGTATTCCTTTATTGACCTTTTAATGTCTGCTTAGTATAAAGTGATACCCTTCTCACAACACATATTGATAATTTGTCTATTTATTTTTTTCTTTGTTATTCTTGCTAGAATTTTATCCATTTTTAAAATGTTTTTTTTTTTAATTCACTTCAGAATTCCTTGATTTTTCTCTATTTCTTTTCTCTTTTCAATTTTAATTGGTTTCAGTTTTTATCTATATTGGTTCTTCTACTTGCTTTTGGCTTACTTTTCTCTTTTTCTTTTTTCTTAAGGTAAAACATTAGGTTATTGATTTGAGACTCCCTTTTTTCTAATATATGCATTTAATGATATGAACTTCCCTTTAAGCGTTGCTTTAGCTTTGGTGGTTTAGTTGCTAAGTCATGTCGGACTCTTGGAACCCCATGAACTGTAGCTCACCAGGCTCCTCTGTCCATGGAATTTTCCAGGCAAGAATGCTGGAATGGGTTGCCATTTTCTTCTCCAAGAGATCTTCCCAACCCAGGGATCAAACCCATGACTCCTGCATTGCAGGTGAATACCACTGAGCCACCAAGGAAACCTTACCTCTGAAATTTTGATACATTGTATTTTAATTTTCATTATATTCTAAATATTTTCTATATTCAAAATATTTTCTAATTTCTCTTAAAACTTTTTCTTTGATTGATGGATAAGTTAGAAGTATGTTGTTTATTTTCCAAGTTTTAAAATTTTTTCTTTCATTGATTTCTAATTTAATTCCACCGCAGTCAGAAATGAAGGAAATGGCAACCCACTCCAGTACTCTTGCCTGGAAAATCCCATGGACGGGGGAGCCTGGTAGGCTACAGCCCTGGGGTCTTGAAGAGTCGGACTCGACTGAGTGACTTCACTTTCATTTTTCACTTTCATGCATTGGAGAAGGAAGTGGCAACCCATTCCAGTGTTCTTGCCTGGAGAATCCTGGGGACGGAGGGGCCTGGTGGGCTGCTGTCTATGGGGTCACACAGAGTCGGACACGACTGAAGCGACTTAGCAGCAGCAGCAGTCAGAAAACATACTCAGTATTATTTCCGTTTTTATAAATTTGTTGAGATGTGTTTTATGACTCAGAATGTGGTCTTTCTTGGTGACTGTTCTGGTGCACTTGAACAGTGTGTATTCTGCTGATTTTGGTTGGGGTGTAAATGTCCCTTAGATGAAAACGGTTGATGATGGTGTTCAGGTCTCTCTCGTATCTGTGCTGGTTTTCTGACTACGAGTTCTAGTACCACGTGAGGAGTGTTGAATTCGCCAGCCAGAATTGTTTGTCTGTTTCTCCTGTCAGTCGTGCGCAGCTTGTGGGATTTTAGTTCCCTGACCATGGATTGAACACAGGCCCGCAGGAGTGAGAGTACAGAACCCCAGCCCGTGGACCCCCAGGGAATTCCCTATTGGTCTTTTGTTTTGTGGACTTTGAAAGTCTGATGCTTGGTGAACACACATTTATAATTGCTCTGCCTTGTTGGTGAATTGACTTTTATCATCATGTAAGGCCTTCTTCAATAAACAATGCAAAGAAATAGAGGAAAACAATAAAATGGGAAAGACTAGAGGCTCTTCAAGAAAACTGGAGATACCAAGGGAACATTTCATGCAAGGATGGGAATAATAAAGGATAGAAATGGTATGGACCTAAAGAAGCAGAAGAGATTAAGAAGAGGTGGCAAGAATACACAGAAGAACTATACAAAAAAAGGTCTTAATGACCTGGATAACCACGATGGTGTGGTCACTTACCTAGAGCCAGACATCCCTGGAATGTGAAGTCAGTAGACCTCAGGAAGCATTTTTACAAACAAAGCTAGTGGAGGTGATGGAATTCCACCTGAACTATTTAAAATCCTAAAAGATGATGCTGTTAAAAGTGCTGTGCTCAATATGTCAGCAAATTTGGAAAACTCAGCAGTGGCCACAGGACTGGAAAATGTCAGTTTTCATTCTAATCCAAAGAAGAAGCAGTGCCAAAGAATGTTTAAACTGCTGTCCAATTGCACTCATTTCACATGCTAGTAAGGTAATGCTCAGAATCCTTCCAGTTAGGCTTAAGCAGTACATGAACTGAGAATTTCCGGGTGTACGAGCTGGGTTTAGAAAAGGCAGAAGAACCAGAGATCAAATTGTCAACATTTGTTGGATCACAGAGAAGGCAAGAGAATTGTACAAAAACATCTACTTCTGCTTACTGACTACACAAAAGCTTTTGACTGTGTGGATCACAGCAAACTGTGAAAATTTTTTAAAGAGATAGGAATACCAGACCACCTTACCTGTCTCCTGAGAAACCTATACGCGGGTCAAGAAGCAACAGTTAGAACCAGACCTGGAACAACTGACTGGTTCAAAATTGGGAAAGGAATACGACAAGGCTGTATGCTGTCACCCTGCTTATTTAACTTATATACAGAGTACATCATATTAAATCCCGGGCTGGATGAATCATAAGCTGGAATCAAGATTTCTGGGAGAAATATCAACAATCTCATATAAGCATATGATACAACTCTAATGGCAGAAAGTGAAGAGGAACTAAAGAGCCTCTTGATGAGGGTGAAAGAGGGAAGTGAAAAGGCTGGCTTAAAACTCAACATTCAAAAACTGAGGTCGTGGCATCTGATTCCATCACTTCATGGCAAATATAAGGGGGAAAAGTGGAAGCAGGGACAGATTTTCTTTCCTTGGGCTCCAAAATCACTGCAGATGGTGATTGCAGCCATGAAATTCAAAGACGCTTGCTCCTTGGAAGGAAAGCTGTGACAAACCTAGACAGAGTATTAAAAAGCAGAAACATCACTTTGCTGACAAAGGTCCATTTAATCAAAGCTATGATTTTTCCAGCAGTCACGTATGGATGTGAGAGGTGGGCCATAAAGAAGGCTGAGCACTGAAGAATTGATGCTTTCAAATTGTGGTGCTGGAGAAGACTCTTGAGAGTCCCTTGGACTGTAAGAAGATCAAACCAGTCAATCCTAAGGGAAATCAATCCTGAAGATTCACTGGAAGGACTAACGCTAAAGCTAAAGCTCTAATGCATTGGCCACATGATGCGAAGAGTCTAATTATTGGAAAAGACCCTGATGCTGGGAAAGATTGAAGGCAAAAGGAGAAGGGAGCAGCAGAAGATGAGATGGTTAGATATTACCACTGACTTAATGGACATGAATTTGAGCAAACTCCAGGAGATAGTGGAGGACAGAGGAGCTTGGCATTCTGCAGTCCACGGGGTTGCAAGAGTTGGACACGACTTAGTGACTGAACAACCATGAAGCTGCTGGTAACATTCTGCTGTTAAATTTATTTTGTTTGTATTAATATAGACTCTTCCTGATCTATGGCTTGGTTTCTTCTGATTGATGTTTGCATGGCATATATTGTTCTATCCCTTTGCTCCTAACCTGCCATGTAACTGTATTTGAAGTGAGTTTCTTATAGATAGCACGTGTGTGTGTGAGTCGCTCAGTCATGTCCGACTCTTTGCGACCCCATAGACTGTAACCTTCCAGGCTCCTTTGTCCATGGAATTCTCCAGGCAAGAATACTGGAGAGGGTTGCCATGCCCTCCTCCAAGGGATCTTCCCGACCCAGGGATTGAACCAGATTCTCCCGCATTGCAGGCAGATTCTTTACCTTCTGAGCCACCAAGGAAGCCCTGTAGATAGCACATAGTTGGATCATGTATGTTTTTTTAATCTAATTTGAAGTTTGTCTTCTAATTGTTATATTTAGAGCACCATGTACATTTAATGTGACTGTTGATATGTTTGAATTTAAACCTCTCATTTGTTATTTGCTTACGGTTCTGGCCCTCAGTTTCTCATTGCTTGGCTTTCATCCAACTGCCCTGTTTGGGGTCATTTTTTTTAGTATTCCATTTTAATTTGTCTGCTGAGTTTTTGAACATACATCTTGCAGTTTTTAGTAATTGGTCTAAGGATTACAAAATACATGGTTCACGGTTTGAGATCTACTTAGACTCAACATTGTGACACTTCCAGCAGGACACAGAACTCCTACTACTGCAAAGAAAAGGTAATCATCGCTCATGTAAGTGCTGAGGCTGACAAGGACCCACATGATGGGCGTAGGGACCCCTCGTGGGATATGCAGAAGGCAGAGAGACTGGGCTCAGCCCTGAAAAGAGCATCAGCAAGAGGGGGTGACAGCCAAGGAGCAGTGGGGGTCACTGGATGGAAGTTTACTAAGAGGAAACCTCATGGGTCAGGGGGATCCTGGCTAAACAGGATCTTAACAGGATTTGTACTGAAGGCTGGCTGGGTGGGTGGTCAGCCATCACCAGCGAGGTGGCAGGGGACGAGGAACCGGACAGATAGGAGGGTGAGCAGATATCCGAGTGGAGGGGCCTCTCACTAAACTGACTTAGCTGAGTTCTTGCTAAAACTGGCTTTCATAGGAAGTACACTTTAGCTCAGTTTGTAAAGAATCTGCCTGCAATGCAGTTTGATTCCTGGGTCAGGAAGATCTGCTGGAAAAGGGTTAGGCTACCCACTCCAGTATTCTTGGGCTTCCCTTGTGGTTCAGCTAGTAAAGAATCCACCTGCAATGCAGGAGACCTGGGTTTGATCCCTGGATTGGGAAGACCCCCTGGAGAAGGGAAAGGCTACCCATTCCAGTATTCTGCCCTGGAGAATTCCATGGACTGTATAGTCCATGGAGTCGCAAAGAGTCGGACACGACTGAGTGACTTTCACTTTCACTTTCACCCTGATGGGCCCAGGAGAGGTTTAGGAGGCTGACTGCAGTTGAATGGAGCAGTGGGTCTTTGTCATACCACATGGGTCACTGTGCCTTCTCCCTTTTAGGTTATCGTTGTCATACATAACGGCGCCGTGTATGGCAAGCTTCCTTAGACAGTGGTACAATTTTTGCATTCAGTGGTCAAAAATTCACAATGAAAAGAAGAGTCGGTTTTATTCAACCAAATATTTACCAATTCTGTTGCTTTTCCTTTACTTCTGATCTCCCAGGTTCAATCTGGCTCAGGAATTTTGTAGTAACTTTTCTAGGTCAGATCTGCTGATAAAAGATTCTTTTCTTTCTTCATCTAAGACTGTCTTTTCTTTATCTTCATTCTTGAAAGTTCACTGGATTTGGAATTCTGGGTTGTCAATTATTTCAATGCCTAAAACATGTTATTCTGTTTTGTTTTTTCTGGTCTCCACTGTTTCTGCAGAGAAGTCAGTAGTTGTTTGAATGCCTCAAAGTTATGCCCTGATGTCAAGAGTTTTGTCTTTCTTTTTAGTTTTCAGTGATTGGATTATATGTCTTGGCTTGTATTTCTTTGGGTTTATTTGGGGCTCATGGAGCTTCTTGAGTCTTGAATCTTGAGCTTCTTGAATACATTTATGTATTTCACCAAACTTGAGGGATTTTAAGCCAAATTTTATCAAATATCTTTGTGTCCCTAGCTTTTCCTCTTCTGGGAATCTGATATCATGACTGTTAGCCCTTGTGATACTGGTCTTGGCTTCTCATTACTGGTTTATTTTTTCCGGTAGTTTTTCTCCTATTCAAGTTGAGTAATATCTATTGCTGTTTCTTCAGGTTCTACGATTCTCTCCTTTGTGCTCTCCATTTTGCTACTTAGCCCATTCAGAGTGTTAGTCACTTCAGTTCAGTCGCTCAGTCATGTCTGACTATTTGCGACCCCAAGAATCACAGCACGCCAGGCCTCCCTGTCCATCACCAACTCCTGGAGTTCACTCAAACTCATGTCCATCGAGTCGGTGATGCCATCCAGCCATCTCATCCTCTGTCGTCCCCTTCTCCTCCTGCCCCCAAGCCCTCCAAGCATCAGGGTCTTTTCCAATGAGTCAACTCTTCGCATAAGGTGGCCAAAGTATTGGAGTTTCAGCTTCAGCATCTGTCCTTCCAATGAACACCCAGGACTGATCTCCTTTAAGATGGGCTGATTGGATCTCCTTGCAGTCCAAGGGGCTCTCAAGAGTCTTCTCCAACACCACAGTTCAAAAGCATCAATTCTTCAGTGCTCAGCTTTCTTCACAGTCCAACTCTCATATCCATACATGACCACTGGAAAAACCATAGCCTTGACTAGACCAACCTTTGTTGGCAAAGTAATATCTCTGCTTTTCAATATACTGTCTAGGTTGGTCATAATTTTCCTTCCAAAGAGTAAGCGTCTTTTAATTTCATGACTGCAGCCAGCATCTGCAGTGATTTTGGAGCCTAAAAAATAAAGTCTGACACTGTTTCCACTGTTTCCTCATCTATTTCCCAAGAAGTGATGGGAACAGATGCCATGATCTTCGTTTTCTGAATGTTGAGCTTTAAGCCAACTTTTTCACTCTCCTCTTTCACTTTCATCAAGAGGCTTTTTAGTTCCTCTTCACTTTCTGCCATAAG
>NW_011494764.1:4385174-4385441 GCF_000754665.1 Bison bison bison | reverse complement strand
CCATGGGGATGGTCTTGATCCCTGTCTCCTGTACAATGTCACGAACCTCCATCCATAGTTCATCAGGCACTCTATCTATCAGATCTAGTCCCTTAAATCTGTTTCTCACTTCCACTGTATAATCATAAGGGATTTGATTTAGGTCATACCTGAATGGTCTAGTGGTTTTCCCCACTTTCTTCAATTTACGTCTAAATTTGGCAATAAGGAGTTCATGATCTGAGCCACAGTCAGCTCCCGGTCTTGTTTTCACTGACTGTATAGAGC
>NW_011494764.1:4381850-4385074 GCF_000754665.1 Bison bison bison | reverse complement strand
TTACTCCAGATGTTTCTTGACTTCCTACTTTTGCATTCCAGTCCCCTATAATGAAAAGGACATCTTTTTTGGGTGTTAGTTCTAAAAGGTCTGTAGGTCTTTATAGAACCATTCAACTTCAGTTTCTTCAGTGTTACTGGTTGGGGCATAGGCTTGGATTACCACGATATTGAATGGTTTGCCTTGGAAACGAACAGAGATCATTCTGTCATTTTTGAGATTGCATCCAAGTACTGCATTTCAGACTCTTTTGTTGACTGTGATGGCTACTCCATTTCTTCTAAGGGATTCCTGCCCACAGTAGTAGATATAATGGTCATCTGAGTTAAATTCACCCATTCCAGTCCATTTTAGTTCGCTGATTCCTAGAATGTCGACATTCACTCTTGCCATCTCCTGTTTGACCACTTCCAATTTGCCTTGATTCATGGACCTGACATTCCAGGTTCCTATGCAATATTGCTCTTTACAGCATCAGACCTTGCTTCTATCACCAGTCACATCCACAACTGGGAATTGTTTTTGCTTTGGCTCCATCCCTTCATTCTTTCTGGAGTTATTTCTCCACTGATCTCCAGTAGCATATTGGGCACCTACCGACCTGGGGAGTTCCTCTTTCAGTATCCTATCATTTTGCCTTTTCATACTGTTCATGGGGTTCTCAGGGCAAGAATACTGAAGTGGTTTGCCATTCCCTTCTCCAGTGGACCACATTCTGTCAGACCTCTCCATCATGACCCTCCCGTGTTGGGTGGCCCCACACAGCATGGCTTAGTTTCATTGAGTTAGACAAGGCTGTGGTCCTAGTGTGATTAGATGGACTAGTTTTCTGTGAGTATGGTTTCAGTGTGTCTGCACTCTGATGCCCTCTCACAACACCTACCATCTTACTTGGGTTTCTCTTACCTTGGACGTGGGGTATCTTTTCACGGCTGCTCCAGCAAAGCGCAACAGCTGCTCCTTACCTTGGACGAGGGGTATCTCCTCAGGGCTACCCCTCCTGACCTTGGGTGTAGAGTAGCTCCTCTCTGCCCTCCTGCACTTGCGCAGCTGCCTCCCCTTAGACGTGGAGTTGCTCCTCTCAGCCGCCTCCCCTGACCTCGGGCATGTGGTAGCTCCTCTCAGCCGCCGTTAGTCACTTAGTCATGTCCAACTCTTTGTGACCCCATGACTGTAGCCCACCAGGCTCCTCTGTCCGTGGGATTTCCCAGGCAAGAATACTGGAGTGGGTTGCCATTTCCTTCTCTAAGGGATCTTCCCAAGCCAGGGATTGAACCCAGGTCTCTGACATTGCAGGCAGCTTCTTTGCCATCTGAGCCACCAGGGAGCCCATTCAGTTAGTTTTCCTTGTTTCTCTTGTAGTTTTAGTTCTAAAATTTCCGTTTGGTTCTGCCCTGTGTCTTTTATTTCTCAGCTGAAACTTTGTATCCCCCGTATTTGCAGTGTTTGCTCTTACCTGTTAGAGCATGTTGATAATCTGTGCTTCAGCGTCTTTCTTAGGCGCACCGAGTACCTGTGCCATCTGGTGCTGTCCCATACTGATGCCCTTTTCCCATAAGAGTTGGCACTTTCTTGGCATTTCACGTGCTGAGTTAATTTTGTATTGTGTCCTAGACACTCTGTATTGTGTTATGAGACTCTGGATCTTGTTCACGTCCAATGGAGAGGTCGGTATTTTTCTTTTTTTTTTTTTTTTTTTTTTAAATTTTCGAGCGGCGGGCCGGGCCCGGGCGCGGAGTTGCGGCGCCGCCGCCGGGAAAGTTCGTGTCCTCGGGGCCGCGGAGCCGCTCACACGGCGGGCTGAGCGGGGCGGCCCCCCGCCGGCCTCCCCGGTATTTTTCTGTTACTGTTATCTAGTTGGTCTAAGTCTGCAGCCTGCCATCTCTGGGGTCGGTTTCCACGTCAGTTTCATTTTCACAGCCTCTGTTTACTGTGCATACCAGCCCTGCAGATGTGGCACCCCGTGGCCAGGCCGACGTTAGCAGTGCAGCAGATGAATGATGGCAGTGGGAAAAATGGTGAAATTCAAATAAAGTCTGTGGTGTAATTGAAAAAACAAACACCTCCTCTGAGCAGACTGGATGGCAGAAGCCCCTCTGGCCTGGAACACGCAGCCCAGTCCCCCTGGGTGACATCAGTCCTGTGTGGGAGCCAGGCGGTGGGGAGGGTCCCCTTGCTGTCCACCCGCTGTGTCAGTCCCAGGGGCATTCAGCTTTCCATCCAGGCCTCAGACAACTCAGACAATTTTACAGCACATTTCCAAGGGTCTCTTTTCTTTAAAATAGGGGGATGTTCTCCCCCACGAAAAGTTCATCTCAGGTGGGACCTGATGAGCCAGGCAGGGTTTTCCAGGGGCACTTGGTCTCATGGATCATAGTTACATTGCTGTCAGGCAAGCCATGAGTGTGGAGCCAGTGAGGCCCCACTGAACGTGGTTCCGCCTTTGCTCTGTCCTTTTCCAGCATCACAGACCCCGACTCCATGTCTTAGAACACCCAGACCCCTTCCACGCTCACTGTGCCCATAGCTGGGAGACTGTAGGGTCCCTGTTCATGACTGCCTGGCTCTCCCAGGCGCCCGGCTCCTCCCACCATAACCCCCATGGGCCCCCTTCCCGCCCAGCAAAGCTGCTGATCCTGAGCTCTTCCCAGCAGCCATGGCGGATGTGGGCAGCTGCCCACTTCTCCCGTGTCCAAGGTCGGTCTAAAAGACACCCTGAAGACAGTTTCACAAGAGCGTGGCCCTCAGAAGTGGACAGACAGGCCAATCAGGCCAGGCTGTGAGCTCTGGGACGGGGTGGGCACAGAGGCCTTGGGCAGCGTTTCTGAGTGGGGCGTGGAAGCTGGTTGGTGCTTCCCATCAAAGCATCTAATCTCAGGAGAGCATATGGGCCTCGGGAGGAACTGGAGTGGTAGAGATCAGCCTGAAGGGGTGAACTCTGATGCCTACCTTTGTCTTTCACCACAGGTGACCCCAGGGTTCGAGGAGAAAGAGGGCGAACTCCTGGTCAGGGGGCCCTCTGTGTTTCGAGAATACTGGGACAAGCCGGAGGAAACGAAAGCCGCCTTCACCTCAGACGGCTGGTTCAAAACAGGTAGGCAGGTGGGTCCAGAGGGGACGAAGAGGAGCCAGTACCGCTGCAGCAGGACACCCCCAGAATCCTCCCTAGAGAAGGGAAGGGGGCACTTTGCATCTCCTGTCTTTAAAGCTGTACCCCCGACACT
>NW_011494764.1:4373925-4381560 GCF_000754665.1 Bison bison bison | reverse complement strand
CCCTGCCTTCCCATCCCCATCCCCCTGCTTTGTAGCCCTCCCCACCCCCACAGAAGGAGTTTGCTTGCGGTTTGGTTTGGTCCCCTGAAGTCTGCTCTCTGTCACCTGCCTGCACAGTGTGTGTAGCCAGAGCCTGGGGCCCTGTGCAAGGGCAGGCAGGGGTCCCCCGACGTCCGTGCACCCAGAAACTGCTCTGAGGTGCCTCACCACCCCCCCGCCCCGACCCCCATGCCCCTCTCCTTGGTCCCATTGGTCGCATCGAGTATGAGGCCAATTCTGCAGATACTGGAAGTGTTCGAGTTTGTAGCTGCACGGGATTCACTGGTGTGTGCTCACACAGGACACTCCCAGCAGTTCCTGACAGCCAGGAGAGGGGCTCCGGGCATTTGTCCTTTGCTTGTTGCCTATCTGAATTTCTAAAACTTGCATGCTGAGCACGCATTATGTCACAATTATCTTAATAATCTTAAAGCAATATTTTCCCAAAAGAAAGGCCTGCTCCTCTGTCATCATGAGACGGCCTCCTAATTAGAAACGCACCTCTTGACAGTTCCTCTGTGGGCAGCAGAGCGGAGGAGAGAGTGATGCGCAGCCATGAGGGCACACGGGTGCGTCTGGGGGTGGGAGAGGCAGTGGTCGTGCCCTTGGCCTGGTGACCCCCTGGGAACCACTCCAGGCCGAGGCAAACACATGAGTCTTCATGGGCTCAGGCAGCGTGGGTTCTCAGGGTAGAATTCACTCTCTAGTCTGCCACCATCGTGGGCCTCAGGTCACTGGGTGACAGAGCATGGCCATGCGCATACCCCCCAGCAGTCCTGGGGTGCTGGGGGCCATCAGGTGGGGCTCGAGGAGGGGAGGGGGCAGATGAGAGTTCCCCAGAGCAGAGCAGAGGCCTGCTCCAGGGGCCCTGGGTGGTACCGGCAGAGAGCTCAGTGGTTGAGCCCCGGGGCCGGGGCAGCTGTTCATGCATTCCAGCTTCCCTTTGTAAACGTTGAATTCGTACAGGCCGGCCTGGTGGCAACAAGATTACCACTGCTCTTTAAACGCAGGGTTTAAGAAATACAACTTTAGGCTCATCCTGCTTTTGTGTGTCCCTCCTGGAGCCCTCTGAGCATCCTAACTTGGAAATCTGACTTCTTTGTGGGCATCTTCCTTTATTTTTAAACTCAGCTAAAGCTGCAGTCTATTTCTTTAAAAGCACAGGAACCAAAGCCCTGTGGACTTTGCCAATAGCAGGGCTCGCGCATGCTGGGCCAGCAGCGTGCAAAGTGAGGGGCAGTCAGCATAACACGTCTCAGTCCCTGGTCGTGATGAATATTTCAGTTGAAAGGAATAGCATGCATTAATTATCGTAAAGAGATGTCTTTAGGAGAAAATGATTTTGAAATTCAGTTTAATTTCATTGTAATGCACAGCAAACAGGAAGGGAGTCTGTGTGTTTAATTGGCTCTCGGGGGTGAGGCCTGGAAGCCGCGTGCCTTTGTCACAGGCCATTAGTGATACAGGCTGCATAATGTGCGCGGCAATCAGCGCACAGCTGCCGCTCCTGCGGGGCAAGCGAGCGGGATATTAAGTAGAAATCAGGATGAATTAAACTTAACCCTTTCCCCGACCAGCCCTCCTGCCACACACATTCTGGCCCAGGCTGCAGGGGGCTGTGTCCGGGGCTTCTCAGAGGATGAGGGGAGAGAGGCCGCCCTCCCCGGCCTGCACAGAGCTCAGTTTCCATTGCCGGGAGCTCCCTGCCAGCCCCTGGGGTCCTGGCTGCTGTTCAGGCAGGAAATCAGAGCCTCTCTTCTGGAGCACCCCCGATGATGACCCTGACTGCATCCTGCCTTCCACGCGTGCGTGTGCACAGGCTCAGTGCTGGCCCCCGGGGAGGGGGGGAACGGTGATGCCCGAACTCCCTCCTCAGGGCTTTACACTGACCCCGCTGTCAAAAACGAGGATGCGGGACAGATGGATGTAAGGACACAGGATGAAGCTAAAGATAGAGATGAGGACACAGACAACCTGGGACAGAGACGATGACCGAGACAGAGCCGAGGACACGGGACAGACATGGGGACACGGCACGCATATGGGAATGCAGACCTGAGCTGAGCCAGCGCCGCAATCGTCCTGCCCTCTGGACGCAGTAGAGTGACTGGCAACTGAACAAGGAAACAGAAACATCACCTCTGCCTTATTCTAGAGAAGATCTCCTGGGGCTTCTCTGGTGGCCCAGGAGTAAAGAATCTGCCTGCCAACAGAGACACGGGTCCATCCCTGACTCGGGAGGATCCCACATGCCATGGAGGAGCTGAGCCCATGTGCCCTAGAGCCCAGGCTCTGCAGTAAGAGAGGCCACCACAGTGAGAGGTCTGCTCGCTCGCCACAACTAGAGAAAAGCCTGCCCACCAGCGAAGACCCAGCACAGCCACAGTTAAATTAAGCGTATGAAAAAAGAGACAAAGTCTCTACCCTTTAAAGGTTTCATCACACAGTTTGCTGTTAGTAACATAGGAGATGGAGCATCCCTGATAATAAACCCACACATTTGTGGAAGGAGCTCAGGTAACTGGGGTAGGGTGTGTAAGAAGCCCACCAGGATGTAACAGGGTACCTGGCACTGAGTTGATGATCCCTTTTTCTTCTGTTAACGAAAACACAATGATATTATCAGAGAAAAACTTTAAAGGGTATTTATCTAAGAAAGAAGGTTCACCAGCAGAAAACAGAAGGGAGCCGTTCCGTGGCCCTCTGCACACTCGGCTGAGCGTGGGGTCCACTGAGAGGTTGGGGAGCCTGGGACATGAGGGCTGACCCAGGCTGAGAGAGTGGCCCCCTGCGCCCAGAGCCCAGGAGGAAAATAAGGCCACAGGCAAGCGGAGGGGAAGTGCGGTCGGCCATAAAAATGCAGAAACTGTTTCACTTCCCAGTGGTGAAAGGCAAGTATGGAGACAGACTCCATCCACCAAACTGGCAGAGACTCTTCTGGAGCTGACGCTCAGTGCTGCGGGGTGGGTGCTTGGCTCCCGCGGGCGGGGTGCATGTCAGGAGGGCTCCTGGGAATCCATTCACAGACAGAGGTGTAGGCTCCGATGTTTATAGACCCCTCGTTTGCTGCTGGATTCATGGGCGCCTCGGGTGCGTCCAACCCGCAGAGGATTGCGAGCCTTCCACACCCACGGCCCGAGTGATCCCGGCCTCAGGGAGCCCTGTTGGCATGTGCCACACACGCGTGTCTGCGGGCATGCACAGCCGTCACGGACAGGTTTGCGCACCATGCGCAGGACACTGGCTGCTGTCTCTGCATGATTCCCTCTAGGCCTTTGTTTCTCTCAGCAGAATTTCCTGGGTGAGTTCCGCCGCCACAGGTGAGGGTGAGACGCTCTCAGTTGTGTGAGACGAAGGCCCCCCCCCCCCCGCGGTCACCCTGCGCCAGGCTCACCTGCCCCGCGCTCACCCGGTGCACACTCAGCTCTGACACATTTTTTCCGTAACCTGTGCATCCGTTGTGACCAACAACAGTCAGGAATCAGGCAACATATTGATCAGGCAGGGTTTCTTGTTAGGGTGTGACAGCGTGTGTAGCTGGAGGATGTTGACCCCTTTGCGGCCGCTGACCGTGAATGATTAGCACATGCCCGCCCCCCGGCAGGGCCCTCCAGACCCCCAGGACGTGCGGTGCGGGCAGACTGCTGACCCACTGGCCCCGGCCACCCCGCGGGGCACAGCCCGTGTGGCGGACTGTGGTGCTGCCTGGCGGCCGTCCCTTTGTGTGGGCTTTACTTTGTGTGTCTCGTGAAACCCTTTGTTCCCCGGTGGTCGCCGAGACCTGCTTCTCTGTGTTCTTCTGGCACACCCTGCTTTGCTTCACCTGGCAAAGCTCCTGTGCGGACAGTGGGTCCCATCCCATCTCACTCCTGCTGGGCCTCGGTGCTGCCCTTTGGCCTCCGTGTCTGCCCAGGCTGGCCCAGGCCTCTGGGCAGAGGGTCCTTGTTTTCATCAAGGTCCCATACGGGCAGCTGGGAGACTCCAGCCGTCTGTCAGGTTTGGGGAGGAGCCCTCGTACCCCAGCTGTGTCCATGCTGGCGGCTGGAGGCCACCCAGGGACTGCCAGACAGTGGACACACTATTCGGGGCTTCCTGAGTTGGGGTGCTCGTCTGTCCAGCCCCACCAAGAGATTCCCCAGGGCTCCCCCTCCCCCACACCAGCATACAGCTTCCACCCACCTCCTTCCTCCAGGGTCACGTCTGTCCCTGCAGCCCTGAGTCCTCCTCCTCGGCTCGGGCCATGTTCCCAGGAGCCTCTGAAGTGGGCAGCAGGAGGTGCACTCCGGAGAGCTGTGTCACCGGCATACTCGTCTGGCTGGGCCGAGCTGGGCACAGAGCTCTAGTGTCCAGCTTTCAAGGGCACTGCTGGCTGCAGCCGAGTTGCTCCTGGTGCATCGTGACCTTTCCCCCCTCTTGAGTCCCTTTGCCCTGGGAGCCCTTTGGTCGACAAGCCCCCTGCCTCTGGGGCTCTGACTGTCCTCGTCTCACTAGTGCGCTTGATGGCTGCATTCTCCTCTCCGATGTCCAGCGGGGGTCGGGGGCTGAGAGCAGGAGGTGGGTTGGGGGTGGGCTCCGTGCTGCTGTCCACCCGCTCTGTCCCCAGAGCGTGAGCGGCAGCCGTGGACTGAGGGCCAGTGCCCCTGCGCCCTGCTCTCAGCCATCTTCTGAGCCTCCCCCAGGGTACCTGCCAGCCTGGCTGTAAATGGTCCACAGAGTCTGTCTACCTTCCTTCCAGCTGCCAGTCTTCTCCCCAACACGCCCTCTCCCGTCCCCTCTGCTTTGGTGCCTTAAAAAAACCAGTTGCTGTTGACTTTATTTCAAGAGGGAGCAATCTGAGCTGTGTGTTGAGGCAGGCCCCGCTCAAGGGAGGTGTCGTGTGTCCGTTTTCCTTCTGTTCTTCTTGGCCTCCTGCTGGGCTATGCCGAGGGGCGCAGACCCACCGGGACCTTCTGCCTCCATCCTCATGTTCTGCGTCCGTCTGTCTGTCTCAAATCTCCGTCTTCC
Source organism: Bison bison bison (assembly GCF_000754665.1). Taxonomy (NCBI): domain Eukaryota; kingdom Metazoa; phylum Chordata; class Mammalia; order Artiodactyla; family Bovidae; genus Bison; species Bison bison. The sequence goes on along the minus strand of NW_011494764.1, from coordinate 4,376,517 downwards.
TCCCTCTTATGAGGATGTTGTGACCAGTTTGAGGCCACCAGGGAATCAAGGACCTCCATGACGTGTATCCTTACTTCCTGCCTGACGGTGACCCCAGGGAGTAGCAGGGCCTCCCTCACCCAGCACACAGGCCCGGGACCTCCCCGGTCCATCGTCCGTATGTCCTTCCACCAGCCCTGCCATCTCGGGGCTGGCTTTGCTCAAAGACCCTAGTCTCAGTGCTCTTCATGTGGCTGGAGGAGGTCAGTAAGTGGACCACCTGGTGTGCAGGGTCGAGGCGGGGTGCCAGGCAGCTAGTGAGGCCATGGGAGTGATGTCTGAGCGGAGCAGCGGGCGGACAGGTGGAGAAGCAGACGCTGCAGGTGGGCGGTGGGTGTGAGTGCCCCTGGGCAAGGGGCGTGGCTGGGGGGGTCTGCCAGAGGACGTGGGTGTGGCCGTTGGGAGCTCTCGCCCTGGGCTTAGTTGACATCAGAGCAAGGAGGGTGCAGGTGTTGTGGCCAGGGGCCCTGAGGCCACCTTAGCCTTGGTGTGGGCATTGGGGGTGTCCCTGGTGGGACTAGGTGTGGGATGCGGAGCCCAGGGCAGGGCAGTGACCCCCACACCCCTGGGTCTCTGGCAGGCGGAGGCCAGTGGGAGCCAGGTCTGGAAGCCACAGGAGGGACCACCCTGGGCTGGGGTTGATACTCAGGGATGGAGGAACCGTCCTGTGTGGAGGGGACACGGCCAGAGCCAGAGCCGCGTACCAGGGCCCTGGTGGGCCTCGGGGGGTGGGGCACCCTGCGTCCTGTCCCTGCAACCTGCCTGTCACTCCTGTCACACGCGTCCTTCCCCGCCATCCACCTACCCATCATGCATCCGGGACCGCGGTGGCTCCCAGGGCCTCCCCTTCATCCTGCTTCATGTTGGGCAGGAGGGCCCCCACCTCAGGAGCCCAGCTCCCGCCGCGGCCAGCTGGGCACAGCCATCCATCTTGTTTAATAGGCTGGAGCGCCCCGCGCGGCTGGGCTCCGGGAGAGCGAGCTGATGGATGGGCCTCCTGCGTTGGACGGCAATGTATCATGAAATATTGATTTATTCTAGCTAATCACCCGCGTGAAGTGTGTGAGAGCAGACGGTGGTGCGTCAGTGCGGCTCTCAGAGCACGGGCGGGCGTTCCCATGTGCCCAGTCTCACACATGCGTGCACACTTGTGTGAGCGCATTCACCCTCAGCCCTGCTCCCCCTGTGCCCACGATGCCCCAGTGGGCATGTGCCCTGTGCCCTTGCTGGGGTGGGAAGCACCCACACTGAGCATGGCAGGGGGGGTCCCTTCCTCCTGCCAGATCCCCCACGTGACACCATGTGTGGCCCACGTCCTGTCGGGAAGGGTCTACCCTGATGCCCACGCCAGGCCCTTCTGTGGCTGGAACCCAGGGAGGCCCCATGGCTTGTACGTCCTGCCTCTGTGGTCCTGGGAAGCTGTGGGCTATTTCACGATGGTCCTTGTGGGATGTGGCCACATAGGCGTCTGTGTGGGCATCACGCAAGGCCCCAGCTGTCCACGTGGCACTGGCCGGCTTGTTCCAGAGAGATGTAGACGCCCCGAGACACAGGGCCACACCCAACCAGCTGACCCAGGCCTCTCCCCAGGTGACACAGTAGTGTTCAAGGATGGCTGCTACTGGATCCGTGGCCGCACCTCTGTGGATATCATCAAGAGCGGCGGCTACAAGGTTAGCGCCCTGGAGGTGGAGCGGCTCCTGCTGGCCCACCCCAGCATCACCGGTGAGTCGCCCTGTGACCCTGCCCTTCGGCTGACACAGCTGCCCTCGGCTTCCCAGGCCATCTTGGGACCGGTCCAGATGTGGCTTCCTGTGTGTGTCAAGGCACACCATCCGGTCCTCTGCTCCCCTCGCAGCTCCCCGTCTCAGGTCCAGGCTGGCCAGTGCAGGCCATGACCCCGTGGTCAGGAGTGGTGGTGTCCCGGGCTGTCCTGACACCCTAGGGGTGCCCTGTGCCCACGTTTCTAGCCACTCGGGCTTCTCTGGGCCCTTCCTGCAGCCTTCAGTGCTCGTCCTCTTGTGTCCTGAGATCCCTCCCTCTGCTTCCTCCACAGACGTGGCTGTGATTGGAGTTCCAGACATGACATGGGGCCAGCGGGTCACCGCAGTGGTGACCCTTCAAGAGGGCCACTCGCTGTCCCACCGGGAGCTCAAGGAGTGGGCCAGGTGAGGGCTGAGCTATGTGGTCCTTATGGGAGCTGCCCCCCAACCCCGCCATACACACAGACACTCGAGGTGTGAAGGACCCCAAGACAGCTGTGTAATGATGGCTAGCGGGCAACATGGTCCTTACAGGACCTGCCCCCACATACATAGACATAAGTGTGAAGGTAGTCCTTAAGGAGCTGCTCCCTCCCCCACACGGACACATGTGAGGCATGAAGGACCCCAAGAAGGCTGCGTTGTGATGGCAGGAGCAGATGTAGGACCCTGACCCCTGGCTTAGGTCTGAGCTTCCCAGGCAGGTTCTGAGGCAGACAGGGGACCCGTGAGCGCCTGCGTCCTCTCCTGGGTGTAGGAGGGACCTCGTCAGGGAAGGTCCATTCACAGA
>NW_011494764.1:4371371-4373825 GCF_000754665.1 Bison bison bison | reverse complement strand
GAGCCCAGCTCAGAGGACGCTGGGGCAGGCTGAACAGGCTGGGGGCACCGCTGAGCTCAGGGCATTGCAGGGGCCTGTGGGTGCTCGCTGCCAGCTGAGCTCAGAAAGAAGCTGTTAGTTCTGTCCCCAGGTTCTCTATCTTAGATGTAGGAGGTTCCTCCCTCTCCCCTCCCCACCCCACCCCCTCCTTCTGCTGCTTCCTCGACACTGAAGATACTTGTGGCTCTCCCAGCGGGGTCTCGGGAGCAGTCGGAGTCCTTGTTTATCGGGCAGCACAGCTGGGCCATTAGATTCCCCTGGATTTGCAGAATCACAGCTGGAACGTTATAGTTTCACAAAGGCGTGAGCAGGATTCTAGTTGGCTTTGCTGCTTTGGTTAAACAGTTGCTTTGTTAAAAGGCAGAGCTCACCATCCTGTGCTGAGAGCGGGTCTCCTGGCATTAGAGGGGCTCCTTGTCGCCCCAGGCTCCCGGCATCCCTCCATGGGGTCTGCTGCCTGCCGAGAGCTTGGGGTCCTGGGAGATGCTCCCTGCAGGGTGGGCCTGGGGCAGCTGGGACCCTGGGCTTTGTGTCTCACACAAGCCAGCCATGGATAGTGACCCCGCAACTGCCCACCCCATGGATGGAGAGCAAAGGTCCTCCTCTCAGAGGGCAGGGCCGGCTCCAGATCTGTCTACACCCCTGGTGGGGGAGTATGCAGGAGGGGCCTCACTCCAGTCCTTCTTGACACTGGCTCAGTGAAGCTGCTGTTCCTATGTCATGTCTGTTGCCATATAAGGGTCTTTTTTAAGATTATTTTAAAATCATGTTTTCCCTTCCACTGCTATTTTTCATTCTTGAAGATTCTTGCTTCACAGTCTGTCTGCCCCCCAGTAAAGGTCCGTCCTGCCCCTTCCCCCAGACTGCTGTGCTCCTAGAGGAGTTGGGGGAAGCTGGCAGCCACGCCCTCCCCAGCTCAGGCACTGTGAATCTAGGGGTGCGCGTGGCTTGGGGCTGGGTGGCAACACCACATTCCCGGGTCTGGACATGGCCTGCCCATCACACTGTCCAGTCACAGAAGCCCATGTGAGGCTTACACCCCCTGGGCAGGGGCGGGGGGTTAGTTCAGGAATCCCGTGCCCAGATGGAGCTCTGCGGGATCAGGTATCAAGCAGGGACGATGCTCCCAAGGCACTGAACAGTGGGGATTTCCCTGCAGGGAAGCTCTGGAACAAACAGCTCAGCTCTGCAGGGTTCCCACTCAGGCGGCACTTTGCCCTGACCAGTTCCTCCCAGACCACTTGCTGAGCTGATGCTCTCCAGAGGAGAACGGGTCTGTTCTCAGAAATGGCGAGCTCACAGGCTTTTAGACTGCTCCTCTCCATGCCTGCGACTTCTGTTCCCGTTTTGGTGACTATGGGTTGGGGTTCGGGCTGTGCGTCCCGCCTCTGTTGCCCCCCTGCCCCAGGCAGCACCTGTGCTTCTGCTGGTCTCTTACAAAGGGGCCCGTGTGCGGCCATGGCGCAGGGAGCTCTGCCCAGGATAGCCGCGGTGCCTGCAGCCTCAGCGTGGGGTTCAGAGCTGACCGCGGCTATTCCCAGGAGGATGCCTCATCAACGGGGCCCCTCCCACTCTGTGGGCTTTGGCTCTGGCGTGGGCGGGGCAGTGCTGGCCAGTGTGCATGCATGGTCAGGACACCCAGAGGTGTGCGAGGTGCCAACCACCCCCCTCCAGTAACCTCCCACTGGGGAAAGGTGCCAACCATCCCTGCGGCCCCTGCACTGAGGCCCCTTGTCTCTGCAGAGGCGTCCTGGCCCCATACGCTGTGCCCTCGGAGCTGCTGCTGGTGGAGGAGATCCCGCGGAACCAGATGGGGAAGGTCAACAAGCGAGACCTCGTCCGGCAGCTTTACCCGCATGAGAAGGGCGCCCCCGAGGCCGGGAGCCAGTGAGCCAGCCTCCCGCGCAGCCAGAATGAAACCACCTTAAACCCTGCAATGGCATTGTGGCTGTAGCCACACCCCACAGTTCCATATGCTCTGCACCCCTAACCCCCAGGTCCCAGTGTGTCCAGAGGTGTCTCGGGGAAGCCGGTCTCCCTGGAAACTCAATAAAGGCCTCACAGAGAAGCCAGTGCCTGTCCGGCAATCCCGCCTGGGTCTCTGTGGTCCCTGCCCTCGCATGGGGAGGGCGCGGTCTGCATGTGTGTGCACACTGCAGGGCAGGGTGAATGGCAGCCCTGGGCGTCCAGGGGAGGGCGTTTCCCACAACAAGAGTGGGTGGCTGTGGGGTCACCCTGTGACCCTGGCCGAGGCTCACTAAGCCTTCAGGCCCAGGGCCGTGGCTCAGGCAACCAGAGGGCAGGGAGTGCCTGACTTTTGGCCCCAGAGTGGCCACCTAGACCAGGGTCGGGCTGGGAGCCAGTATCTGGGGCTCTGGGGCCAGTTTTTCCCAGTTGTGGCTGCAGCCTGTATCC